>NW_023270498.1:4435515-4547971 GCF_011800145.1 Mirounga leonina
TCTTTTTATTCAAGTACTTTTTTTATTATTATTTTTACTATTTTTCTTTTTTTTTTTACTATTTTTTTTACTATTATTCAGGTACAGCGAAGACACCAGATTGGGAGCTTACTGCCATTGGAAAGACAGCTTGTCTTCCTGGCTGTTCCCAAGAGGAGGGGGCATGCTATGCCATGGGGGGGCCACACGGGGAAGCACCGGGACCAGTCAGGAGGCCGAGGGAGGCAGCCAGCAAAGGCCAGAGCCTTTAGGGTGGTTTCCACGGGAAACAGCAGGTACCGCAGGGCGAGCAGGCTGAGGGTTGGCTGGTTTGAATAATTTCAATGGGCTTTGGGGCAGAGGGGGCTGTCCCTAGTGTCCCTGGCTGTGAGGTGATGAGGGCAGGGGCTATTGGCCTGGAGTGCAGGAGCCCCATAGAGGAGGTGGTTTGGGGTGTAGGCTCTGGATTGGCTGCTTTGGGGAAAGATAATCCTTTACCGACTCTCGAATCAGCTGCTCCTGGGAGGAGCGGTCCCTCCAGGGTCAGCGAGGTTGCCAAGATGTCAAACATACAGAAAACAGAGATACAGAAACACAAACCCATGATGAATACAACCACATGAAAGTCACATAGCACTTGGGGCATAAACCCCTGGGTTGGAGGTTAGCAGCTAGCCGGGCTTCTGTTTTCCCACTTACGGCACAAATGCCCAGCCTACTAGGTCCCACCGGGTCTAGATGCTCCATACCTCAGCATCCTCGATGCTCTTAGCCCCCTGCCCCCCCATCCCGCTGTGCATGCCTCCCCCTCGCCAGCCTCACACACGCTCCGCATTGGTTCATTCTGACAAGATGACTCACTTAGTAGGACTCCAAGCGAGTATGCGATTTTTCTTTGGTACTTGCAATTTCTTCCTGATTTATAACTGAATAGTAAGTAACATGCTTCATCTAAGGCACTTGGCTTGGTAGGTAGAGCCTGAGACTCTTAGAAAGCTTTTCCTAAGTCATTAAAAGAATAGCAAAAAAGGATATAAAAAAAACTACAGAATGCCTCAACCATCTTAATATTGGCTTATAGTTTATTTTCTCAATTTTAAGAATCTCTTAGGAATGACCTATGTATTATTCAGCAATTCCTTCAATTTCCTCTGATTTTCCTCCAATTCTAATTGAAATAAAGGCAATAATGTGTTTTAAAGATGACACATATATTAAATATCCTCTTGTTGAAATTATTTTCTACCTAGGACTGTGTGCACAGGAGAGTATCTAGGGTGATGTTCACCAAATATTAATACGGCTCATCTCTTAAGATGAGATTTTTGGATCTCATCATATAAACCTCCATTCTCAATGTTTTCATATTGAGCACGGAGCATTTCTGTAAAAACTAAAATCCTGCCTCGTCGTCCTGGGCGCAGGCTCAGTGGAGAGCAGAGCAGGTGATGTGTTCTGAGCACGGACCATTCCCCAGGCCCGGGGCTTTGCAGACTCTGTTCGGCTGCCACAACAGCCCGAAGAGCTGGATATTCTTATGATCTGGACTTTGCAGTTGACTTGAGTGAGACCCTGCAGGTGGGTCAAGGACGCACGGGGACAGGGGCGGGGAGCAGACCATCATGTGAACCCCGGTGTGATGAACTCTTGTCTTGCTAGTTGAGGAAAGAACCCAGGACCCTGGGCCAGGCCAGTGGCCGCTCTGGCTGGCAGGGAGGACATGCCCGACTGGCCCTGCATGCTGTGTTCTAGACGGCGGCAGTCAGCTTGTTCTAATTCTCAGAAGCCTCTTTCAAGCCCAGCACCTGCTCTACTCCGGGGTTTGATTACCCCGGCTCAGCTCATTGACGCTAACCTGATTTGGGCTGTGCCGCAGGGCCCTAATCACATTTGTGCAGGGGGAGGGAGGGCAGGAACGGTGCCGGCGCCCCGTCCCTGAGAGCCTGCAGGGCATCTGCGGCCCAGACACACATCCCCTTTGCCCTTCTGGAAGCAGAGCTGCCTCCCCACCCCCGCTTTCCTTGCCACGGCTCTGATGAACTCCTCGCGGGCACTTCCCTCTCCCTGTGGCCTGACCTTATCAGGTTGGCTCTCGGGGTGGCAAGCCACCACGGGGAAGAAAGAGGAACTATCAGAAGCCCCACGGAAGTCCGGGGAGGGGCCAAGATTCACCTTTCCCGGTTCAAACTTGCCAAAATGGGCCCCTCACTCTCTGCAGAGGGCCTTGGATTTTGAGATGTCTGTAACCCCTTTATGAGTATAATAAAGGCTATGGGTCCACATCTTGGAATTATGCATGTGGGTATTATGCAGAACTATAACCACTAGATACATAGTTTTAGGGGAACGAGTGGGCAGTACTTCCAAGTTCAAGCTGCTGCCCTTCTAGGTCTGAGCCCGGCCTCCCTCTCGGGCTTGAGAAGCCCCTGGCTGAGGGACTCGTGTAAGATAACAAACCTATTGCATGTCCTCGAACCTCCTGTGACCTCTCACATCTCTGTACCTTTGTCACACTCTGTTCTTCAACCAGAAAGGCGCTGAGCCCATGAGCGCTGCCCGTGTTTCCTCTGGGACACAGCTCAGTGTTACCTCTTAGCCAAAGCCTTCGCTGATCCCCTGCAGCGTGTTAATCACACCCTCTCCCCTGCACGGGCATAGTGCTCACCAAATAGTGCGAAGACCTGGAAACACGTGTCATCCCACCAGGAACCATCCCGTGAGGAAAGGGACCGAGCCCTCACAGGTCCCCAGGGGCCTTCCTCGTGCTCTGATACAGGGGATTAGCCCACGCCCGTGGCTTCTATCAGAATGTCATACATGCCCTCAAACATTTGCTGCAATCTTGGTCTTTAGGACGACATTCCCATAGCGGCATATCCATTGGGTGCCCAATCTTCCAAAATAAAAAAAGTGGTTTGTTCCTCCTGGTGGTGAGTGGTCTTCTCATCAATACTTGCAACTGTCCTTTTTACTGAGCATGTGAACACACTTCGGGCTCATCTCTGCACACCCAGCATTATAGCTACTGGCCCTTGCTTCCCTTTCCCCCCTACACATGAGTCCATTCCCACATTCCTCATTCCCACAGGAGCCCGGGGGAATCCGGATTCCACCACTGGCCACTCCAGGAAATTGACTCCTACTGAAGTCCCAAATTGCCCCCCCTTGGCAAAACACACAAGGCCTCTCCAGATCCTGAGATCACGGGGCATGTCTGGCCTTCAGGTTGTGTCCCTCCTGGCTGTGTGGCCCCCAGCTTTCTGGTGTGACTCCCCTGCGACCCCCCATCGCCTTCCTCTCTCTCCACACAGCTTTATCTGTTGGTGCTCTCTCCTGGGGCCTCTTTCCCCCCAAGCAGACCATAGGGGGCTGCATGTGTATTCCTAGCGATGTCGGGACCACCCAAACTCAGATGGGACCCACACCTGTGTCTGGTTCAGACCTCCCCTCCCAGGTGAACTCAGCTGTCTTGGGGGGCATCTCTATTTAGATGTGTAAACCTTCAACTCCTGCAAAAATGAGCTCAGCACCATCTCCCCCATGCCATGCTGCTCCCGTTTCTGGGCTCTCTGGATCTCCGAGCTTGGGGGTGGACTGCGGACCATCCGAGTTTGGGAAGTCCCCCTGCGCTCGTCCCTCACTTGCTGCTTTGTTGGCCCCCAGTTCCTTAGTGAATGCCTCTTAAATCCAGTCCCTTCTTTCCATACCCATTGCCATCATCCTCCACCAATCGCCAGAATATTTCATTTCCTGCTTCTTGTCTTGCCTCCCACTCACCTGTCGGCCACACTAACCACCTGCCAGTTATTATTAACATTAATCACGTTTTTCTGCCCCGACACATGTGATGAATAACTTTTACATCCCAAATACACTCCTGTGGGCCAAGCCAGATTTCGATGGAACTCCATTTCTCAGATAAGGAATGTTCTACAGTAAGTCACGATCGCTGCCCGTGTGGGTGGTTACTTGCTAATGATCACTTGCCATGGTTGAAGGATGAGTAAGACAGGACGTGAGAAGGACAGCAGCTCCACCACCCCGCCCCAGTGAAGCCACTCGAGTGCGCCCTGTTATTTTTATAGGGTACCTTTGAATTGATGCACAATGAAGATAGTCACCCAGTTTTAGGCCTGTATTATAATGGACAGACCACCAGAGGCATGCTTTGCCACCGGGCTCTGTGCCCCTCGGCCGCCAGAGGGGTGTTTGAAAATACAACTCAGATCATGTCTCTCTTCCATTTAAAACTCCCTTACTGACTGCAAATTGCCCTCAGGAAGAAGCTCATCTTCCTCATGCTGGTCCCTGCATGATCTCCTCACCACGACCTCCACCTCCGACATCACTCCATTCACTTACGCTCCGGGCACTCTCAAAGCTTCTAAGACTTCCCATTTGCTCTCTCTCTGCCCTTCCATGGACAGCAGTGCAACAGGGCACGTGCAGCAGAAGCTTTGGGATCCCATCATGGTGCACCTGCCAGCTTCATGGCCCTAGCAAGTTCTGAGCCTCTTAGCACTTCAGGTTCCTGGGATACCATCCATTTTCATTGCTATTTCCTCCCCCCTGGAGTGCTTTGCCCAAACAGCCCCGCTACCCCCTCCCTCGGCCTGCATCCCTTACTCTTTCCAGATTGTGGATCCTGCAGCAACTCTTCCCTGATGCCCGCGTTCCAGTCGTGGGAACTGCTGGGTTGCTTGTATCATAGATCACGCTGCACCTGCTGTACACGACTGTTCGCTTCGTGTCTCTATCTAACCAATAAGACCCTGGAGGGACCGCTGGCCCTGCATGCAGCAGGTGCTCAATAAATGTTTGCCAAGTGAATGAATGACTAAGCGAATGAACCTGCAACTGTTGCATAGCCCATCCTGATAAGTTTGGAAATATAACAAGTGGAGGTATCTGGCACCTACTGCTAAGCCCACGAATTTGTCCACCATTTGCATGAGAGCCCACTAACAAGGATTATAAAATGTAGTCAGGGTAGATGCCTCCCAATAACATATAAAAAATGTCCCGACAAAGCCTTTGGCCACTCTGAAATGCCCGCCAATGCTGCTTCATTTCAAAGTTCTCGCTAACTGGCGGGCACAGAGCCATCGTGAAATGCTTTGCTGCCTTCTGAAATCCCACCACCAAATCATGAACGCATGCTTTGATCGTCCTTCCTTTGTGTAGAAGTGTGAATATGTGATGAATATGTATGTGTTTTCAATACGACATTCTATAAAAATACTTAAAGACCATAAAATTTATTTTCTAAGGATTCCTGAGGGAAGACCACAAAAGTTTACACTTTGTAAAATAATACGGAAAGAAGAGATGAAATTCGATCTCCCCCCCCATCCCTAAAACTCTCTACATCATTGTATTACTTAATACATACATTTGGTTTTCCATCTCAAAGATGAAGGGAAAGGGCGCCTGGGTGGCTCAGTTGGTTAAGCAACTGCCTTCGGCTCAGGTCATGATCCTGGAGTCCCGGGATTGAGTCCCGCATCGGGCTCCCTGCTCGGCGGGGAGTCTGCTTCTCCCTCTGACCCTCCTCCCTCTCATGCTGTCTCTCATTCTCGCTCTCAAATAAATAAAATCTTTAAAAAAAAAAAAGATGAAGGGAAAAAAACACTAAGAGACGTTAGAGCTTTGACTTTGGTAAGGAGACATCTTGGTGAGGATGATCAGATCTTTCAGTAGACCCTTGTTTTTCAGTATTGCGGTTATAAGACACACAGAACTAATTGATTATGAAGCTGCGTACACATTTAACTTTAATTAAAATATAAATTCTAATGTAGATGACGTCTTACATTCTAATGAAGGAGCACATAAATGGGCAAAAGGGATAATAAATAATAGTAAATAATAAATAATACATCCTTCTCCCTCTTACCGGTATCACTACCATTAGCAAATGGTGTTGGATCAACTGGACATTCACATACGAAAGAAAACAACAAAAAACAAAAAGCTGAATCTGGACACAGACCTTACACCCTTCACAACAATTAGCTCAAAGTGGATCACAGACCTAAATGTTAAATGTAAAACCATAAAACTCCTAAAAGATAACACAAGAGAAAATCTATATCCTCTTGGGTGCGGGGATGAGTTTGTAGCTACAACACCAAAGGCATGATCCGTGAATGAACAAAATTGATAAGATGGACTTGAGTAAAATTAAAAACTCCTGCTCTATGAAAGACATTTCAGAGAATGAAAAGTTACCCGCTGAGAGAATATATTTGCAAAATGCGACTCTTGATAAAGGACTGATATCCAAAATTATAAAAAGAAGTCCCCAAACCCAACAGTAATAGAATACACAATCCAACTAAAACATGAGCAAAAGGTCTGAAGCTCACCAAAGAAGATATCCAAATGTCACATAAGCCTATGACAACGCCTTCAACAGCATACATCATTAGGGGATCTCAAATGAAAGCAACATTTAGATACCACCATACATCCATTTGAAAGGCTAAAATCAAAAACACTGACAACACCAAATGCTGGTGAAGATGTGGGAAAACAGGAACTCTGTGATTCATAGCTCTTAGAAATGCAAAATGGTACCGCTGCTTTGAAAGAGAACCTGGAAGTTTCTCATAACACTAAACTCTCTCTTGCCATATGATCTAGCAATTACATGTGTTCCTGTTTATTCACCCAAACAAAGTGAAAAGTTATGTCCACACAAAAATCTGCACATGAGTGTTCATAGCACTTTTTAAATAATTGCCAAAACTTAGAAACAACCAAGATGTCTGCGATACTGTGATTTATAAGGAGAAATACGTATTTGGTCTTTGCCCCCATTTCTGACACAGAGCTCCTAAAACCCTTGGAATTTCCTAAGCACTGAAGGCCACAAAGGTATCTTCTGTCATGTTAATGAGGTGACTTTTGAAAAGCTGCTCCGTTGCCCATGGATGCTGGCTAGCTGCCAAGAGAACTAATCCTGTTATTAGAGTATTGGAACTATTAAGCCCTACCCCTGACCTCCAGGGAGGGGAGGGGGCTGATGATTGAGTTCAATCACCAGTGACCAACGATTCAATCAATTGTGCTTGTGTAGTGAAGCCTCCATAAAAACCCCAAAGGGGGTTTGGAGAGCTTCAAGGCTGGTGAACAAGTGGAGATTTGGAGAGAATGGCAGCAGGAGAGGGCATGGAAGCTCCATACCCCTTCCCCAGACCTTGCCTCAGGCATCTCTTTCATCTGGCTGTTTCTGAGTTATATCCTTTTATAACAAACCAGTGATTTAGCAAGTCAAATGTGTATCTGAGTTCCGTGAGCTGCTCTAACATAGTAATCAAACCCAAGGATGGGGCTCCCTGGAATTTCTGATCTATAGCTGTTGATCACACGTCAACCTGGAGTTACAAGTGGCAGCTGAAGTGGGGCAGTCTTGTAGGACTGAGCCCTTCGCCTGTGGGGTCTAATGCTGTCTCCTAGTAAATAGTATCAGAACTGAGTTAATTGCTTGGTGGTGCTGGAAAACCCCTGACTCAGAAATGGGTGCATCTTAATGTCCTTTGATAGGTACATCCAGACAATGGAATACTATTCAGTGATTTTTTTTTTTTTTTTTTTTTAAGAGAGCTATAGGGGCACCTGGGTAGCTTGGTTGAGCGTCTGACTCTTGGTTTTGGCTCAGGTCATGATCTCAGGGTCGTGAGACTGAGCCCCTCATCTGGCTCTGCACTCAGCGGGAAGTCTGCTTGAGTTTCTCTCTCTCCCTCTCCCTCTGCCCCTCCCTCCACTCATTCTCTCTCTCTCTCAAATAAATAAATAAATCTTAAAAAAAAAAAAAAAAAAGAACTTCCCCAACTGACGATTTCCCCAAAGAAATGACAAATCACAGATTCTGGAAGTTCTGTGAAACCCAAGGAGAATCAGCACAAAGAAACAATTGGTTTGCATCCTACCAAAACCGCCTAGACACAAAGACAAAAAGCAAATGCTACAAGCCGCCAGAGGGAAAAAGTCACGTTTCCACACTACATGCCTAAAAGCCACTCTGAGACTGACAACCGACGTCCAATGGGCTCATGTATTTAATCTGCCAAAAGAAAAGACCGTCCACCCTGGAACTCCAGACCCAGCAAAAATATCATTCGAAAGTGAAGGCAAAGTAAAGACATTTTCAGAAAAACAAGAACGGAGGCAATTGTATCAAAGTGCAAAATTCTCAAGACAGTTTTTCAGACAGAAAAAAAAAAATGATCCCAGATGAAAGTAAGAAAATGCAGGAAAGAAAGATCAGCAGAAAGAGAAATATGAGATTTATATAAATAAATATCGGCTATATAAAATAACGATGTCTCGTGGGATTTTAAATATACGTAGAATTAAAATATATAACAATAATAGCACAAAAGGGGAGGGGAGGCATAATAATAAAATAAGATAAAGCTCGTAAGCTAAAAGTGAAGAAAATGGAATAACATAAAACATTTGATAGTCTAAGACAAGAAAGCCTAGAAAAACCATCATATGAGAGGCAGACCAGATGGAAAACAAATAGTAAGATTGTAGAAATGCTTTTAAATGTATCGATAATTTCCTTAGGTAAATGGAGAAAATTAAGAAAAACTGTCATGTTGGATTTATAAACAGATGAAAAGACAAAAAACAATAACCCAGCAACAAGGGCCTACTGCCTACAGGAGATACAAGTATGAGAACAGAAAGGTACACAGGAAAGGAAACAATGTATCCCGGGACCACTGACTAACCAGTGGAAACCAGACGTCATTGCAGGGACGTCAGTTCAAGCAGAAGACTAAGGGAGCATCTCTCAAGGATACATGGGTCATTCTGCAGGAAGTTTGGACAATTCCAGATGTGAGTGTGGCTGACTACTAAAACCTTAAACTACGTAAGAGAAACCTAGCCGGCCACAAAAGAAGTCATGGGTATGTCTACCCCCACAGCTGGGATGCTCGCATGCCTCTCTCAAGAGCCGATTTGCACGGCCTTGGTTATTAGAAGATGGAAACTGATTTGTGTTCTCGCTTTGCTGTGTTTGAAAGGGGAACCAGCTGTTTTTGTATTTTGTGTTTTCCCACTGGAATGTTGCCTATTTGCTTATTGAGATGTGAGCCTCCTCTAAGATTTACTTTATAATATACATTCTATTTCCTGCCAACATTTGTCTTTTTATTTTGTTTATGAGTTTTGTGGTTTGTTTTTTTTTTTTAAAGATTTTATTTATTTGTCAGAGAGCAAGCACGCACAAGCAGGGGGAGTGGCAGGCAGAGGGAGAGGGAGAAGGAGACTCTCCGCTGAGCAAGGAGACCAACTCAGGACTCGATCCCAGGACCCTAGGATTATGACCTGAGCCAAAGGCAGACACATAACCTACTGAGCCACCCAGGTGTCCCATGAGTTTTGTAGGTTTTATGAAATGAAATCTTCTCATCATTTTATGTGGTCTATTCCATTGCTTTCGTTCTTCAAATCTGCAAGAGTGGGTCTTAATATATTTATTTTTCCTTAGGCGGGATATTCTAATGAGTCTTAGAAGATTGCTGGTACAGCTTCAAAAATATTTACCTCGTTTAAATAGAGTCCTTTCAAACTATCCTGAAAGCTTTGCGCAGTGGCAGTATCGTAGCCAATGAGGTTTATCCGAGGCGTGATTATTGCTAATTGAAAACTTTTCCCAAACTATCCTGAAATTGTATGTGGGAATTTTAAAGGTAGTCTTTCTAACAAGAATGATCTCCCTTCCAAATCTTTGACAAATATTTATTGAGCGTCTGCTAAGTGTCAGGGGCAGGTTCCAGGAGCTGGGATAACGCGTTGATTACACGGACCCTCCCTTCACATAGTTTGCAGTACGGTGGGAAGAAGGAGGCAGCAAACAAATACACAAATAAATATGGGTGTCATGCAGCACACGGAAATGAAGCAGGACAGGGTGACTCAGATGACCTCTGGGCCAGCCTTGATCGCAGGCAGACACCTGCCTTGGCCATCAGCTCCTCCCACGAGCTACATCTGAATCTTCTTCATCCCTCTACAGTGTAATTATTGGTATAGATGATCTGGATTCCCCCTGGGAACTCCATAAATCAGGATCAAATTTTGTATCAAACCATACCCTCCATGCCTGCCCCAGTCACAAGTTAGATTTTCAATGAGGGGTAGTTCATTTGCATTGATAGGAACAATTTTTTTGGAGAAAAAAAAAGCTTGTCTCGGAGATTAAACCTTAAATTAAAAAAATAGTGGGCATGAGTAACACGCAGCCCATAAAAGTCTACCAAACCTAGATTGCTCTAACAGCTAGGAAACGCTCAGACACCGAGGACTGTTCAGGAGGCACATGAGCATCTTGAAATTGTTATGTAAAGCTTCCGTTTCTTTTTAAGATTTATTTATTTTTTTATTTGGCGGAGGGCAGGGCAGAGGGAGAGGGAATCTCAAGCAGACTCCACACCCAGTGCGGAGCCCAATTCCGGGCTCGATCCTAGGACCCTGAGATCATGACTGGAGCCAAAATCAAGAGTCGGACGCTTAACCCATGGAACCACCCAGGCGCCCCGGCTATGAAGAGCTTCTAAGGCCTGGCTCCCTCTCCAGAAATTCTGGTAAAAGTAACTGGGGCAGGGCCTGGGCATCAATGTATTTTCAACACTCCCCAGGTATGTCTGGTGTGCAGCCAGGTCGAACACCATGAGACCAGTGCCAAGATCACTGTTAATTGTCATGACACACGACATTGCATCCCACAGTGGCCTCATGGGGTGTGACAACTCCCATGTCTAACTGCTCTAGTTGCAACACCAAGTATTTCCTCCCCACTGGAAAATGCCCATTTGTGCACAAGATGGGCAGAAACCTGGTGCTATTTGTCTAGTTAGATATTTTACCGATAATTGCTTGCAACACATCTCTTGCAAGTGACGCATCTTGGTATCTGCTAAGAATACTGATCTAGGCGGTGAGGCCTTCTGGGTTTTATTTTTAATTTGGTTCACTTGTCCATCATCCATTCCTCATGACAGAGCATCTACATTGGCACAGAGGGCAGTCAAGGGATGATCACCTGGTGTCACTTTTAACAGGAGCAGAAATAAGACTTCTTGGCTTATCGGGATCCTCCGGGCCAGGTGCCCTGTTGCCTTCTTTCTGGGATTAGGCAGGCGGACGGAAAATTAAATGGAGTGTTGCTCCAGCCTCCCTCAAGGAGTGGCCACATGGCCACACAAGGACCGTATAGCCTGTGACCAGCACGGCAAGCAGGGCCCTGCCGCAGGCCCAGGCAGGGCTCGGAGACTCCCAGGGGCCCATACCCAACATGCCTGGTTGACTTACGAAGAAAGGAATCAGGCCCTCCGCTTTGTCTCTCTCCAGGGCCTCCTGCAGGGCAGAAGCACGCATGGCAAACTTGCCATCCGAAGGGATGGCTTTTATTTTCACTCCTCCGATTAATCCGGCTCTTTCCACCGAGGAGTGCGCCTGGAAGGAAGGCATCGGAGTTAGATTCTTGCATGCATGTGCGTGCCGTGTGCAGTGGCCATGAGCCCCCGGCTCTGCAGAGAGCTCCCCGTGCTGCAGGCCCTCTGCGTCCCCCCTGCACCTCATTCCCGGTGTTGTCTCGGATTCTGTGGAATCTCGCTTTTCAGATTAGTGAGCAAGCAGTGAGCAGAGTGAGACACCCAGGTTCTTATCTGGGGGCTCCTCTCACCATGGGGCCTTGGGCCGCTTGGGGGCCACGCTCAGCACATGGTTTCTGGAGAAAAGGAGCCAAGGACACGGCACCATTGTGGGATGGTGGATCCATTGTGGCTCGGGGCCTCCCAGGAAGGCCAGCTCTTACTGAAGGTGCCCCTCTCTGCCCTGTGGCTCCCACCATCACTGTCTCCTCTTCGACTCTGTCCTGGGGTCTGGATCCCGCTGTGGCTCCCAATGGGCGACAGGAGGTGCAGGATTCCAAGCTCCCCAGGCGCTCCCCCCTGTGACCCTGGCCGGTTACCCCCCTGGACCTGCATGAACTCACATGCACACTGACAGAATATCAAACACCCATGTCCAAGCATGGCTGTGGAAATGTCTGAAACGCCGCATGGTTTTATTTGGATTGGATTGGATACAAAACAAAGATTCAGATCTTAGAGGCTCAGTGGGGCTTTGCACTCACCTGATCCGATGAGTAGGCCACTAGCTTTTCCATGATGGCGCCCTGCGTCAGCCCCGGGGAGGCAGCCTGGAGGCGGCGCACCACCTTGGTCCGAGCGGCCAGCAAAGCCACCAGAGTGGCCTCGCTGGCACTTCCCTGGATCGAAGAAAAGGTCACGATAAGCTTCGAGAGGCAGCAAAGGAATCAGTGTTGAAACTGTTGGGAGGCATTAGCATCCCTATTTTTCTTAAAAGAGGAATCTGAAGCTGCAAACCTGATTGCCCTGTGCATAGGAAGCGGATTCCGCCTCACTATGCCTGCCCCTGTAATTTGCGAAATAACTGTGTTTTTTAATTCTGTCATCATCAGGTGGGAAATGGATGCCCAGCAAGAGAGGGACTAACTTGGTCCAGGTGAGCAGCTAGCAAGTGGCAGGGATAGCAGGGAGTCCCAGCTGCCTTCCAGGCAGGAGGGGGGTCCCCACATATATGGCCATGTCCCCCCTTCCCACTGCTCATGATCACCACCGCTCACGATCACTGCATCTTAAGTAAATCCTAGAAGAAACCCAGGAGCAGGACAGTATTAACATTAGAAAGGAAAAAAATAAAAGAAGGTAGATTTTGGTCGAGTATGAGAGATTTGTAAGATTTTAGGGTTTTTGCAGAGAAATATACAAGAAAATCATTAGATCAACCTCCCCCGTTAACATTTCATCTTCCTTTCCCTTCAACGATCCTGATTTCCTCTTCTGTTTTACCATTTCGATGCTTTTACTCATTCTTCTAAGCCAACACATATCCTACAGGGAGGAGGGTGAAGTTTGAACATAAATATATTGACTTGGGAGTTTTGTAGCTCAAATGCATGGACTCAAGTATACATGATACGATCTTCTTAATTTGGCCTGTGAGGTGGGTTTTGCACTTCTTCAGGCCATCTTGTCTTGAGCAATCACTGTAGAAGTGGTATTAGAACAAAGGTTCTGGACGTGGGCTTGGTGACCGCGCGGGGCTGTCTGGGGCCTCACAGATTGTTGCGATCAGCCTTGTCCGCTGGGAAGGGTGGGCTTCCTGCCGTGAACAGACACGGTTGCCTGCGCTCATACAGCAAAGTGAAGAAACAGGGCTGGCAAGGCTAAATGGGCCATCACAGGGAATCCAAGCTCCCTGAGGGCAGGCACTGGACTTCCCACTCCAGTGGCCTGGGCTTCCTCCTGTGCCCCACAGTGTGTGTGTCCTGGATCCGCTGGCTCATTCCTTCTCATCGGAAGAGAACCAGGAGAAGCTTCCCGAAAGACACAGCTTCTGAGTGCTGGGATCATCTGCCTTGTTCGGTCGCCAACACCCATGTGGGATTGCAGCCCCCTCCCTACCTCCCACCCTCTGCCTGCGGCCTTGACCCCCAAAGATCTGTTCTCCCCTGAACCACTTGCTAAGGAAAGGCTTTGAATTGCCGTGCTAATTCATTATGGGGTTTGCCTCTCCGTTCTGTCCATGTGCTGAGACAAAGCTCCCGTCCTTCACGCAGCCAAAAGTGATTGAACCCATACAATGCCCAACGAAAGAATGAAATCCTCAGTGGAGTCTCCAGAGCTCAGGGGCTCCTGGGCAGCCCACAGGCTCCGGCCCTGAAGTCAGATTCAGGCAGATTTCCAGCCCTTTGTGGAAAGCTGAGCTGAGCTTTGCCCGGGAGAGAGGAGCAGGGGGTCTGTTCTGGAACTGAGGCTGTGTAATGACATCTTAGCTTTACTGCAGCAGGGACAAAGGTTGCCATGGCAAGCCGGCTACGAAGCAGAAGGAAATGCTGGTGACAAGTGACTCAGGGGCCAGAACCGCCCTTTCCTCCTCTGGGTGTTTCAAGGGTTACCACACACATGGCGAGCAACTGGCTTTTCTTCCACAAGAGCTTTCAGACCCAATTAAGAGACCATTTTCCGGCCCGGTTTGTCCAGCTCAGAGGATGACTTGCCATTTGACTCTGTTGCCCGTCACCGTGCCTACGTCTAGAAGCTGGGACTATGGCCTGGAGGGGCGCAGCGTCCCTCCACAGCTCTGGCCCCGCGGCAGTCACCAGGCCGTGGTGCTGTCTGGGTCTCACAGATTGCAGACAATCAGCCTCGTCAGCTGGGCAGGGTGGGCTTCCTGCTGCAGACAGACACGGTTGCATGCGCTCATACAGCAACACGGAGGGACCTGGGCTCGAAGGAGGATTTGACCCCAGGGGCCAAGAGATGCCAGGATGATTCCCAACTGATGCTGGGGCGGCCGGTGCCTCTGCAAAATGGGATTGTCTTTAAAGTAAGGATAATTGCAAGATGAACCTCTGGATACTCTAACCCAAACCAAGAGTCACAGATGAGCTGGTGGAATTTGTCCTTGCCTTGCCTCTAGCTAGCTTGCGCTCTTGGGCACGATACGCTCCCTTTCTTGGCTCTAGGTTCCTCAGCGATGAGAAGTCATTGATAATGCAGTCAACCCTCATAACTATTTGCAGGTTGAAAGAGGATCGCATGAAGCACTAGGAATAAGCCTAGCCCAGAGAGGGCATTCAGTAAAAAGTCACTGTTGGTATAAAGGGCATGCCTGAGATTATGGGGTATTTGTAAGATTTTTGAGAAGCATCAAATTAGAAGAATCATCTCGACCGGCTGAAAAGAGCCGAATGCGAAATTGTTTTAGTCGTAAGATCCAATGACCCAGAAACACTCTTTTTATTTTTGTGGGTTTTTTTTTTTTTTGACTTTTTGTGGAGCATGAACAGTGGATACGGTCTTAATTCAGAGAGCCTCAGCAGGAAGGCGATAATTTCCTTAGAAGATCGTTGCACTTGCCCTAAATGGTATCCTCTGAGATGTTATTTATAAAGGGGAAAATCTGATACAATGTATGTCATGTATTATTTACATAAACTGTGACGCATCGTAGAAAATAATGCAATAATATCCTCAAAGGATGGGAAAAGCTCCCAACAAAATAGTGGCTAAAATACCATCCAGAAAATATTGTATTATCCCAATCTTGTACACACACATACACACACACACACATGCAAGGACTGAAATAATACCAGAAGTCTGCCCCCAAAACGGTCCTGTATCTTTTCCATTTTTACTGTCAAGTTCTGCTTTTCTCTATCTTTTTTTTTTTTTTTTTTTTTGTCAGAGAGAGCGAGAGCACAAGCAGGGGGAAAAGGAGAGGGAGAAGCAGACTCCCTGTTGAGCAGGGAGCCTGTTTTGGGGCTCCATCCCAGGGATCATGACTGGAGCCGAAGGCAGACACTTAACTGACTGATGCCCCCAGGAGTCCCATGGGTCTGGTTTTCATGAATGAAAAGGGGACGACACTTTTGTAAAGAGGAATAGCAGAACCAAAGTGGATCTTGAAGGGATAAACGGGCAATGTGGAAAATGGAAACGGGTGTGGAGACAACGATGAGCAATTTCCTCCAAAGAAAGCTGGAAATGACAGGAGAGGTGGCCGCCTTGTGGAAAATGGAAGGTGCTGGAAAACCCACAAAGGGCTTTTGGGAGGGCGGCCCACAGTAACAGGTGCAGCAGAAGCAAGACTTCCCCGGGGCGGGGAAGAAGGAGCTGAGGCCGGGATTAATAGGGCTCACCCAACGGGGGGGCGGAAGGGGGTGGGGGGCGCTCAGAGTGAATGGGACAGATGAGAAAAGTGGATCTGGGCACACTGTGTGGAATTACAAAGGAAAAGTAAAGTCTGCCACCAGCATCCAGGTGGCCGGGAGTGTGAGCTCTCCCCAGACCTGGAACTGAGTCAAGTAGGATTCAAAGCCAAAGTCCCCTCCCCGAAACTCTGCTCTCCTTCTGCCCCGCTGCGGCCGCCTGCTCTTCTGTCAGTACCCGGACTCTGCCCTTCCTTAGAGGAGGGACCGCCGTGGTGGCCTCTGGAGAACCAGGTCGGCTGTTCTGGAGTTTGCAGAGCCGCCAACCTCTTCCAAGGTGAGGAGCAGGGGAGGGGCGCAGCCTCCCTCCCTGAGGCCAGCAGGTACATGACAGCCTCGCCCTGGGTCCAGGGAGCTGAAATAGTTTGCCCTTGTGAGGAAATCCTTGTTTTACTGTGTTCACGTTTAAGGCTGGCTCACGGCCTCAAACTGAAACCTGCTCAGAATCAGTGTCGGAGGATGGAAGTTTCGAGAACCAGAGACGGGAAGGCAGGAGAGGACAGAGGGAAGGGCTCCGAGCCTGGCCACGGTGGCCTGTTGGCCGCAAAGAAGTCAGCCAGCAGTCCCAGCACGTGGCTCTTCGGAGTGACCTGAGCTGGGCCCAGGAATGCCCCTTCCTGAGCCAAGACCTGCCGAGTCCAAGCTCGAGGGGTCGGGTCTAGGACTCCCTCCGTGACTCTGACGCAAAGTGCGTGCAGTTGGCCAAATAAGGCCTCCCAAAGATGTCCAGGTCTTAATCCCAAAGCTGTGAGTGTTTACGTGGAGACAGGGATCTTGCCGATGTGATTAAGAGCCGTGACACAGGATTATCTTGGATTATTTGAGGGGGCTCCTGAAAGTGGAGAACCTTCCTCATCTGTAGTCAGAGGGAGACGTGACTGAGAAAGAGGGGTCAGAGAGATGGAACGCTGTGGGCTTTGGAGATGGAGAAGGGGCCATGGCCCAGCACTGTGGGAAGCTTCCAGAAACTAGAAAAGGCAATGCAAGATGCTCACCTGGAGCTTCCTGGGTGTCAGACGCCTGAGCTACAGAATTGTAAGATGATAGGTTTGTGCTGTTTGTTTGTTTTTCTGATTTTATTTATTTATTTGTCAGAGAAAGAGAGAGAGAGCACAAGCAGCGGGGAGGGGCAGAGGCAGAGGGAGAAGCAGGCTCCCAGCTGAGCAGGGAGCCCGACGCGGGGCTCGATCCCAGGACCCTGAGATCATGACCTGAGCTGAAGGCAGAGGCTTAACGACTGAGCCACCCAGGCGCCCCAGGTTTGTGCTGTTTTAAGCCACCAAAATTCGCAGGAACAGCAACAGAAAACGGATACACGGAAGTCAGAAGCCCTGGTCTGGGTGAGCAGCAGGCCAGCACCGGGCAGTGGGGGCTTGCTTCCTACTTGACTTTGGCCACACCAGACAGGTGATGGCACACAATCCGGGCCTCAGCACTTCCACTGGCCCATGGGCAGATTCACAGTTGCTTTACCTGAGTCCCGGAGCCTTTAAATTCAACGGTGCTTTCCCAATTTCAATGTCATATACTTGACACCAGAAAAATGATGTCAAGGAGGGTGGTGGGTTCAACAGAGCCCATCGTGCATGCTGGGAAATAGAAAGAGCACAAAGCCCACATCTCCTTGGTGCATTTGTCCAGAGGCTCCCAGGGGGAGGGGACTATCCCTGGTGCCTGACTTGTCCCTGGCAATGCCTGGGACATCATTGCTGTCAACAACACACGTCCAAAGAAGAGAATGAATGACACGGTGCGTAGAAAAGGCAGCAACGTCAAGTGACCTTGGTTCTCATTGACATAGAACTTTCTAGAAGCTGTGGAAGGACTCTGTCACAGTTGCGCTCCCTGCTCGAAGGACAGTGATCGGGGTGGTGGCAGTCACGGCTCTGCAGTCAGACAGATGTAGGCTCAGAGCCCAGCTCTAGAACTTACCATCAGGGGGCTGGGGGGGGCTGGTGGGCCAGTCACCCCATGGCTCTGCACCTCAGTGCCCTTGCCTGTCAAATGGTGTTAAAATGGCCTCTAATTCCTAGTCTTTTGTAGAATTAAACGAATTAATGCCTGCAAAGTGCTCAGGCGCCACTTTGATCTATGGAGCCTGGGGGAGGGAGGGACAGAGAGCGCCAGGGCCCAAATCCAGATCCAGAGGCTTCCTGACTGCTTGTTCCCCAGAAGGACACACAGGAAGCTCAAGCACCTCTTTTTTTTCCACCTGCCACTATGGCCCTAGGACGTCACCCTCAGCATCCTGGGAAGCTGAACACCCCTCCCCTGCTGCTTACCTGGATCACTCCGCCCCCTTCTCCCACTTGCCCCGCCAAAAATGCCTCTGGCAGCTTCAGCATCTTCCCCAGCCAGTCCATCATCACGGTCTCCAGCTCTGTACACGCCGGACTCGCGGCCTAGCAGGGAGGGAAGCCCGGAATCAGCCACCTGCTGGCTTGTCATGGACGGGTACGCTCTGTCACTTAGGATCTCAGCATCAGTCTCATACAAAGGCTTAAACATTTGCAAAAGGCCCATCCCTGGGTAGGGTTAATGTGATGGCATGCTCTCCCACCCAGGGGTCCCAGGGAGAAGCATCAGCTGAGACTTGTCCTCCCCCCACTCCCCTCTTACCCACCGAGTGGGCACAGCCACAGGACCCCTCGCTCTGGAAGCTCTGAAGCAATAGGGGGGGGCCGCTCTGGGCACGTGCTGTGTGGAGTGCTTAGCACACACGCCATCCCTCTTCTTTCTCGCCCTCAAAGAACTGAGGGAACCACAATCCCCAGATCCCAGATCTGCCCCAGGAGGGACGGTGACCTCCCCATCCCCCATCTCTAGAGGCTGGTGTCAAAACAAGGGCCGGGTCTTGCAGGACTTGGGGAGCAGCAGGAGGGTTTACTCTTCCACTGAACCTCAGATTAAAATCTCCCAGCCCCAGAGGCTGTTCAAACGCCTGAAATGAGCTGAAAGGAGTTTCAGACCTGTGCCCTTTGAGCAGGACTCGTGGGAGAATGGCCGGGATGGAAGGCACAGCCCAGAATGACCCCAGTGCACTGGGCTGCACTCCACCAGCACCACATGCAGCCCCATCTAGCCACATCCGTGTATATACAGAAGGATCTAGAAAGACACACTGGTGGATTCTCCTATATAGTCACAAGTGAGAGCAGCAGTGAGACTGGACGCAGTCCGGGAGGTGGGTTCCAGGTGGCCCGAATCCCCTGGGACCCCCCGGGGCAGGTCACTGACCTCGCCTTTTATGGGCTCGAGATGGTGCTCTGCAATCTTGGACGCTCCTCTGTCATCTCACAGGGGCGAGGACAGGTTGGCTTGGTCCCCACCCAAGGATGCACACCAGCCCATGACGCATGGCTGGTAAGAACGAGCAGAATGTTCTCCCTGCTAGTCTGCCCTGGGGGAGGGTCCTACCCCATCCTAGCCAAGACCAGCTCCAGGCGTGGGAACTGCACTCACTATTAGGAACCCATGTCTTGGCCAGCACAGCCGAGGGGCAGGGAGGCAGCCCTCCCAGGCTCCAGAGAAATCAGAGTGTCCGCAGAAAGAACAGACATCATGGGATAGATACCGAGTCACCCCAAAGGGACAGGATGGCTCTGGACTAGCGAGCTAGCTCATGAAAGAAAGTGTCCTTCAGAAAGGGGTGCTCAGCAAAGACAAAGGGAGGAGGTGACCGAGGCCACCCTGTCCGTGTTCATGCTGCTCTCGGCACCTGGCAGAGAGCAGTTCAGAGAGCCACGGCAGGGAGCCTGGAATGACCCCCCCCCAAACCCTTCCTGGGAGGCTGACTCCGTCCCCCAGCAACTCCGGACCGACAGACAGAGAGATGGAAGTCTCGGTCTAAAGGGCAAGCGAGGCAGGTTGGGGGGAGCTGGGAGATGCTGGGTCCCGCTGCTCGGCACTAAGCATTCATAAACCGACACCTCCTTCACCTGCCTTGGGTCCTTGGGCAGCACGAGTCAGCACCCATGCGTCCACTCAGCTCCAAGGCACGAGCCAGGTGGCACTTTGGACCCAGGAGGCCCTGGGATCCCCGATGCTGTTGGCAGGCCATCGCTCTACTTCTGAGTGTTCTGCATTTAGGGAGGAGGGAATCCCTCCAGTAGCACTGGGCCTGGGAGCAGGGAGCCACACAGAGGAGCCAAGCCTGGCCGCTCCTCTGGTATTTTATCCCCAGATGAGGTGGCGCCAGGACGTCTGGCATGGGGGGCAGGAGTTGGACCCATTTCCAGAGCCGCCTGCCCCGCATCACTCCATGCGGGTGATGGTGGTGGGGGGGCTCTCCAGGCTGCGGACAGATGGAATGAGCCCCGGGGAAGCTGCAGAGTATGTAGAAATCCTCTGGAAGGCTCGGGAGGAATGCAGATGCCCAGGCGTGGGCTGCAGAAACTCCAGGGCCTTGGCTGTGATTTTAATTCATACCGAGTACCTCTAAAAAGAAGAAGTGCTGCTATGCAGAACTGGGCTCTTTTCCAGAAAGGAGACTTTCTCTCGTTCTATCTCCCGGAATTCCAAGTTCCCTTACGAGGCACTCTCTCCAAGGCTGAGTCCTTCTCCCTTCCCACAGGTGCCACCGCCACCTGCTCAGGTCCTGTGGGCACAGGAGCCCTGTCCCCACGGCAGCATCTCCCACCATTGCCAGGATCCCCCAGGGTCACCCCGAGCTCACCCAGGAGAAGCCGATGCAGCCGATGGCCCCACACAGTATGTCTGCAAGCAGGGCTGGGTACGAGTTGGCCGTGGGGAAGTAGGCGAAGAAGTAGGGGTTGTGCCAGTGGGTCACCTGTGTGGAGACATTGGGGTGTGAGGGAGCCCAGCCCCGCGTGGGGAGGACCCAGGTCCCCTCTGCTTGCCGACACGGCAGGTGAGGTCTTGAAAAAGCAACACTGTATCTTATATCCTGGTTAGGTGCACTTGGCAGAGAAAGAGCAACAACAGAGGCCCATCTCCCTGGTTAGAAGCCTCGTTTTCCTAAAACTGCTCTAAAAAGGTAAAATCCATATTAGAAAAGAAAAACCAAACCCGATTTCACAGATTCTTCAGCTGGTCTTCCTGCCACCAACTCAATCTCCTATGCAAGTCACCCCTCCAGCAACCCTAGCTCCATCACCCCCCACATCCCTCCTCTCTTCTGTCCCCAGCCTTGCTGTGGGGGGGCCCAGGCTGGGGCAGCAGTGGGGCCACACCAGGGCGTCAGGGGGCAGGGAGCAGATGTGCAAGGACATGCCCGGTTAGGGAGGCAGGGGCCCAGCAAGCCCGCTGGGAATGGGAAAGCAGGACTGGCTGGGAACATCTCAGAGTCTGGGAAGAAGATGGGGGAGGGGAGAAAGTGGGGGGAGGAGGGGCTGTTGACCAGCCTGTCAGGAGGGAACAGAATAAATAAAGCATTTAAGACACCCTCCTCGGGGCGCCTGGGTGGCTCAGTCATTAAACGTCTGCCTTCGGCTCAGGTCATGATCCCAGGGTCCCGGGATTGAGCCCCATATCGGGCTCCCTGCTCAGCAGGGAGCCTGCTTCTCCCTCTCCCGCTCCCCCTGCTTGTGTTCCCTCTCTCCCTGTGTCTCTCTCTGTCAAATAAATAAATAAAATCTTAAAAAAAGAAAAAAAAAGACACCCTCCGCCCCTGGGCAGTGGAGGTATTCTTGCCAACACGCCTCATTTTCATGGTCTGGAGAAAAATGCGAATACATCTTTAATAAACTAGTTACAAACTGTCCATTGGGCCCCATGTGGCACAAAAGACCACCCTGGTTGTGAAGGTAGCCGACTGGGAGTCTCTGAGAACTGGGAGCGGTCCTGGGGACTTAAGACCAGTCCTGCTCCCACCACAGTCACCCCCCACCCCAGGTTGAGGGCGGGGAGCCAGCATGGATGCTCCTGGAGCACTGAGCAGGGGAGGGATGGACACATACTACAGAAACCCAGGGAGGCCCAGGGGATTCGGTCTGGGGTGGGGGCAGGGGTCGCCAGGAGCTTGTGGGGACCAAGAAGGAGGGGGCAATGGTCTGGAGAGAGCTAGAAGCTCAGCACAGTCCCAGCCTGGGGGGCTCAGGCACGAGAGGCTGCTGCTGGAGCTGAAAGGGGTATAGGGAATGGCAGGTCCAGTGTCTAGGGCCTACAAGATACTTTTAGGGGCCCAGAAAATATTTTAATTTCTTTGAAGAATCAGAAGGAAGAAGTAAACATTCAGGTCCAGGGGAAAAAAGTAATCTAATGCTAATACATTCATGTCCATGTCAGTGCCTTCGCAAATTATAAATTCCCATATTTCTAAGGAGGAAGGGGCCCACGGGAGTGTGAGTGGGCCCCCAAAGGCCCCTCACTGTGTCCCCTCCCTGCTTGCCCTGACACCTGGCGAAGGACAGGAGTGATTCTCCACTGGGGATCCCTGAACCTTTGCTTTCACGCTCAACTGATGCTCAAACCACACTCAAGATGGATATTCCTGCGCTCACTCCGCATACCTGCAGACAGGAGCCCCGAGAGCTCATCTACTGTCCCTTGCAACCCACCCAGGGACCCAGGAACCCAGGACCGTGCACATCCCAGCGCATCTCTGCACACTGAATGCCCCCTTCTCACACCGCCAGAAAACTCCAAATTCTATTGTCTCCCACATCCCCCGTTATGGAGGGCATGTTTGTGCTCCCCAAATTCCTATGCTGAAGCCCTAACCCACACTGTAATGACATTAGGAGTGGGGTGTGAGGGATGCCCAGAGGCGGCCGTCCACAAACCAGGCTGAGAATCCTTACCAGGAACCAAATCTGCTGGCACCTTGATCTCACACTCCCAATCTCGGGACTATGAGAAGCAAATAATGTCTGTGGTCTGAGCCACCTAGGCCCAGAGTGTTTTACCACCCCCTCTGCCTGACATTTAACCACACCTCGCCTGGAAGGGCTTAGTGCCGTAGTGCGGAGTGACTCAGTGTGTTTGCACAACCTCAAAGGCGAGAACGAGAATCCACCACTTCGCTCCAAGCCCAAATGTCAAGGAAAACCCCTGGGAGATGGAAAGTGAGCAGCAGGTCTGAAAGAGGCATTCTGGTCTGGAGGAACAGCCTTGCCCCGGCTCAGTGGCCCCATGACTCAGTGGCTTCAGATAAAGAGGTCTGCCTCCATGGACAGAATCTGCACAGAAGCAGGGTCACACACCCCCCATTCTCAAGTAAAATAAATAATTTCCTCCAGGCATGCAATTTGCCTTGCTAAACACAAGAATGTTAGAAATGTGCTTGCTTTATTTTGAGCAAGGAACTTACTTGAAACAAACCACCAGGGGTCTATGTCCCCCAAAGGTCCTATGAGGGCTCACGCATGTACCAGGGGCTCAGGGTGGGGCCTGACCTGGGGATCTATGGAGGAAAGCATACTCATTGCCCTAGGAGTCCACACAATCCGGGGTGCAGTCCTGGCCCCATCACTTACTAGCTTTGTGACCTCAGGCTGAATACCTAACCTCTCTGGGCCTCCGTTGGCTCCGTTGGCTCACCAGCAAGGTGGCCGTGAGGACCTATGCCTAGCATAGGACTCCACCTAGCATAACACGTGTGACCTGCCCAATTCCCAGTAGGTGCCACCTTAATGCTAACCCTTCTGTTTCGCAGCCTTGGGTCCAGACTTACCCCTGGCATGATTATCTTCTCAACATCGTTGAGGATGTCCTCAAATGTGTCTGGCTCCTCAGGGGCAGTGGTGGGGATCAGGGGCCGCAGGTAGCCGGGCTCCACATCGGGGTAGACCTGGCGCCCCTCGATGCCTTCCAAGTAGTCAGCCACAAAATCCACCATCTCTTTCCCTCTCCTTCGGAATTCACTGGAGTTCATGGTGGCAGAACCTTCACAGTGAGAGAAAATAAATCAGTTAGCAAATATGACAACCTCTAAACTGGACTGGGGCAGTTACCAGCGAACTGACTGCTGGGGCCACCTGGGCGGTGATGGAAATACCCAGATCCCAGGTCGGGAGCACCTCCCTCCATGTCTGGATGGATGGAAGCACCACTGATTTTGGACACATAAGTCCCACGCTCAACCTACCATGGGCCAATTACTCTCGTCTTACCATCTGCATCAGTGAATGGGGCTAGAAGCACACACTTCTTGTCCTGGTCCATCCCAACCCTCATGACAAACACCGACCAAGTCCTGCCTTGCCCCTCACTAGCTGCTGGACAGAGACAGGCAAGCATAACCCTCTGAGCCTCTGTGCCCACAGAAGCGCTGAAGGTGACAAAGCCGATTCCTCAGGAAAGTGTGGAGGTGAACTCACATGGTGAGTGTCAAGCGCTCAGTCAGTCCAGAGCCCGGCGTGTGTAACCTCTCGCCAGCTTGTGTCTGCTTCCTTTCGATTCCATCCCAGCTGGGACCACACCCCTGCGTGCAACCTGCATCCCAGACCCAGCGCTTTCCTTCCTCATGACATCAGGAAGACGCAGGTGATTCTGGTTACTTGGGGCAGTTAGGGTCCATAAAGGCTCCTTGGACATCACAGCATTCCCCAGGGGAAATGCAGGGTGAGGATCCGGAATCTCTGGTCACAGATAGGTCAACCAATCAGTACACAATATTGTTGTAATTTTTTATTTATTTATTTTTTTATTTTTTAAAGATTTTATTTATTTATTTGACAGAGAGAGACACAACGAGAGAGGGAACACCAGCAGGGGGAGGGGGAGAGGGAGAAGCAGGCTCCCCGCAGAGCAGGGAGCCCGATGTGGGACTCGATCCCAGGACCCTGGGATCATGACCTGAGCCGAAGGCAGTCGCTTAACCGACTGAGCCACCCAGGCGCCCTGTTGTAATTTTTTAAAGATCCTTTATTTGATATTCATAATTAAGTTTGGACTCATGGCCAACTGCACGATAACTCATGCCAGGAAGCTTCTCCAACACCCGTGTTTTCTTCCTAAGGCACATCATACAGTATGCTTCAGATTTTATTTTATTTATGGTCAGGAAAGCGCCACGAGTATGGATTTCAGGATCACAAACGAATTTTAGCAGGTAGGTGAATTTGCACGTAGGAGATCTGTGAATAAGAAGAACTGGCTGTATTTTTGAAACAGGGAACTGGGACAATGCAAAGAAAGGTATTCACCTGGAATCCCACCACTCAGAATTCTGATGCATGTCCTTCCAGAATGCTTCCTGTATTTGTAAGGGACCACTGGGTGCTAAGCAAGGGGTGCATTTTTGAATTCTTCCCACAGTTCAAAGCTTCATAATTCGCGATTGACTTTTCCATGGGGATACGTGCTGGGTGGGGGGTGATTCTACACCTTCTGTACGTAACACAGGTGATGAATTTGGTGTCAGAATGCCAGCACATCTTCTATCGATTCCCATTGTCCGTGCTGGGTTTCTGTGGAGTTTTTTCAACCATATTTATGAGGTAAAAGGTATTAAAGAGAAACGGTTTGCCAGACACTTGTTAAACACAACAAGAAGATTTTATTCAAGACTATTGCAACAGGGGAGGGAGACTGACTTTAGCTCCCAATGCAACAGGGGAAGGTGGGGATTCATAGCCAACAGGTAGGGTAGGGAGTAGATGGAACATGACTCAGAGCAACTTGGTTGGGGGTCCAGGGTAGGGAAAGAAGAGCTCGACTGGATATCAAGGGTAGAGCCTTCCCTGATGAGCTGGCTGGCAGGATTCTTCGCCAAACCCGGGCTCAGCGTGCCAAATTGAGTGTGAATGAAGATGGCTCACAGAAGCAGGACTGAAGTTTGCCCAAGGAGGGCGTCTTGGCAGAGGTGAGCCAGTCTGAGGATGCCTTTCCAGGCCTCGGTGCTCTCTCCAGTCTCCAGGATGCTTTCCTCAGAGCGCTCCCTGGTACATGAGTTAGATGTTTCCAGGTTGCTTCAAGATCGATTGGTAGAGCAAACCCTCAACTCCGTGTTATTGTCTGGGGATACATTTTGCATCTAATGAATGCATGAGTCACAGCAACTGGGACATGAAGTACTCTAAGTTGTAGCAACAGTAAATGCAAAAACCTGTGATCGCTGGAGTCCCCATTTGTGCTTATAAGCTCAGGGCCAAGGAGTGCTCTGCTTCTCATCCAGGATATCACAGCCAGACTTTCCAAAGGCTCTTAGCGCAAAGCCCCAAAGCTTTATCGGCATAACTTCCGGTTTGTAATTCCCTGGGGAATTATAACTGATTTGGGAATATTTCGATTTGAAACTGATTTTTCATTCAGAGTGACTGATTATTTCAAATTTTGCACAGAGAGTAAACCTTGCTTATTAAAACCCCCAAATCAAAGTATTTCAAGTTGACATGATTCAAATGCAACTAAAACTGTATGGATTTGCAGGGTCTTTTTTTTGCTAGCTTGCTTTTCACTAAGCAATTTTACGTGCATGTCCCACATTAATAAATACTTTTCCAGCATGTTCTTTCTCACAGTCGTTCATATTTCACAGCTTACACGTGCTGTATTCACAGTACGCTTCGATCGTTGAACATTCTGAAGTGCTCTCCCAGAGGGAGTGCGTAACAACGCTCCGTTTGCCATGCTGTCACCAACACTGGGTTTGAGCAATCTCATTTTAAGCTTTACTGGCCTCACAGATATCAATGATCCTATTTTACTTGGTTTAATGAGGTTCGACGGGTGTCTCTTGCTTCTTTGCCATGTGGATTTCTTTTATGAAGTGCTTGTCCACTGCTTATTTAATTGTAAAAATCTACAGTAACAGGTTCGCCCTTATGTCTGTGATATATTTTGCGGACATTTTCTTCATTTTTTACTTGACCTAATTTTGCTGATAATTTTCTTCTGACCTATAAGAAATTCAATTTTTATGTAATCGAGTCTCATGATCTTTTCCTTTATGATTTGTACCAGGGGAATGACTATTAAAAATGCCCTGTGGATGGGACGCTGGGCTGGCAGTCAGTTGAGCGTCCGCTTCTTGCTTTCAGCTCAGGTCATGGTCTTGGGGTTCTGAGATCGAGCCCCACGTGGGGGCTCCATGTTCAGCACAGAGTCTGCTGTGTTTCTGTCTCCCTTTCCCTCTGCCCCACCCCCCTGCATTCCCTTTCTAAAATAAATAAATAAATCTTCAAAAAAATGCCCTGTGGAGTAAATATTCGGGCGATCTCTATGTGCCCTGCTGTGGATTAGCACAGGGAACTCCCAGAAGATCCAGCATGAGGAGCTGGGCACAATTAAGAAACACGCTTTGGTTCCCAGAGAATCAGCTGCTCCTTTCCAGCAAGAACAACATAGCACGGATAGCCAACAGGATAGCCTCAGGATAGCCTCAGGAAAAATGGCCAGACACACGCACACTAACTCACCCTCCGAAGAAATATTCCCAAATCGTAAGATGAGACTGGCTCATTATGTTCTAGCTGTTCTGCCATTAATTTGCCTATTATTTCCCACAAAGGCCTTTCCAGAAGGCTCTTAAGGCCGAAGCCTCAGAGAATCCATGCTTCATTTTGTAGCTGTTTGATATCTCATGCCCCTAAGCTGGGCAAATATTGGCTGGAAGATGTAGACAGTGATAAAGTGGGTGACTGATGCCTCCCCAGGCCCTCGGAAGAGCTTCTGTGGACATAATCTGATCACCGGGCGGCCCAGTCCCAGTGATCTATGTGCAACCCTTGTCATGTTGTGTGGGTTCAGGGACCCCAGCTCGTCCCTGGACTTCTGCACCCCGCGCATCCCCCGGCTTCCCAGTCGGTGCAGGGCAGGGCACAGCCTTGCCCCCCTCCACAAGCTGAGGCAGGTCTGAATTCCCCTCCACCCCCTCGTCCCTCCTGCCTGGCCCAGGGCTTATTTGGTTTTGTGATTTATCATTCCACTGATATTCTCTGCCAACTGGGGCTTCCCTGAGCTGAGTCCTCAACTGTTGATTTTTGCTTTCTCAGGACCAAGCACTGACCCGGGGCCACACTGAGCACCTCGAATGCTTGCTGACTGAGAGGGATGAATGAGTGAATATGTGAATGGACGAACGGAACATCTGGTCCTGTAAACATTTCATTTCTGAAATATGCCCTGTTATACCCTACTCTTTACCTTTAAGACAGCCATAACCACGAGCCCATCACATATCTGCCACAGGAAAAGCCACAAGAGACAATGGTCCCAGGATGCCTGGGTGGCTCAGTCGGTGAAGCATCTGCCTTCAGCTCAGGTCATGATCTCAAGGTCCTGGGATCAAGCCCCACATTGGGCTCCCTGCTCAGCAGGGAGCCTGCTTCTCCCTGTCCCTCTGCCCCTCCCACCCTGCTCATGCTCGCTCTCTGTCTCTCTGTCTCTCAAATAAAGAAAAATATTTTTTAAAAAAGAGATAATGGTCCCTATGGAACCGTGACCCACCCTCGCCGGGGCCCCTCATGTCCAGTTCATGCTGAGCCTCTGGCCCTCCAGCCTCACTAACAACTCGGTTTGCCCAGCCTAGCCCTCAGTGTTCACCTTGGACTTGAGCTTCCCTGTCCTCTGGCTCCAGCAGTACCCCCAGAGTCTGGACCAACCTTGGCCACAGTGGTTTGGCCAGAACCCAAGCCAGGCCTCAGATGGTGTCTCACAGGTCATGGGCGTCATGCAGCTGAGCGCCCATGGGACCTCAGTAATGACACAGCTGAACTGGCTGGACGAACCAAGTCCACAGTTTGGGCGTCGGGGGGCGGGAGTGGGGAGTCAGTCCCTCCGGGAGGGCGAGGGACCCACTGCAAGGCGATGCTCTGTCCCTATCTACGGTTCTGACTGCCAGGGCTCGGCAGCCATGGTCTTGTTCAAACTCTGGGACACTGGACACTGCAGCCTTTCCTGGCCTTCCTCTTCTAACTTGACAAAAAGAAAAGTGCTTACATTTTTTAATACACTATTCCAGGTAAAATGAATCATAATTAGGATTCAAAACACGCTTCTCCCCACCAGGGACTGAGGCCTTGTCTTTTTCCCTCCAGCACATCAGTCTCAATCTAGGCACAAAAGTAATTGGACCAATTTTCCCCTGAATCACCTAGTTTCTTGATGAGCATTTTCTCTGTGGGTGCAGAAGCATAAATAACCCCAGCCCAAGAAACGCTTCTAACACAGACCATGAGGAAGCTTCTGGCAATGAGAGCCTTCTAACAATAAGGATGGCCAGGTCTCAGCTTGCCTTGAGAGAAATCCCCTACGCTCTTCTGTAATGCGTAAGACTCTAGTTAACAAGTCATTCAGGAGCTGTGTGTCATTTAAATTAGCATTTTGTTCAGTGACTGTATAGTGTGTGAAGAATCTCAACAAGCTCCCAAAAGGCCACAGCCAGGGGCATGGCCATCTCCAGAGTCAGGCACATCCTCGCCCTTTCTGACCCTCTCCCAGCCCCGCACAAAGGCTCCTGGTGAAAAAGCTTACCTCTAAGGACTCTTGGGAGATTACATGGGATAATGAGTTAAGTGCCCCTCAGAGTTGGCATTCAGGTAAAACTTTTTATTAAAACTTGGGGAGGGAGCACTTGGGTGGCTCAGTCATTAAGCATCTGTCGTCAGCTCAGGTCATGATCTCTAGGGTCCTGGGATGCAGCCCCACATCGGGCTCCCTGCTCAGCGGGAAGCCTGTTTCTCCGTCTCCCCTGCTTCTGTTCCCTCTCTCACTGTGTCTCTCTCTGCCAAATAAATAAATAAAATCTTCTAAAAAATTTTTAAAAAACTAGGGGAAATGGTGGTGGGATGGGGGCAGCAGGGGGAGGGCAGAGGAGATATATGAGAACTCCCTCCTCAATTTTCCTGCAACCCTAAAATTGTTCTAAAAAACAGTCTATTTTTTTAAAATAAAAATAAATGTATTAACTGAGCAAAAGTACCTCATTTTGTGGGGTAGGAGAACCAGCAGCAACAGTTCCTCCCTCTCCTTTGGTGGAACATGATTTCACCTTTTTCTCCATATATGGTTCTCAAGCTCATCTGTTTACAAAATGGAAATCCCACTATACTGCAAACACAGCTTCTTTTCTTTTTTAAAAAATTCAATTAATTAACATGTAGTGTATTGTTAGCTTCAGAGGTAGAGGTCAGTGATTCATCAGTTGCGTATAACACCCAGCGCTCATTCCATCAAGTGCTCTCCTTAATGCCCACAAGAGGAAATTTGGAAGGAACCCAAATACGTAGAGGTTAAAGAGCATCCTACTAAAGAATGAATGGGTCAACCAGGAAATTAAAGAAGAATTAAAAAAAAATTTCATGGAAACAAATGAAAACAAAAACACAACAGTTCAGATTCTTCGGGATGCAGCAAAGGCAGTCCTAAGAGGAAAGTATATAGCAATACAGGCCTTTCTTAAGAAACAAGAAAGGTCTCCAATATACAACCTAACCCTATACCTAAAGAAGCAGAGAAAGAACAGCAAATAAAGCTGAAATCCAGCAGGAGAAGAGAAATAATAAAGATCAGAGCAGAAATCAATGAAATAGAAACCAAAAGAACAGTAGGACATATCAATGAAACTAGGAGTTGGTTCTTTGAAAAAATTAATAAGATAGATATACCCTGGGCCAGACTTACCAAAAAAAAAAAAAAAAAAAAGAGAGAGAGAGAGAGAGAAAGGACCAAATAAAAGCACAAATGAAAGAGGAGAGATCACAACCAACACCAAAGAAATACAATTACAATTATAAGAACATATTATGAGCAACTATATGCCAATGAATTAGGCAATCTGGAAGAAATGGATGCATTCCTAGAAACATATAAACTACCACAACTAAAACAGGAAGAAATAGAAAACCCGAACAGACCCATAACCAGCAAAGAAATTGAAGCAGTCATCAAAAATCTCACAGCTTCTTTTCAACCCCTGGGACTCTGGGTTGTGCTCACGGACGCGTCTGATTGCACAATGAGAGGTGGGCACGGGACTGGGGCAGGGCTTAGGGCTCAGACCTACTTTCCTACAACTGCTCCTCTTGGGGCGCGCGATTCGGAGCCTTTGCTCTACACGCTTAGCCCCACACTCCTCCGGAAAGATGTCTTAACAAGTCAGTCTTGAATTAAGACCTTATGGTAGTGAGGCCCTCTGCACACAAGGTCTAAAAGCTACCAAGAAACTCCATAGACTCACTCAGGTGGGAGGAGAAGCAACCACGGTAGAAGGTGTTCCTGGGAGGTGTGGCGCACGCAGGAGAGAGTGTGGACTCTGAATTCAGAGTCCTGGGTTTGCACCTTATCTTCACTGCTTATTAACTTGGTGACATCTGGTAATGGAGGAAAGCCAGTTAACCCCTTGGAGCTCCCATGCCCCATTCCCACCCAGACCAGAGGGATGTGGGGAGCAGATTGTGCTCCCCGAGGTGGGACCCAGGTCATTATGCAAAGTGGAGGCCTGGTCAGGCTTGCCCAGGCAGAGCTGACACCGGGAATAGCCTGGGCCAGTGTCACAACGAAAGTGGACACCTCCGTCCTCCAATCGCCCACCAGTGCCTCCCACTGGCAAAACTTACAGGATCCAGGTGCCTGGGAGCCGGGGTCGGGAGGGAAGGGGCAGGACTAGAGACCCAAGCCCAAGATGGGCTTCCCAACTCATTTAAAGCTTTGTTATGCCTGAGCGATCGCCACCCTAATTTTACAGGTGGGAGATCTGAAATGTTAGGGCCTGGAGATGTCATAACCCTTCCCAGATGTGAAGCAAGTGAGGGCAAAGCTTTCCTAGCACTCTGGCCTTCATGCCAAAGCGCCCTTCCCTCTAACTCCGAAAATCGAGGCAGGTACCTCATATGACACATGGACCACTGTCTTCCACTCAGCCACCAGTTACTTTCATGTACATTGGGGTGTCCTCGTTGAAATAGGGACTCTCATCAGTCAGCATTTTTATTAGCTCACAGGTGGAGCTCGTGGCTTGTATTCTTATTAATCTTCGTAATAACCTTGTTAGGACCATTACCATCCCCTCGAACAAATGGAAAGGCCCTTGGCACCGAGAGGCTAGGGACACAGCTGGACCCTGCACCCTGGGCCTGGCCCCTCCTCAATGTACTGGACTCAAGCACAGGTTTGGCACATCCCCAACAACCCTGGCCAGGGTATGGGCTGACAAACCCTGAGAAAGACAGGACTAAATTCAGGAAACCGGTCTCTCCCTGAGCCTCCAGTGGTGAGTTCCCAAATGCCCCCGAGGGGCCCTATGGGTCCAGGCAGCTCACAGGGCCTCTCTTGCTTCGCTAGGGGTCACGACCAAGGGGAACACAATGGGCTGGTTCCAGCTCTTTGCTGGACGTGCCTGTGGCCAAGCCACCTGACCTCTCCACGTCCCCACCTCCAGCCTGGAAGATGGCCATTATACCAAGAATTCTAAAACAGGGTGCATAATCATTAACCTGCAAAGGCATGAGCTGATGGGCAGGGGGGTTCTACCCGGTCTGTGCTGGACACCCAGGAAGCCTCCTCCTGTCTGACCAGCTTGGCTGGCATTAGAGAGGCTCCCTGATACACCGAACAGAACCGGATCCAAGCCTGCCGTTGCACAGGACTATGCTCTTCCTCTTAGCAGCCTCGAGGAGGAGGAAGAACGTGCCTCTGGGATCAGAGTAGACAGAAGGGCTTGAGTCCCGGCTCTGCTCCGAGAGGCTGTCTGCTTCCTCCCCTGTAGACCAGGCAGCGAGATGTTGCAGGTAAGAAGGCCCCCCGGACTCTAAGGCTGTCTGCGTCTGACATTTGTTTTGCTACTGATGTTAGGAAATCATCACGTTAGAACACAGTCCTGACCCAGCTGGGTCATCTGGCGGTGACAGAACCCCAGGGTAGTGCAGGGCAAACAGGAGGAAATCCCCGCCCGGGACAAAGACCGAGCCTCAGTGTTTTCCTGGATGACAATTCTCACGGGCAGGACCCATAGAGAAATCTGTGTCATGATTTCTCTTTTACTCCCATGGGAACAGATTGCTGCTTCTACCTGCATCCCTGCAAACGTATCCTGAGATGTGAAGCTGCCTGGGAAATTGACACTTTAAGCAATTTCAGAAGAAAAATACGGCGGCAACCAACCTGTTGATATTATTCCGATTTACGCCTGATCTTGGACAATTTGGCCAGTGGTCACCAAGGTATGTGTTATTTGGTACCTCTTTTTTCACTTATGTTTCCCATTTGCCCAAGTATAGTAAGCAACATTATGTTCATAGAGTGCACACGTGTACCTTATTAACACCTGCTGGGCAGACGTCTCGGTGTTCTTGTCCCTCGTCTGCTGCTGCCGTCGTGAGGCACGTCGCTGTGTTTTCCTATTGCATTTGTCCCTCAAAGATGTCAGTTCCCGAATGGAATTAAGAGGTGTAAGGTTTCCCGTTCTTTCGCACGCTGTCCGTTCCTTTCCAGAGGAACCGGAATGATACGAACACGTCATCCGCCACTCGGCCTGGCAAGCACGAACACCCCATCTCTGCTGGCTTTTATCATTTGCTCACATTTTAAATTTAAACTTATTTTAAATTGAAATTTAAAATTTTTTAAATTTTTATCACTTTCATTCATGGTAATTGCTATTCTGACAAGTTTATACAAGAACCATCCAGTAATTCCGATTTTTAATGTCCCCCCATCTGTTTTCCTTTTATTTCATGTTCTTCCAGAAGACACTTTCCTTGCTTGGAAAGCACCTCTCCTCCCCTTTAAAACTCTCACCCCCTTTCTCTTGCTCTCTTGTAGTCATATTAATAGGTCACAAAAGGCCACCATCATCTCTGCCTTTTCCATAGACTCAAGACTATTAAATTACGTTCTAGTTGGTTGCTTTTTTCATAATAGCAGTCACGTCCTCTGGTTAACTCACGTATTGAATTATCATCTATTTCAAATACACAACACCTGCCATCGTGAGTCTGTTTAGTTGGCTTTGGCACACTCTGTGGGGAGTCTCCGTTTTTTTCATAAATCAAGCCAGTGGTAAATATTGACTGTGGACTCTCTCTTACTCCTTGGAGGTGGTTGCTGGCCTGTTCCCGGTGTTGCTAAGAAATCTGTGTTTGAGGCTTCCTCAAGTCAAAGCTCAAGAACACGTTGACCCAGGACTGCCATACCCTATTGTTCGAAAAACCAGATGCCTAACTTCCAGGCTTATTGTATGCCGTATCTCAGGAATCCTGCCCGTGAGTATTACTGTCACCGTTTGACCAAGGTTCGGAGGGGCTGGTGCCCTGACCAAGGCTGTACAACCAGTAATGGGGAGCAGTGGGGGCTGGAGTTTCGGATGCTGAAGTCACCCTCCTCCCCTGACAGGCTGGGGGCCCATGCACTCCTGAGCCACCTGCCGCCTCTGCCCACCCAGAGGAGGCTCTGATTTGGGCTGGGGGGGGCAGCACCTGCAACCCAGAGCGTGGTCTGGGTGCTGCCGGTTCACCGCATGGCAGAGCAGGTGCATAGGTGAAAGTTCTGACCTGAGCCCCCACCTGGGCAGAAATGGGCAGAGGCTAGACCAACTCCGCTGTCCTCCGTGGCCCGGAGAAGGGCCTCCCCCACCTCCTCCAAACCCAAGCAAATGCTGAAATAGTCACTCTGCACAGGGTAGCGGTGCCCTCCCAATCTTCACGTCAGCCTTGCAGGGTAGCAATACTATCCCCGCTCTAGAAGTGAGGAAATGGGCTCAGGGAAGCAGGGGGCTGGTCTCAGCCCACTCGGCTACAGGCAGTTTCCCCGGTGGGTTTGTGCACTCGGAAGACCAGACCGGTTCCTCTGAGGCCTTGTGCCTATGCTCTGCCCCCTTATGCCCTGAGCATCCTCCTCCAGAAATGCTGATGAGCACCTTGAGACACTTCAGGACCTCTCTTATGCACAAAGTCTAATTTTCCTGGGGTCTTTCCCCAAACTTGCCGCCAGACTGAGTTTCCAAGGTTACAGGGTAAAACCTTCAGAATGATCCGCATCCTCGAGAGGGGAAAACAGATGTAAATAAATCCCCCAGCTACTTATCTGGATTTGTAAGGGTTTGGCAGGGTTGTTGTTGTTTTTAAGCGTTTTCGTCAAATTGGCCGTGCGCAGAAGCGCCCCCACCACGTGTCCAGAAGAGAAAGAGGTTGCGGTAAAGGACACAGTTTTCTCCCTTTCAGAACCATCCAGATACTCCTTGTGTTGCTTATGTCTCAAACACTCCAGGATGTCCTCTGTCTTTGCCCGGGGACTGCACAGGCTGCCCCCCCCCCCACCGGCAGAGAGGGTCTGTTTCTCTCCGGCAGCCTGGGAAACCCAAAGAGGCCAGCTTTGATGCTGCAAGGGGCACCTTTGCTTTCGATTCTGTTTCAGAGGGGAAAATGCTGCCTGTTTAAGGAGAAACCAAGTGGGAGCACCCAGGTCTTGGAGCCTTTAGGAGAGAAATAAGATTGGGGGGCAGGGGGAGCCCAGATCACCTGCTTGAACTTCCCTTTGGAAACTGGAGAGAACAATATTCCCCGGGGCAGGGGAAGCACTGAGCAGCATTTCAACCCCCTCCCATATCCCCACCTGCAGGCGACTGGCTTGTTAATCCTACAGCTCCCATTATTGACCACCTACTGTGTGCCCCGCCCCTTACAAACATCAGAGCAGGTGTTTCCAACCATCTTTCGGGAGGACTGTCAGCTCTCCTGCACGCTGAGGACAGGAGCCCGGGCAGGGGATGTTCTGTGTCCTCCATGCAGCCTGGGTCCACCTGGTTCCCTGCCACCTCCTTTCCCACCCCATCTCCTGGCCTCCGTGGGCTCCACATGCACCAGGAACCAGCCCGGAAGCTCATTTCCACTCGCTTTGTTGTTATCGTGGCTCAGAGAACACGGGCTAAAAAAACCCATCTGAAGTTTCTGCTTCTTTACCTGACCTGTTGCTGAGAGACACACACAAAGGCAGGTGACTTCGGTTGGCACCTATGTCTGTAAAAAGTTCCTATAGTGTGTCCCACCAGCCCACAGCTGGATGCCGAGCCGTCCCAAGCCGGCCAGAGGAAATCCACCCGGCTGAAAGCAACAGGCAAACCTCTGGTCCCCAGACCCCAGGGTCACAGCCATCCAGGAGCTGGACTCTCCAGTGGGGCTGGTCCCCCAGGCTACAAGGACAAAGAGCGGTACTCACAGGCAGCCCCGAGGTGCTTGCTCCCTCTCTCTCTCTCTCTTCTCTCTCTTCTCCTCCGTGACAGTTAGAAGGCACAGAGGATGTGATTGTCATTTATATAGACAGAGTGTCCGCCTCCCCAAAGCCAATCAGAGCAGCTTGCTCTGCTTATTTCCCCCGCAGCATCTCCCACCTCCCGCCCTCCGTCTCCCCACCCCGGACTCGAGGGCCGGGTGGGGGCAGAGCAGGACCACGGAGACAGCGGAGACCGCAGGGGCCAAGCCCATCAGTCCAGATCAGACAGCAGCAGAGGCAGGTGAGAATTTGACCCAATTCATGTGATTCAAAATCCCGTTCTTTTAACCCCGAAGCCTACCAGCATTCAAGACACAAATTTCTTTGTTTTTTTCTTTTTGTTTTGTTTTGTTTTTAGAGGAGAACATTTTTAAAAACACCTATTGAAGATAGATTTTCCAATGGTTTATAACCGGTGTGCCGTAATGCACTTTTTTTTTTTAATTGAGGTATAATTGACATACGATACTATGTTACTTTTAGGCACACGGTATAGCGACCGGACATTTGTGAGTGTGGTGAAATGATCATCAGCCTGAGTCTACGCACCCCGTGTCACGGCATATGATCAACTGTACCCCCACACTGCCCATTACGGCCCCATGACTTCCTTCTTTTATAGCTAGAAGTTGGGACTTCTTGACCCCCTTCGTCCATCCCCCGCCCCCATACCCTCCGGCAACTGCCAATCTGTTCTCTGTATCTAGGAGTCTGGGTTTTGTTTTATTTGATCTGTGTTGAGATTCCACATATGAGTGAGGTCACATGGTATTTGTCTTTCTCTGACTTATTTCACTTAGCATAATGCCTCAAGGCCCATTGCAAATGGCAAAATTTCTTGGGCTTCCTTTCTCCTTCACTCCCTCAGGCAGGCTGATCAGTGCAGGAGGCAGGGCAGGGTTCATTTCTCTTTTAAGGTGTGCACACAGCCCCAGGGCCTTGGAAAGGGGGCCTGGCAGAGCCCACCCAGGTCAGGAGGGGCATGCAGTTTCCTCTGCTCTCACCACACGCATGCACACACACACACACACATACACACAGAGCGTGCAGTACGCTCCTGGCCAGGGGCAGAGGCCTTGGAGGGGAGGGGCTGGGCCTGCAGCAGGGGGGCAGTGGGGCTGATGGGGAGCTGGTGAGGAGCCAGCGCCTGGTGCGCGGCTCCCTCCCTCCCTCAGTGGCTGGGTGAGGGCAGGAGGCTGGGATGCTGCTCGTCCCCCAGCCCTGAGAAGGGCTACTGTAGACAAGAGGCAGGCAGGACCAGGCACCCTGCGGGAAGACAGACGAACCTCGCCGGGTCTGCAGCAGGTGGCTGCAGCGCAGGGCCCTGGCAAGCGCTCTGGGGTCTGACAAGCCCCCCCACCCCAGCACACTGCTTGGTAAACCCTGGATGAAGACAGGGAGGCTATGCAGAGAAGGACAGAGGTATGGTGAGGGGCTGACCCCAGCACAGACCTCTGGACAACGGCGTGTGAGAATCAAGTGAAATCCTCCATTCCATAAAGAGTCACTGTAATAATATCTAGCATTTGGGGCACCTGGGTGGCTCAGTCGGTTAAGCATCTGCCTTCAGCTCAGGTCATGATTTTGGGGTCCTGGAATGGAGCTCAGCAGGGGAGTCTGCTTCTCCCTCTGCCTCTGCCCCTCCCCCCAGCTCATGCTCTTTCTCGCCTCTCTCTCTCTCTCAAATAAATAAAATCTTTAAAAAAATACATTTATAAAGGTTTCATTGCAGGCATTTCCACATAAAATCATCCAGTCCCTCCTAACTACTTCACAAAGTAGATATTCTCATCCCCATTGTACAGATGAGGAAGCTGAGGCCCAGAGAGGTTAGGGAATATGGTTAAGGTCACACAGCAAGCATCTGTCACCAGCAGGCCAGGCTGCCCTCATGCTGGACACAGCAAGTCGGCTTGCTGGGTGGCATTCCAGGAGGGGACACAGACCATGAAAGAACGAGCACAGAGAGAAATCCACAGCTGTCCACTGTGCCCAGTGCTGCAAAGCTGGTTAAGAGGACACAGGCCAGGCAGGAGGCCTGAAGCCGGGGACTAAGGCTGTGTTTGGAGAGAAAGCAAAGTCATTGAAACGTCTGAGGCAACGAACTGCCCTGCCTAACGTACGTGTTTAAAAGAAGACACAGCAGGTGCCTGGGTGGTGCAGTCAGTTAAGTGTCTGACTCTTGGTTTCGGCTTAGGTCATAATCTCAGGGTTGTGAGATCGAGCCCCTTTGGGGCTCTGCGCTCAGTGGGGAGTCTGCTTGAGATTCTCTTTCTCCCTCTGCCCCTCCCCCACCCCTGCCGCTTTCTCTCTCTAAAATAAATAAATTATTTAAAAATAAAAATAAAAAACAAAAAGAAGACACAGCACAGGGTTAAGACCTCAGGCTCCAGAGGCTGGGCTTGCATCGGCCTCCACCGCCCACGAGGGGTAACGGTGGCCAGCTGGTTTGCCCCCCCACAGCGATCATGGCAAGACGGGACTTACATTAGGAACAAGACAATAGGAGTGACTCTAACAAAACCTAACAAAAGACTTGCAGGACCTGGATGAAGAAATTTATAAAAGCTTATGGGAGCCATTAAAGTAGACCTAAATAAATGGGCATAAATTCCTGCTCAATATTGTAAATATTTCCATTTTCCTCAAAGTGATTAGCGGATTCAATACCATTCTCATCTGAATCCCAACACAGATATTTGACTCTAAAATATAAATGCCAAGGCAGAAGTCTAAGAAGAGCAGCATACTCTCGAGAAAGAAGGGTATTACCTGTTCTACACTTATCAAGACAGATGAAGCTGTACACAAATGTCCTGATTCTGATGCAAGGATAGACACCTGACCAGTTAAACAGAATAGAGAGCCTGGAAAAAAATCCCGCAAATATATGGACAATTGACAAATGTGGACTTGCAGATCAATAGAGAAAGAATAGATTATTAAGCGGTTCTGGGCAACTGGTCACCTATTTGGGAAAAAAAATGAAGTTAACCCTGTTCCTCAATCCAAATACAAAAATAAATTTCTGATAGATTAAATCCTTCACTGTGAAAGGCAAACTTTTTAGGACAACAGAAGTGCATTTTTATGATGTTGAGCAGGAAGGATTTCTTAAATTATTCACTCAATCAGTTAACAATAAAAGATTGACAAATGTCACTACATTACTATTAAAAATATTTGTTCTCGGGCGCCTGGGTGGTTTAGTTGGTTGAGTGTCTGGCTCTTGGTTTCATCTCATGGGTCGTGAGATCGAGCCCCATGTCTGTTCCACGCTCAGCACAGATTCTGCTTGGGATTCTCTTCCTCCCCCTACCGCCCGCGCCCCCGCCCTGCCATCTCTCTCTCAAATAAATAAATATTTACAAAAAAAAAAAAAAAAGATTCCATATGTGCTTGGCATTGTTCTAGGGCCTCCGTGGCATTGAACAGAAGCAGTTGTAAACATCCTCATCTTGTTGACTTCGAAAAGAATGCTTCTAACATTTCACTCTCAATAACAGGATTTTGTTGGAAAATCTTTATTAGGAGGTTTCTTCTATTCCCACTTTTATAATAAATTGGTGTTTAATCTTATCAAAGTATTTTCTGCACCAAAAGAGAAGAAAATCAGATCGTTTTCCTCCTCTAAATTGTTAATATGATAAATGTCATTAATACATTTTCTAATTTTCAAATACCCTTTTATTCTTGGGTTAAAACTATGGTGTGTTAAACATTTGCATAGAATTTTTACTTCCTTCCCATGAATAAAACTGTAATTCTTCTTGCTAATATGGCTTTTCTCTAGTTTTAGAGTCAGATTCTATGATCTCATAGACTGGGGATAATCCCTTCTTTTTTAATTCTCTGAAGCAGTTTGTATAATTTGGAAATTTGGAATTACCCAGCCACTGAGAGAGTGTGGCAAATCATACATAAAAATCATTTGCCCCTCCTCCCATGTTTGAAGAAATATTTTTTAACAAATCAATTTATTTATTATTCAGGATTATTCAGTAGGATTTCTATTTCTCCTTGCTGTTATTTCAAATGTAAATGTAATTTACAATTTTTACATTTAATGACAAGGGTTTGTCTGTTTTAATAATATACTCATTATCATTTTGCTTGGTTGAATCTATAATGATGTCCCCTTTTCTTTTTAAGATTTATTTTTTAGTTTTATTTTAGAGAAAGAGAGCACATGAGCAGGGGGAGGGGCAGAGGGAGAGGGAGAGAGAGAATCCCAAGCAGACTCCCCACTGAGTGTGGAGCCTGATGTGGGGCTGGATCTCACAACCCTGAGATCATGACCTGAGCTGAAACCAAGAGTTTGGACACTGAACTGACTGAGTCACCCAGGTGCCCCTCTAATGACGTCCCCTTTTCTTACGATATTATTTATTTATTTTCCTCTCTTCTCGTCTTTAGTTAGTATTGAAATCAAGACCTGAGCTGAGATCAAGAGTGGGATGCTCAACCAACTGAGCCACCCAGATGCCGCAGAACTATTTCTCTTTTATTACTTTTAAAAAAGAAAACCTTTCGGCTTTGTTGATCTGCCTTCATCTACCTTTATTTTCTTTTTCATTAATTTTTCCTCTTAATCTTTATGATTGCCTGTGTTCAATTATCCTCATTCTGGTATTTTTCTAGCACCTTTAGTCGAGTGGTGGTCTCAATTTCTGTCCTTTTTCAATTTCTAATATGAGTCTTTAAACCTACATGCTTTCTTCTATGTACTGCTTCCAATACGTATCTCAAGCTTAAAATAAGCATTTATTTCTGAGTATTGTTTCATTTCCATTATATTTTTTCCTTGATGTGTCAGTTACATGGTAGCTCTTCAAAAAAAACAAAAACAAACAAACAAAAACTCCAGACATATATAGCAATTTTTACTTTTTAAAAAAATCTGAACTGAACTGAACTGAATTGAACTGAACTGAACAGAATTGAATTGAACTGAATGGAATTGAATTGACCTGAATTGGAATGAGAGAACTCGCTGGTATGATAGCGATTCTCTGACAGGTGTTGAGATTTAGGCGATGGCCTGTTACATCCTCAATTTTTGTCACATTTCACGTGCACTTGAGAAGAAAGCGTATTTTCTAGCTATCTGGTGAGGGGTTCTATTTATGTCCAATACTCCAAGGTGGTTACTTACTGAAATTTCCCAAATCTCGTATTTTTGTTCCCTTGATCAATCATCCAGTTTACTATCACCGCTAATGATGTGTTGAAAATTTCCATTATGATGGTGAGTTTGTCGATCTCTCCCCACAGTTGTGCCAAGAATTGCTTTATATATTTAAGGTATATTTATATTCTTCCACTAGGTTTATCCATGTCTAGAGCTGTATCATCTTCTTGGTGGACTGAATCTTTTATCATTTTATGTAGCCATAAACTACTTTAATCGATTACTTGTTAATGACCTTGTTAAATGTGAACACACTGTTGTTCCTCCTCAATCCTAGCTACGATTGGCATCCTTGAGCCTCTCTCCTGCCGCTGGAGGCTGGGCTGCGGTGAAGCTCAGGGATGGTACCCCACGCAGATGGCTGTATTTCTTTACATGCTATTTAGTCACTTCTAAAAGTCTGGAAGTCATAATTTAAATTTCAAGCAGCACCAATTTCAACCAGCACGTTCCTGGTTCCAAAATGTCTCTATCCACTCTGTGAGGATGTCCAGAGTGAGAGTTCTAGGGTGCTCCTCTATCCCACATTTCCATGCAGCTGAGCCCTAAGAACAATTGCAAGGCTGAACCCTGGAATGACTTACCCCAGCAGTAAGAGTGCCACTTATCACCTCCTGGACCCAACACTCTGGCTCTCTAGGCTGACTGAGAGCAGGGCAGACTGCCTTCAGCGGTTCAGCATGCTCTGGTAAGGGACCCTCAGAACTGGGAGCACTGGGGCCCCAAGGCTGTCCATGGGGAAACATGTCTAGATAATGCCTACTGTGCCCTCAGGCCACCGTGGAAGCCCAGAGCCTTCGACCCTGTGTCCAGTCCTGCACTTGCCACCTTCCCGTTGTGCCTTGACATTCCTCACCTCCACTCTTCCCATCCCCCTCCTGCCAATAGTCCTGCATCTCTGGTCCTGTCCCTCCAGACCCCACTCCCTGCCCTCTGAGGGGCTCATGTGATTACTCTCGTGCCTAGGACATGGTAAGTGCCTTAAAAGTGCAATGCTTTCCGAGAAGGGCAGGAGCCAGGCTGTGCCATAACAATATCCAAGTGCCAATGTCATGGTCACAAGCCAGGAGGCCTTGCACGACTCTCCTCCTCACCTCTCCTGACTCAGTTTCTCGTGTGTCCAATGTGGATATGTTAAAGATGAAGAAGGTGAATCCTAGCACACACTAAACACTCAGAAGCATTGTTTTAATTCCAGCCTGATGGAGAAGCAATGATCTTCTCAAGAATGGTATCTTCTGATGGGACTGTGATCAGCGCGTCAAGTTGGCAGGGAAGACCTTTCAGTTCTCCTCAAATCACACTGCACAGGTAGACTCTGAATTTACATCTGATGCTCCGATGTTACAGGTAAGGGAAGAGTCACCATTTCTCTATCACCTCTCAAGTGCCACATATTTTCCAGACATTATGAGATTGAATCCTCACAATTACCTGACAGGGTGGCTGCTAGAAAAATCCCCATTGGAGAGAAAGAAACAGAGACCCAGAGGAACAAAGGACCCAAGACCACAGTGGAAGCGAGTGGTAAGGATAAGACGTGCCCATGTCTGTCCTGTTTTTGCTTTCGAGTGACAGGCAGGAAATCCTCCCCAGCACCTCCTACCTGGCCACACATGAGCTGCACACGGGACTGTGTGCGTGTGAGCACCTAGGGTCAGTCCCCCTGGCCCCAACAGCCCTAACAGCACTTGACCAAAAGTGATGTCCAGTCCTCAGGTGATCTAACATTAAGCAAACATTCAGTACCTTGGGACCGAGAGTCAAGGTTGCAGTTTCCAACAATAACCGTCTGATTAAGTATGAAGCCAGGGACTTACTTGCTGGGAATCCTACTTCCTTCTGAGTCTATTTTCCCTCAGGAGACTCGCTGGCTCTGGGGGTTGAGGAAAACGTGGCCAAGCAGTGTTCAGACAGGTCACTCTTGTAGCTTGAGATCCAGATGGCTCCCTGTCCTTGCTTTTCCAGCCTCCTGGGCTGGTTAAACATTAATTTCTGCTGGTGATAAAGGTCAAGGAAATCTGGAGAAACCTACATGGAAAGCTCATTCTTCAAAGCCAGTTCTTTTCATCTACAGTCCCAGCAGCGTGGATCCTTCTTACCACTGGCCAGACACCAGATTCTCACATTTCCCCCAAATAGCCCCAGTTTCATTTTTTCAGCCTCATTAGGTCATCCCATAAATTCCCACCTCGCCCATGGGAAGCCTTCTCTGCAGCCCCCGAACTGAGCCTGCACGCCCTAGCTCTTCCTTCCTCAACTCCTGAAATGATGGTTAAGGGAACAATACTGTGGACGAGATTTTGACAGATTTACAGAAAAAACACAGTTGAGAGAATTTTATTGGGACATAAAGCACAGCTGAGAGGGGTCACCAAGAACATGCTAGAGAGGTTTGCTGGGAGTGGGGGGCGGGGGCTGGCCTCCTTAGCATACCTACAGCTGCTCTGAGCTTGGGGCCCGGCAGGTACAAAGGGCCGAGGGGGCGTGAGGCCGTGTTCAAGCCATTCATGGAAGGACAGGGCACAGACAGGGAGGACAGAATGGCCTTGGCCTGAGGCACTTGTCACAGGCTGGAGGAGAGAAGAGCTCTCTGTGTTCTGCCCCCTCCCCACCCCGGGGGTGCCTAGAGAGGCTGGAGGTGGGTTGGGGATCCAGGGTTCATGGCTAAGACTGGGACCCTGGATGGAAGCAGAGTGACAGTGAGGAGACTCTAAACCTCTACAAGAGCCATTAGAGGAAAGAAAGGAGAAGGAAGAGCAAGTCAGGGCCACATACTAATGTTCCATGTGCTGCCTGACATCAGCTGACCCCAAAGAAGTAATTATCCTCATAGGGGAGGGGCAAGGGAAGGGCACTCTATGGGGAAGGGCATCTGTGAAGGCAACGAGGCTAGAAAGATCACTGCAAGCCCTGAAAGAAGTCTACCCTCCGTAAGGACTGTACAAAGCAGGGGGTCTTTTGAGCCATGGCTCCTAATTTTTATTTGCTCCAACTGCAGTGGAAGGCACTGAAATGATTTTAGAAAGCCCGACCTGAGCTTCGTGTGTCTTCATTAAGATCACTCTGGCCCTTGGAAAATGGATCAGCGGGTGACAAGAGTAAACTTGTCTCTACTCTCCTGATTTGCAGGAAAGAGCAGAAATCCAAGGAACATGGTAAGAGTTTGGGATGGGCTGGGGGAGGGAAGGGAGTTGTGTGTGCGTGCGTGCGTGTGTGTGCGTGAGTGTCAGGAGGTTGCTGGAAGAGGATGAGCAGGGAATCATGATGACCTAAGGGACATGGGGCCACTGGGGGGCTGGTGATCATCATGGATTGAGAAGAAGAGCTACTTTGGGTCAGGGGATGAAGGAGACTAAGAGCTGGGGAATTAAATTGTAGGTATCACACACACACATCATTCGGTAGAGATGTCCAGTAGACTTTTCCATATAGGAGTCTGCGGCTCACAAAAGAGGTCTGGACAGGAAATGAAGTTAGGAATGTCAAGTGTTTAGATGGTGTGTGAAGCAATAAGACTGGATAAAATCACCCAGAGAGAGTGTTCGAGAGAACGGAGTGCACGAGTGGCCAATTTACAAAAAACAAAGAGACCTGTTAATGCCATTTTGACCAACAATTTCTCTGCCAGTAGACAAAGGTACAAAGGAATTTAAGTGACTTGTGGAAAATTCTTGTTGAGATGGGGTCAGCCCAGGGTCTTAGCTGGATGACATCAGGGCACCCCCTTCCCTGCAGGTGTGTGCCGGCCAAAACACACCCCTGGAGGGTTTATTTTGTGCCTTCCTGCTGGCCGACTGGGCTAGCCGACCTGACACCATCTTGGACAGAAATGCCACGGCCACCGCTCTGTTGCCTGAAGTCTTCTTGGGCATAGACCCCTCCTTATTCTTCCTTTTATTTAACCACACAAGTAATAACACTTGAGGACACACTTGGGACATAACATCTGTGATCTGCTTTGGAGATGTGACTACGATTCCCACCTATCCTCCAACATCTCCTCCCAGGGGGTCCCCCAGCAGAACCCCAGCCTCTAGGACTATAAAAGCCGGTCTTATAGGAGGTGGGCTGCGGAGATCCACTCGCCTTGCAGCCGGCTGCCCAAGACACGCTTCTGTCTGCAAGTCTCCTTCTTAGACCATCCCTTGTCAGACTGGACTGGTTTTCCTTCGGTCTCATGGCTCCTTCGGCTTTTGGAGGTCATCTTGCCTATACTTCCCTTTCATGAAACACCGTTCCTTCCCTTGATCGATACCTTTCTTCAGATGTATGTTTTAGTTGAACCAGTCAGCAGAACATTCTATGTTCTAAGGATGTTCTACTGATCTCCGGCATGCACGCACATGTCCGTCTCTGGATGCACAAGGCACATTAGCTCTCAGTGAAGAACCCATCTAAGAGTGCTCCCCAAATTGACACATCTTCCTTGAGGAAACATGATAAAGCTTCTGAAGAGCAAAACGTTTCTCTGTAATTCAATCTGGGAGAGATTGCTGTCAACACTGGCTGTCAACATGGACCTTCGAGATGTTGCCAGTGCCTGCAAATGTGTTAACCATCTGGCAGTAAAACCGTATATCCTATTTGCCATCTGCCTTGCCCCACTTGACAACACACCATAATCATGCTTCCTCACAACCAATATTCTTCTCCCAGCTTGACTGTGATTTCTGTTTCTTGATGTTCAGAGTCTCCCCCCTGGGGGTGTTCAAATCTGGCGATCCCAACTTCCCTCCTCTGGGCTCTTCCGTGTTAGGTTCGGTGTCTCCTCCACTCAGGACTGTAGACACATGGGCCCCTATTTCTCTGTAGTATTTTTATACATTTAGATCTTTGACTCTTAGATGTTCACTCCCCCTGGAATTTATATCAGAGTGACGCAGAGAATAGGGTTCTAACGTATCCCCCCAACTGGTAAACCAGTTCTCCCAACATTATTTTGGAACAAAAGACCTCTTCTCATCTTGCTGTTTCTTGAGCCTGTGGTTGTTCTACTGAATTGTCCATCCATTTCTATGGCAGTGCTTCATTATGTAAATGTTATCACTTTATTTATTTATTTATTTAAGATTTTATTTATTTGACAGAGAGAGACACAGCAAGAGGGAACACAAACAGGGGGAGTGGGAGAGGGAGAAGCAGGCTTCCCGCGAAACAGGGAGCCTGATGCGGGGCTCAATCCCAGGACCCTGAGATCATGACCTGAACCAAAGTCAGATGCTTAACCGACTGAGCCACCCAGGTGTCCCACATTATCACTTATAAGGAGCTAGGATTCTTGGAAGGGCAAGAGTTCCTGTAGAAATTTTTTCTTAAAAAAAAAAAAAGAAGAAGAAGAAATCCTTGCTACTTTCACATATTTCTGTTTTAAGGGGAACATTCAGGGGCGCCTGGGTGGCTCAGTCATTGAGCGTCTGCCTTCGGCTCAGGTCGTGATCCCGGGGTTCTGGGATCGAGTCCCACATCGGGCTCCCTGCTCGGCGGGAGGCCTGCTTCTCCCTCTCCCACTCCCCCTGCTTGTGTTCCTGCTCTCGCTATCTCTCTCTGTCAAATAAATAAAATCTTAAAAAAAAAAAAAAAAGAGGAACATTCAAATCACTTGCTGGTACATTAAAAAACCACAGTGAGATTTGGGCTGGAAGAATATTAACACATAATGTTAAAGGAAGTCTTCCCGTCCAGAATGTTGCTGCCTAACTCGAGTCCTGTGCCCGTTTTTGTCTGGGTTCCCTCCAGAGCTAGTCCTGAGACAAAGATTCAAACACAAGTAGTTTATTTTGTTCGTGACCACAGAACACTCAGAAGGGATGGGGAAGTCAGGATGGAGATGGAAGGAAGCCAGCACAGGGCACATTTTTATGCCAGTCTGCACTGAGGGCGCCTGGAGGAACAGGGCTTCAGTCTCCAGGAGCTGGGACAGGACGTTCCCCTGGTGGGGGGTGTTCATTCCCCTGAATGAACTTAGGCAGAGCCAGCGCAGGTGACCAGGGACAGCCCAAGGCAGAGTCACGGGAGATGGCAGCTGTATGTTCAAGAAATGAGAAATGATGGACAGCCTTTATCTGTCTCAGCAAAGCACTGTGTTTGTACGTCAGCTTTGGAGGCCTGTTGGTATAAGACTGTAAATGTTCGGTGCTCTCCATTATAGCACATGACCTCAATACAGTTTCAAGTTGACGCAGCTTGGAGCTGAAGAACCTGTTCGGGTGTTGTGCTCTGTAGACACCCAGACCTCACTGGTGGAGTGGGGTCCGCGCGTATGCCGTAAGCCGACTCGGGGAGGCAGCCCCCTCCAGGTGAGTTGCACGTTGCATCCACACTGCGCAGTTCCCTGAGTTTCAAAGCCACAGCATCTGCTCTGGAGTCAAGTGTCTGGACTTCCGTATCTCTGCTTGGTCGTGACTTGACCCTTGTCGTAGTCCCAGCTGAGGCCCCAATAAGAACTCCCGAGGAGAGGCTGTACTGGCTCTACCTTCTAGGCTGTTCTGCGTCCACGAAGGTTCACAGAACGTGTGTGCTTTGAGATTGTGGAGCAGAAGCACAGAATGTTTCCTTGACTTGTTAAAAGCAAACATGCATCCCCAGAAGGGTGTCTGTCAAAGGAAGGGTCGCCTGGCAAGGGGACATAAACTAACCAGCTGGAGGACACGCCTACCAGGAGGGCCCGGTCCGGTGGCCTGATGGGGCACCATCATCATCAAGAGCTGCACAGAGCGGGGACCTCGGCCCCCGAGATTGCCCAGCCAACAGCAAGGGCTCATTCCACCCCAACAAGAACCTCCTAGTACTCAGTTAAGTTCATCCATATTTCTTCACACCAGCCATGCGGCCCACGAGGTATTTTTCTAACTCCTGCTTCCAGATGGAAGCAGGCATGAACGTCCATGTGTACAACTCTATGGTACTCCTTCGGTGGTTCCACCATGGAGAGCTGAAGAGACACCTTTGCTCTACCATGTTACCCTTGCCCCTTTGTCAAAGATCAGCTGATCATACTGATGGGGGTCTACTTCTGGCTCTCTGTGGTGTTCCATGGATCTGTTCTTTCACCAATAATACACAGTCTTTCTTTTTTTTGAGAGAGAGAGAGCGATCGAGAGCGAGAGTACATGAGCAGGGCGAGGGGCAGAGGGAGAGAGAGAACCTTAAACAAACCCCTCGCTGAGCGTGGAGCCTGATGCAGGGCTCAATCTCAGGACCCTGAGATCATGACCTGAGCTGAAATCAAGAGTCGGACGCTTAACTGACTGAGTCACCCAGGCACCACATTAATACCCGGTGTTGGGATGCCTGGGTGGTTCCGTTGGCTAAGCGTCTGCTTTAGGCTCAGTTCATGATCTCAGGGTCCTGGGATCGAGCCCCAGGTCAGGCTCCCTGCTCAGCGGGGAGGCTGCTTCTCCCTCTGCCCTCCCCACCAGTTCTCTCTTGAATCAATAAGTAAAATCTTTAAAAAAATACACAGTCTTGATTCACTGTAGCTTTAGAGTAGGCCTTGGAGTTGGGTGCTGTGAATCCTCCAACTTTGGGCTTCTGCAACTCAGTTTCTCAAAGCACTGTTGGATCATGAAATTGGTTTGGAAGGTGTCGTGACCAGCATTTTAAAAAATGAAGTAGAATGAAAGAGGTAAGAGGGTAATTGCACCTAATACTATTTTCTGAAGCTCTTGTTTCCATTATGTGTGTGTATAATGCGCACGGTGTCACAGGAGAAATGCGTTTCTTACCGTAGGTTGTCACCAAAGCTTCCAAAGCCACTACGGATACTTTCTTTGCAGCGAAATAAAATTGGTCAGGATTTGTAAAATCTAAAACTGAGGATGAAACAATGGGCAAAAAAGCTTGAGAAGGCAACTCTGGTGGGCCACCAGCCAGTCCTAGGTTTATTTTTTATTGAATTAAAGAAATGAGAGTCCCATGTTCCTTAGCTATTTGTGGTTCTTTTCCCATGAGTTTCTTGCTTCCATTTGCAGTATGATTTCCAGCTCGGGAGAGGGGCCTGGCACGCCAGCGGGTCCTGAGGTCAGAGGCTCTGACAGCTGATCAGCCTGAGGGATCTGCTCCTCGCCTTGCAAAGGGAGGACGGTCAAGCTACTGTGTTACAGGTGGCACTTTCTGTTGGAACTGAAGCCTCCCCTGGGAGGTGGACAGAGTCGGTGTGGGTGGCCCATCTTCCAGAAGAGGGAGGGATAGCTGAGGCTAGCAGAGGGCAGGACGGGGGGTGGGGTGCAGGTGCCCTGTGGGGTGCTCAGGTTGGCGAGGGGGCAGATGGCCGCCCACAGCCCTGGAGGGAAGCCCTGTCTTTGGCAAGTTAGGCCCCTGCTGGGCTCTGTGGGTGACAGTGTAGATGACAACCTCGCAGAGTGGACTGAGCCCCGTTAGAGAAACCGGGAGAGGGGTCCAGGCCTGGCTGCATGCAACCTGGCTGTGCACACCTGAACCAGCCCCAGCCAGCGGTGACAGTGAGTGGCCTGGCGTGCCCAGCTGGGGGGGATAGCGCGGGGGCCAAAGGCCTCCGGCGCTGCACCTCCGGGACGAACAGGGCCCATCAGGGGCAGCATGGGCTGCAGGCTGCCTGCGTCCTGCCAGGGCCAGGGCCCCCCTCAGCAGCCTTTCCAGTTGTGCCAGCCCAGGGCTCCCGGGGTGCTTCCAGGGGTGCTCCCAGGAGCAGCTTCAAGCACTTCTAATTTAAGCCCCAGCCTTTCCCAACAGCGCCACCAACAGCTCTCCATTTAGAAGCTCAGCAAGTCCCCAGTGGGTCGGGGAAGGATAACAACAGAGCAGATGCGTGCACCACAAATCCCCCGAGCCACGGTGAGCTGGACATGATCTCGCCTACCTGTGGTGGCCTGGGAGCAAGCACTGTATTGCCACGCCAAAGACTTTAATTCCAGAAGCTTCCGAGGGGGCTGGAGATGTGCATAGCCTCAAAGCTCCAGAGGTGAGTCTGACGAATGGGTGGGTTGAATTCCAAAGCGTCCCTTTACAGGTGTGTTATATGGTTCCCCAAGTTACGCTGCTGGAACGTGGCAGAGGGCACAGGCCTGTTCTCCTGCGAGCCTCTAGAATTCCCCTTCCTGGTGGGAGCCACCCCGAGTCACGCGGGGCCTGGTCCCATGGCACCTTCTGTCCTCACTCAACCAGACGCCCTGGGAGTGAGGCCAGGAACGCATCCGTACCGAGTTATCCCGAAGGTACCTGTTTGGGAGAGAAGGGTCAGGAAGCAAGTTTGATACAGGTCGTGGAACCTAATCTTACAGCAGGACTCAGACGGCACTGAGGTAGATCGTCGATGTCCAAATCACCCTAGGGAAAAATCTCAACCAGCTCAGAAATACAGCACAAACTGATTGTATGCAAAATCGGAAATAGCGCAGTAACACACCTTAAGGCCACTTCATTTTTTGCGCGAAATAAAAAATAACGCAAGTCCTCTCCTTTTAACTAAGAAGAGGCCAAGAAGTGCATACTTCTGCAACTGGTTGTCTGGGAGAAGCCCCACGGCGCTCTCCTCACGATGCCTGACTTAGCTCCCGAACAGCATCCTGTCAGGATTGGGTTTGAATTACAGAAAGGCATCAAGAATGATCCCTGCTTCCCGTGTGATTGCTCGTCCAAGACTGTCTCTCAAGAAGCCCTGCACGGCCCGTTCTTACTCCCGCAGGGAAGAGGGAAGACACCAATGCGGTGTCTGCTTACACTCGGGGGACTTGTGTGCAAACACACACTTTATATTTCCACACTAAAGCTACCCTCGAGTCTGGGGAGACAATCACTAATGGGACTCACCAGGGCAATAGGAAACAGACGCTTCCCACCTCTGGCTTAGGCCGGGAAATCTGCTCACGGAGCAGGCTGCTATCAGATTGGGAAGCGTCGGGGTGGGTGGAGGGCGGGCTGCGCAGACACAGTTCAGTTTTATACACAGTTCATGCCTCCGACATTGAGCCACTGTCAATCCATTATAACTGGGAAGCAGGGTCGGCCAGAGGAAGGTGAAGGCAATGGACAGTCCTTCTCTGTTGGCAAAGGGAAGCTCGTGTGTCTTTCCTGGGGGCGGGGAGGGGGGGGGCACAGGTGTGACTTCCGGGGGGGGGTACCCTTAGTCTTGGGTCTGAGGCTGAGCTTTGCCGATTCGACGCACCAACCAGACACAAGAGACGGACCCTCGTCGATCTCGTCATCCACTTTTGTAGGCTTTCGCTCTCAGTCACCCAGACCGGAGCCGTCCAATGGACCTTCCCGCCATGTTGGAAGTGTTCTAGATCCGCACCGTCCATCATGGTGGCCACTGCCCCTTGTGGCTGTTGAGCACTCAAAAATGCGGCTGGTGCAACCTGAACCGAATGTCTCATTTTATTTTTATTAATTGAAATTTAAATTTGAACAGGTGTGTGAGCCGGGTGGTATCGTATTGGACAGCACGCACCCAGAGAAGGCCATGCTGTCCGTCTGCCTTTGGTCACCTCCACGTTCATCCTTCACATACGGATCCCCCAGCCGGACTCAGAGCCCCCCGAGCGCTCTCTGCTGCAGCCCTGGTATGCACCTCGGCCTGTGTGCGCGTTTGAGTATATAGTTACAGCAGGGCTTTTATTTTCGGACACAATGTCATCACTCTTTTTTCAAAGAACAAAATCCCGTAATTGCCCAAAATGACACTGTGGTAAATTGCAATAGAACCACCAAGGGAAAAATGTTCTGTCGCCAATTAACGTATCATTTTGGGCGATTTGTCTGGAAGGTGTGTGTGACCAGAGGCAGGGAGAAGAGTTAGTCCCGCTGGTGAGGTCCGGGGGAAGCAGGGACATGGGGCATCCATTCTCTCCATCCTGCTGTCAGTTTATCTGACTAGAAAACCTGGGTCTGACCCATTGTCATGGTCCCACTGCAGCACTAACAAAGCCACTGGATTTCTCAAATGCAAACTTTTAGGAGTTCCTTGAGGTGTTTGCGAAACCTGAGCGGAGCTCGGACTAGCTCTGACTCACTCTGCAATGCAGGTGCGGGGAGAAGAGACGGCTGAGGTCATCCTGCAGCGACACGGAGCCACCCGGCCCGCGTGTCACGGGTCAACTCCAGCTAGCGTCTAAACAGTGCAAAGAAAGCGCACTGTTGCTATTCCACGTTATTTCCAAAGGTTTTCAGGGGCGGGCCCGCTGGAGTGTTCCAAAATACAGAAACAGACATACGAGCAGTGGAAAATGAAGAACACTGTAGTAATGTTTATTTCTAATTACAAGAAACAGAACATCAGTCCCTCGTTTGTACAAAAATACCTGAAAGTTTACATTTAGGTTCACAAGTCGAAGAGCTATGTACAGAAAGGGGCAAAGCACGTGGAATAAAGGTTTCGTCTCGTGGTACCTTCTGCATTCCCTGAAACGGTCTACACGTCAGGCCGTGTTACGGTCACCGCGAGCTTGCCCGGTGACATCACGATCCGCCGCGAGCAGGTCCCGCCCCGGACAGGTGCATCAATTGGTCAAACCGTCAGGTATTAAGAGCAGAGCAGAGAAGATAAAACAGCTAGACTGAGGCACATATTTCTCCAAGGTTTAGCGAACAAAACAACGTTCTGGAACTCGAAGACCTAAGGTAACAGAGCTTACCTACTTAAACTCCAAATACCCAAAGCGTTGGGTATTTCCTTCCCAACTAAGTCCAGGCTGCTATGTGGGGGGTTTTCCTTTTAGAAAAGAAAATCACAGGCAGAGAGAGAGAGAGAAAGTCAACAGGCTCCAAAACGACCCTGAGCTGTTCCATTTACATTCATGTCATTTAAATACAAAAATAAAAGTTGACCATCCTTCCGCCCCTGGTTGGCCGGGCCGGGCGCCCGCATCCTTGAGGGACTGGCTGCTTCCAGGTGGGATTCCCAGCCACCAGGCACACGGGCTCCTACCCTCCACCCAGCATTTCACCGCGGCCGGGAAGGTACAGAAAACGACGTCGACCCAGCTACGCACAGACCGTGAGTCAGAGTCCAGCTTTCATGCTCCTTGTAAATAAAATGCATGTTTATAAATACGAGATGCTGGGGATGCTAGCTGTCGAGCGGAGAGGGGTGTGAGAGTCTCATCCTACCGGTCTACGCACTGAGAAACACAGAAATCGTAGAATCGCTTTCAGGTTCTACTTCCAACCAGTGAAGAGAAAAGTGTCTAACAGTGTAACCGAAGAACTGCTCTGAGGGGGAGCGCCCTGGAAGCTTGCGGCCAGGCAGGACTCAGCTGACTGGTGGCGGTCTGAAAGATCACCTGGCTACAAGAGGAAGAAAACGTGACTGAGCGCGTTTACGGTGAAAAACGTCTTACTAAAATTTCTGCATTTGTGTAAGTAGACGTTTCGTGGAAAACAAGCAAAGTGAGGCCTGTAAACTAAAATACAGTGTTTCTACACCCTTGAGGTGCTTAGAGCACGGCGGCGCCACCAAGGCGGGTCCTGGGGGTCCCACCGGGTCGCGTGCTTGCCGGGGGGGCCTGGTGGTGCGGCGGAGTCAGGCACTGGGGGACCAGATCTCCCAGGCCCGTCAGGGGAGACCTTTCTGCTTTGCAGAGACTGCAGGTAAATCCGCGGCCCGTCACACCTGGTGACTCAGCTAAGGGGACGGGGCAGAGGGGGTGGCAGGGGGCAGTCCAGCCACTGTGTGACTCAGCCTCCCCTGCCCCGCCCCGGAGGGGAAGCAGTGTTGTGTTGACCGGACTCTTCAATGCCCACAAGGGCCGTGAGGTACTTCTGAGTGCCAGCCCGCCAAGGGGGGGCCTCCGCCTGGGCCGGCTCATGGGGCTTTTCAGTAGGACGGAGGTCATCGAGCGAGGACCTTTCCATGCCAGGCTGCAGACGTGCCCTTTCCAATGTTCACGTCTTTATCACCATGGAAACCTGCGGGCCACCACCGGCAGCCAAGCAGGGGCCATTTTCCTTTTAGGGCCTTTAACCCCTGGAGGGAGAAGAGCCGGGAAAGGCCCCAAGCCACTGTGGGGGGTGAGGGGTAAGGCAGCGATCGCTCTGAACAGGCTGAGAGGGGGCGGTGGACACTGGGCGCTTCGGGGGGGTCCCAGCGATGCTCCCCACGTCCAGCTAGCGGCAAGGCCACTCAGCCCTGCCGTGCCGCGGGCCAGCGAGCTTTCCAGAGCACCCGGGCCTCCTGAACAGTGGAGGGCTCACCTGGAACAGGCGTAGGGAGCATCTGTGCACACAGCAGCGGGTACCTGACTGAGTCCACACCACGGGCCCAATGCCTACCACAGATGACACCTTTTATTGAAAAAAAAAAAAGAAAAAAACAAGCACTTCAAGTATCCTGGGGAGGGCTGAGGGTGGCATGTAACCTGGGAGCCGAATGAATCCACCTCCGGTCCCCCGCACAGGGTGGACACCACCCTCTGGAAACCCCTGGGGGCCCGGGTTCAGTCTCTGGAGTCTGCCCCCTGGCCACAGTCCCTGCGTCCCGCGCGCACACGGGAGAGCCGCACCCCCTCCTACCGGGGCTGAGAGCAATATTGAAAACAAAGAAGGAGTGCAAAAAGTGATCGATACAAAAAAGTAAACATATCAGTTTTAATTGTCAAGATTATTCCAGGGCAAGAGTTCATTTCCAATTACGTGTCTCCGGTTCTCGTTCCTACGTGGCCCAGCCAAGACGATCGATCCCGTTTTTGTCCTCCAATATGCGCTCGCGCTCTCCCGCCTCCGCGAACCTGGCCGGCGCGGAGGGAGGCGGTCCCGTGGCTCTGCAGCAGCAAATCGTTCCTCGAGTCCAGCCCCGAGTCCATCCTGGCGGGTGGGCCCTGACGGACCCTGCTCCCCGGGGTGCAGAACAGACGTGGGTCCTTGGCGACGCACAAACCCCCTCCCCCCACCCCCGTCCCCGTTCCAGTGTCAGCTTCCTCCCGTCTTCAGCCAAGAGTCAATGTGAGGTCATAAGGCCACTCGGATGCAGTGGTGCTTGAGTTTGCAAGGTAGGACTCCTTTGTTGAGCTGGTAAAAGTCAACGAGCTGGATCAGGTCGGAGAATTTGGTGTTCCCGTCATCAAGGCTGAAGAACATCTGCCCATCATCCTCGCACTGGAGGGACACAAGAACACTCGCCGAGTTAGGGGCCACACCCTTGGGGACAAAGAGCGCGACTATGGGGTCACTGCCACGGAGCGGTGAGGGCAGGTGGTCCTGCCATGTTGGGTAGCTATTTCCATCAAAATGGAGGGACCCCACGGTAGCTTCCAGAAGGAGCAACATTCCTAAGGCCGGTCCGAACCCGGAGAATGGTAAGTTCAAGGACTGCAGTGCGGTGTGAAAGGGTGAGTATGGAGCAGTTTGAGACCTGTCCTGATTAATAAACTCAGAAAAGCTTCCAGACTCCAAAATACAGCCAGGGGCACCAGTGTACCCCGTTTTCAAGTCCTGTTGCTCTCGAGTCTCCAATTACTATCCCTCTGATGCTTCCAGAATTTGGGGTTATTTGGGAGGATGGGCATTACCCATGCCGCCCGCCATAAAACAGGTTTTCGTTTGATTTGAGGCTGAGAGGAACGAGGACGTCTGTGTCAATAATAACTACGTGGAGGTGGGAGTCTGGGAAACCTGGCCCAGGGTCATGGGCAGAGTGAGGGCATCATCGGGACGTAGCCGGAAGGCACCAGAAAAGCTAACCGGACTGCCCTGGGCTCCTCCTGCTCTGTCCCTGTGATTCCTGAGACGCCAAAGTCCTGGGCTCAAGCAAGCTTCACAAACAGCAGGTGCAACGGTGTGAAACAGATGCCTTTGGTTACACTGAGCCTTCCGGAGCTTTCCTTTGCTACTGGACAGAGGCTCTCTGAGGGGAGAAGACCTCACCACCCTCTCTAGGCAGAACATGGCCCGGGTTTGGGCCCCACAGGAAACATTTCAGGAACATTATGACCTGCAGACCGTATCAGTTAATTATGAGAAACATCTGACGTCAACTTTGTGTATGTTACCCCCCCACCTGAATGGTGCACTCTGGGAGGTGTGTTCCCAATTTCAAAGAACAAGCCTCTTAAGGGACTCTGGGAAGCATCTCTCCGGTCAGCTTGGACCTGTCTGATATTTAACGACCTGTGGTTCGGTTCATTTAGGATTTGAAAATGGCATTCAGAATAAACCCAGGAAACCACAACAAGGCTCAGTGAGAAGTTATCAATACTTACAGGTAAGATCTGGAAATTTTTAATTTTCTGATGGTGACAGAGTGTGAGCACAAAAGCCTTTGGATTGCTCTGGCTGTCTCGGAGGAGAAAAAGCCTGAGGATGGAAAAAAATCAGCTGATTGTACATTTTTAAAATCCAGACTTGAGATGTGCGTTTGTCTATCTGCACACACACTCACACACACACACATGCACATTTCCCTGCTTGCGCAGCCACGACGGTTCAGGACGCCTGGGGACAGATTTCTGTCATTCTCCACTGAAAGAGCTCTGGGGCCACGGCCGGGCAAGGATACGAAGCGGCTGGACAACGTGCGCCGCAAAGTCCTCAAGTTCAAAGTTCAAAGCGTCATGACCCAGGACGCAGCATCACAATAACTATCAAAAGGGGCAGACTAGAACCCAGAGAAAAAAGGCAAGAATCTGTGAGTAAACACCAGTATTATAAATAAATGAGCAAGTACATTAAGAGAGGAGAAGAAAGAGCTCTTCCTCAGAGCAGAAGGGCAGCTGAACAAACAGGAAGGAATGATGGGTGCGCAACTGTTTAGCAACCGCCGTGGGTTGTCCCCATTAAGGACAAGGTCGTCAACGGGAGCGAATGAGAAACAGAGTATTTCATTCTCAAACCATCACCCCTCTGGTACTTATTTATTTCAAAGGGAAACACAGCGACTGTCCGTCAGAGAAACCCGCCGATGTCCTCACCACCGAGTGTTCGAGAGGCAACACCGCCAGCAACGAGACAATCTGCCAACCCTGCCCAGCTAGTGGGAACCCCACGTCCTCTCCTGCAAAGTGATAACCCGGCCGAGCCCCGAGCCCCCGGACGCGCCCCAGCCGAGGTGCACCCTGTAATAACTGGCTTCTTCGCGTAACAAGTGTCCACGAAGGACGAAACCTAAGGAGACGCGCCCCCATAGACATATTTAGAATTGAGACGTTTTCTTTTTCCACGAAGGCTGTAATCAGAACCACTGGCAGCACCAGAATAAGTGTGTGCATTTGGGATCAGAACCACATGGATGTTCCCTTCCCAATTTTTTAATAAAGGTTTTATCTATCTAATCTATTTATTAAAGACAGAGGAGAGAGAGCATGCGAAAGCAGGCGGCAGGCACAGAGGCAGAGGGAGAAGCAGGCTGAGCCAGGAGCCTGACACGGGACTCGATCCCAGGACCCTGATCATGACCTGAGCCCAAGGCAGACGCTTACCTGACTGAACCACCCAGGCGCCCCTACTTCCTGATTCTTACAACGGTACTATGGTTATGGAAGAGAAGTCCTTGGTCTTACAAATTTTCTACTGAAATAAACAGGATACAAGGGACCTCATGCTCTCTGTAACTTTCCTCCCAAAGGGTTCAGACAAAAAAAGGAAGGAGGGAGGGAGGGAAGGAGCCTATGATAAAGCAAACAAGCCCCAATGTTGACAGCTAGGTTATCTGAGAAAATGCACATAGGAGTTCATTATATGACTTAGCAACTTTCCCACGATGTGAATTTATTTCAGGATAAAAAGTACATAAAAATCCAAATAGCACAACGAAGTAGGGCCAGGTGTCCCTGGGAAAGGAAGAGGAAAAAACCCCCACACCAGAATCCACGTGACAAAGAACCGTGTTCAAACCAAATGACTGTCACAGGCGCCGTCCTCTGCTTCTGGACTCTACTGTTAAGATGGAAAGCAGCTACCCGGGATGGCAAAGTCCTGTATGAAAAAGGCGGACGGGGGTTTTATTTTACTACAGGGCTTCTCAGTGCCTTTAAACGGGAATATCCACCGTGGGCGCCTAGGGATTCAAGCACAGGGTTTTCCAGTCCTGCGTGACCACACCCCCTTCGCTCCAGCGTTCCCAGGAGGTAGGTTTTTGCAAACACCGTCTGGGAAAACAGATTCCCACGACTCGTGGGGCGGGGGAGGCGGGCAGCGCTAAGAATCGCAGGCCCCACGTGGGGTGTAGGTGTGGGGCGTCTGCCACGCGGCCCCTCGAGGGGCCGGTGGGGTCTCCCCCCACTCCTGGGCAGAGCCACACGCCACAGTTGTCTTCCACAAAGATCTGCCTTCTGGGTTATTTCATTCCAAAGAAGCCACCATTCCAGCAGAAACCCGGGAGCTCCCTGGACACCAGGCTGTGTGACAGGAAAGGCTGGTCTGTCCCTGTCTCTCCTGTCACCTTAGTTAGCTCCCGGCCATTGCCTGCTGCAGACAGGTGCATACAGCAGCTGAACGTGACCCCGGAGGAGCCAGAGTGGCAGGAAGGCTCTGCCCGGCAGCCTCCCTCCAGGGCAGGACCCTGGCAAGTGCTGAGGCCTCCCCAAATGCTTGGGATTTCGAGGTCATGACCAATGGCTGGCTGTCTGCAAAGATTACTAACTCGGAGGAGCCTGTGGGCTGAAAAGCGTGTGGCTCAGGAGTTCGCAGGACTCCCTGAACTGCCACCGATCAGCTCCATGACTGGCCTTCTCCGCCTGGGGCTGCACAACACGTTAACACCCGTCCAGCAGCCCGATGAGGAGCCTGGCTGCTGAGGACACGGAGCCGTGCATGACAGCGCAGGACCCACGGGATCGCCATCCACAAACCGCAGAGACCCGCTGATGGCCCAAGGGACCTCTGCAGGGACAGGTCCCAGGAGGACCGCACGTGCCTGGTGACGCAGCCAGATCAAGAAATCTGGAACACAGGGGTGGCCTGGGTGGCTGAGTGGGTGAAGCGTCTGCCTTCGGCTCAGGTCATGATCTCGGGGTCCTGGGATCGAGCCCCACATCGGGCTCCCTGCTCAGCGGGAAGCCTGCTTCTCCCCCTGCTTGTGTTCCCTCTCTCTCTCACTCTCATTCTCTCTCTGGCAAATAAATAAAAGTCTTTAAAAAAGAAAAAAAAGAAAGAAATCTGGAACGCACCACAGGAAGGAAAGCGGTGAGGACCGCATATGGGGGGAGCTCTTGCAAATGTGCTCACCGGCGGGCTCCTAAAGCAGAGAGGGGCCTGCGCCAGGGGCTGAGAGTGGTCCACGGAGCAACACGGCTCAGGGTCACGAGTGAGGCTCTGCGCACGTGTCAACTCCGTTAGTCCCCACGGTGACCCTGTCATTGTTCTCATTTCAAGCTGAGGAAAGCGGGGCACAGAGAAGTTAAGCAAATTCCCCAGGGTCACACAGCCAGCCTTTATCACGGACGAACCCTGGCTTCCAGGATCAACAGGGCCACGGGTAAAATCTGAGGAGGTGTGTACGGACGGTCCCTCCATGGCTGGCGAGCCCTGTTAGGGCGCTGATGGGGGCGCTAGGTTAGCCCTGGGACAGGACCCCTCTCTCTGCCATGGGGGGGTGGGTGAGGGGTGGAAACGCTGCCGAGAACTCAAATCTCGACAAAGAAGTTTCCTTCCACCCAGCGGAGGAGTGGCGTGCTTCTTTGGAGTTCACAAACAGTGAGAGCTGGGAACTGGGGGCCGCAGAGGGGCAGGTGGGGCTGGACCCGAGTGTGAGCAAGGCCAGGGTGGGGAGGGTGGGGGACAGAGCCGGAAATGCTGCAGGAGAGGACGTAAGCCATCGGGGGGTATTTCACAGAGAAGACCACAGAACCAGATCTGCCCTAGATTGGCAGAATCCTCCTCCGGGCTGTGGGATGGGCTGTGGGTGCAAGAGGGGAAGGAGGTGGGCAGCGATTTCAGGGCACCTGGATACCGGGGATTTCAAAGACTTCTCTCGGATCGACTCCAGGCTCCGTTGTCTCCTTCCGGCCCCTTTTCCTGACTCCCTATGTCATTTGAGGCTAGGGCTGACTTTCAGTCATTTTCTCTGCGTTGTTGGGCTCTCTAAATTGGTTTCCCTTCATTATCTCTCTGCAGGGATCAGTTAAGATTAGGAACTGATTATTTCATTTACCTTGTTTTCCCAACACATTTTCTCCCTAAGCGCCCAGGAATTAATGGAAGTCTGGCCTCTCACTGGGACGACACCTGAATGGGTCCCATTATCCTGATGCTCGTTTCGTCAGCCTGACATCGGGACTGAAGATTATGCCAGAGAGAAACCCCTGCTTATTAATGGGGCAGATGCCAGCAGGAGGGCTGCCTTGTGGGAGGAAAGGTGACAGAGGTGACGCATACCCTCGTCTCCAAGCCTGAAAGGACAGAAACCTTGCCAACAAGGGTTCTAGGAAGTGGTGAAAGACAAACATGTTTTTTTTAAAAGAGGTGCCAACATGGGGCACCTGGGGGACTCAGTCGGTTAAGCGTCTGCCTTCGGCTCAGGTCATGCTCTCAGGGTCCTGGGATCGAGCCCCGCATCGGGCTCCCTGCTCAGCGGGGAGCCTGCTTCTGCTTCTCCCTCTCCCTCTGCCCCTACCTCCGGTTCGTGCCGTGTCTCTCAAATAAATAAATAAAATCTTAAAAAACAAAACAAAGCAGGTGCAGACACACCATTGAGTGGCCCGAGTGTGCTGAGCGACTGCACAGCCCCCACGCACCGGGGCCGCCCCTCTAAGGCACAGTGGGCCTGGCTGGGCCTCGTCTGGGAATCACAGGGGAGCCTCCTCCGATCACACACGTCCTCACATGGCCTCCGAGGTCCCGTCCGCTCCAGAGGGACGAAGGTGCCACCATCACTGCCCTGGGCCCCGGGAGGGACACGAGTGGCCACGGCACCAAATCCCACCCGCTCTGGAACCTTCACTTTTGTGGGCACTATGAAGCCCCCTGGCAAGGGAACCGCTGAACTTCCTTGGAACGGACCCTGTGGCCATTGTGGTGATGTCGTCAGAGCACCGTGGGGCTCCCTTCTGATGCAGCTCACGGCTGCAAACGGATTCGTTTCTAATGCTTTAGCAAAGGACTGTTGCAGGATACGGGTGACCTTTCAAATAATTAATTTGGAGCAAGGTTATAGCCACATAGAAAAAACAAATAGGACTCGTTGTTTACACAGCATCCCAGGATAAATACGTTCTGAATGTATCTGGGATCTAGACAAACAAAAACAGACACATGGACAGAAAAGGCGAAGAACAAAGACGGGGAAAGAAGAGAAACAATGTTGAGTCCTAGAATAGAACAGGAAGAAACTCCTTTATGATTTCGGAGCGGCCAAAACATGACAAGGACTCAAAAATCCAGAAGGAAAAGGGACACAAAGGATAAATGTGCCCATGTAAAATTTACGTTAAAAAAAATCCAGAAGGAAAAGGGACACGAAGGATAAATGTGCCCACGTAAAATTTACGTTAAGAAGTCTGTATAACCCGGGGCACCTGGGTGGCTCAGTTGTTGAGTGTCTGCCTTCGGCTCGGGTCATGGTCCCAGGGTCCTGGGATCGAGCCCCGCGTCGGGTTCCCTGCTCAGCGGGGAGCCTGCTTCTCTCTCTCCCGCTCCCCCTGCTTGTGTTCCCTCTCTCACTGTCTCTCTCTCTGTCAAATAAATAAATAAAATCTTTAAAAAAAAAAAAGAAGTCTGTATAACCCCTTCAAAAAAAAAAAAAAAAAGTCCGTATAACCCAAACCAAACAGGAAACAAACACAAGCCATAAGCAAAGTCAAAACGCCACATGATGACGTAGGAAAGACATCGCAAAAAAACAGATGGAGAACTTTGGGCAAAATACATAAAGACAGTTTTCAGAATGGCAAAAAAGAAGAAAGGCCCAAATTCTTACTTTTTGAAAAGAGGCTTGGCCTCCCCAACGGCAGATGAGAAAGACGGACGCCCCCTTGCAGCCTGCGGGGCCGTGGGGAAGCCGTCGCCCACGGTCTGGGGACCACCAGCAGAGACACCAGCCGGAATATGAAGCGATGGCGCCCCAGGTGTTCCACCGTCAGCCCGGCAACGCTGAGCACGAGACGGGGCAGACCCCCGCCGGCGGCTCGGGGACCCTCCCACAGCAGGTGCACCTGACACTCGGCCCTGTACCTGTGTTTCGGTGGGGGGGCCCAACAGGAGGCAGAAACGCTCTGCTTACCTTCAAACCGAAAACAACGGGAGGATGAACAGACCCCACAAAATGGGTTCCGATTGTGGGGGAGTTGCAGGGGGCAGAGGAGAGTCCGCAGGGAATCTGCCTGGTTTCACTGTTCTGACTTTCGAACCGGGGGAGTGTTTTATAGAAGTCAACGGGAAGCATTAAGCCGAAGGGAAAACAAATCAGATCCACTGACAAAAATCAAAAGCAAACGGAGACAAATGAACCTCACGGACTGCATGATGCTTTGTTGTCAGAACCCCAGAGAGGAAAGACTTTAACCATGGTGCTTGAACACGACCTGCCTGGAACGTGCCTTCAGGATTACAAGGACCACATGAATATTTTCCAGATGTGACAAGACAGAGGGGAAAATAAGTATTTACAAATGATTATGTCTTTAGTAAGATTTTCGGAGTAAGAGAAGAGAAATACAGTCAAATCAAAGTAAAAACCCTGTACTCTAACAGCTGATCTGGCCGTTTATCAGCGTGAACCCTGCAAAGAAAGGGTTTCAAACTTTTCTTTTTCACTGTAAAAAAAAAAAAGGCCTGTGTCCTAACTCTGTCCCTGGAGAAGGTCTATAGGTTGTGGTGTCCAGACACCATTTCCCACTAGAAAGAATGAGGCTCTGAAGAGAAACGTTCACGGGAGCCGAACATTCTCCCGTCACACCTGGAATCCAACACTGCTCGTGGTGGGTCCAAAGAACTCAGGGACCAACTTGAACAAGTCCTGTTGGCCAAAGGGAGGGCATGCTGAGCATCAAAAGTAGTAAGTTTTGACCGAAATAAGTCCAATGCTTAAGAATCTAAGTACATAATCAGGGCGCCTGGGTGGCTCAGTTGGTTGAGCGACTGCCTTCGGCTCAGGTCATGATCCTGGAGTCCCGGGATCGAGTCCCGCATTGGGCTCCCTGCTCGGCGGGGAGTCTGCTTCTCCCTCTCCCGCTCCCCCCTCTTGTGCTCTTTCTCTCACTCTCTCTCTCAAATAAATAAATAAAATCTTTAAAAAAAAAAAAAGAATCTAAGTACATAATCATAGTTGAAACGAACAACAGCTCATTTGTCACTACGGGACTGTGGTAAGAAGACCAAATCATTCTTCTCCAAGCTGACCCTCTTACTTGAGGGAAAAGTCAAGCGTTTAGCTACGTTTGAGGCTAGGAACTCACCCACTACTTCAACTAATAACAGGCGAATAAGAGGAAGAGAAGGGAAGCAGAGGGAGACCATCGTATCTGAGGACACTCAAGAGACCTATCAACCAAATGCAATCTGTCGGTCCCGACTTGAACCAACTCGATTTAAAGGTTTTTTTTTTTTTTTCTTTTCACAGCAATTAGGGAAATTTGAACCCAGACTGGATTTTAGATGATATTAAGGAATTCTTGCTTATTTCGTTAAGAGTAACAGTGATTTTGTGGTTGTATCAGAAAACAAGGGTCTTTATGTTTTAGAGACACACTATGTTTACTGGTAAAAATTTAGAATGTCTGGGATTTACCCTAAAATCTCCCAGAAGGAGAAGGGGGTGTGGAGGAGCCGATCACTTGGGAAGGGACACAGACAAACTAAAATTAGCAAACTGTCAAAACCAGACAAGGATTACGTGGGGGCTCACTATCCTCTTCTCTCCTGGGTAAATCTTTAAATTTCTATAGCAAAACGTTTAACAGATGAAGGGCAGGAAAACCAGAGTGCGCCTCCTGCTGGGAGCGGGGAGCGAGGACACAGGTCTGCATCCAGGTCCCTGGGCAGCCCTTCCCATGGCCCTGGGAGCAAGGCTGTGGGGCGTGCTTTGGCCGATGGGGTATCAGCCCTGAGAAGGTCCTGTGCATCGGGGTTTGATCTCTCTTACTCCTGGGACCCGTGACCGCCACGGCGTGAGTGTCCCCAGGCTAGCCAGTTGGCACACACACCCAGTCGCCCCATCTCCGCAGCCAACTGCGACACCCACCCCAGCCGAGCTGGCCCTGGTGAGGACACACTCCACCGACTCCAACTGTGAGAAATGATCCAGCTCTGTGGCCTAAAGCCACGAAGGTTTGGGGTTGTTTGTTCTCAGCAAAAGCTACCCGATAAAATGTAAACAAAAACATTTTTCTTCCGTTTGCCCCTGCCTTGTTGAAAAATATGGGAAGTATGGAAAATAACCGGCTTGTGCTCTTGGGCCCTCTGAACTGCAACAAAAAGGCGGAAGTTGGTAATAGACGGAGTACGGACAGAATGGGTTGCAATCCCCCTTTGGCCACTGGCTAGCTAAGCCCACCCTGCACCACGCTGAGCCTGAGCCACAGTCTCTCCTCTTTATGTTTTTTTAAAATTTTATTTATTTGTCAGAAAGAGAGAAAGGGAACACAAGCCGGGGGAGTGGCAGAGGGAGAAGCAGGCTTCCCACCGATCAGGGAGCCCGACGCGGGGCTCGATCCCAGGACCCTGGGATCACGACCTGAGACGAAGGCAGACGCTTAATGACTAAGCCGCCCAGGCGCCCCAACATTCTCTCCTCTTTAAACCGAGGCTCTAACGACTGCCCACCCCCCAGAATCACTGAGAAACCAGCCAGAACATGCGCCCAGCACGACATCACCTCGGCAGATGCCCGCTCTCCAGGCCGACGCTTCCTTACCCGTCCACCAGCCCCTGCTGCTTAATGATCCGGTGGGACTCCTCCCTGGAGATCCTGCCATGAAACCAGTGCTGCGTCCTATGAATCACTGCGGGAGGGAAAAGAGAAGGAGGCTAGATTGGCTTCGCCGAAGGTACAGCGAACCGGCGATCAGCGCGGGGCCCCGGTTCCCACGGCTACACCTCTCCTGGCGCACACCGGGCCAGGGCGGTCTGGGGAAGCTCCGGGAGGGATGGGCGCGGTTTCATCTTCTTTACTTCTCGAAGGATCGGGCCGCCATGCTGCACTTACCTGTACTTAGGGTAGAAGGGTGGAGAGGACTTTGGCTGCCTAGGATATTCATCCGTGTGCTTCGCTTCTGCGGAAGAAATGCCCGTGTGAGTGCTAAGACAGCAGACCGACACGGCCCACCGGCCACCAGGGACACACACGTGGCAGGGAGGCCTGGCCGGGGTGGCGGCGCCCCTGGCTGTGCAGGGACAGCTAGCGGAGGCCGCCCCCCGCCTGGCGGCAGTTGTGACAACACAGGCATCCCGGGGAATCTGGATGATCCCAGGACTGAAGCAGACAGAAGACACATGGTGAAAACTGCTGGTAAGTTCTGGGAGAGAGGCATGAGCTTCTCCACTGAAACACTGGCCTACAGAGTCCCTAGGCTGTGGGGCCGTTCTTTTCCAACCCGCTCTGAAGCTACGGTTCGGGGAACTCTCTGAGCCAGAGCGGCGGGCTCAGGTTTTGTACGTTCTCTGTAAACCTCAGAGAATTTGAAATCAGGGTGACACTCTTCCCGCTGGGAGGTCAGGAGCAGGAACCTCCGAGGGAAGAGACTGTCCGAGGCCACGAAGCTGGTTAGTGGTCGAGCCACAATGTGAGCGCCTGCTGGCCTCATCAGGGTGGGTGGGCTCCGTGCTGTCCACACACGGCCACTGACCACCCACCAGCGGGAGCAGCTCTGTGCGGGAGCCACGAGGCCAGAGGGCTCTGCTCCTGCCCCGCTCCTCCCACGGGAGCCAGTGGGGGACGTGCGTGCCAGGAACGTGGAGGAGCCCTGAGCTGAGACTCAGATGCCACCCTCCCCCCTCCCCAGCACCTCATCCCCCCCGACGGCACCCACAGGGCCATTCTTCTGGGAGACCAGTGGGGGGGGCCATGCCCCTCACAAGGGGGCCCGTCCACGGGACTGGCCGTGGCCTTACCCTCCAGGCGTGGCCTTCCTCCAGGGCTGCGCTCTGGGCTTCGGCCGGATTCTCGATCACTCTTCCTGTTTGCCCAGAAAAATCCATTGCCACGAGGGAGTTCTCAGAGACGCTGCGCTGGAAGGAAAGGCCACAAGTTCTTAAAGTGGAGGGAACCAGGCCCCCGTGGCACTCGGGAAAGTTGGTGCAAACCCATCCTAAAGATGGCCAGGAGAAGGGGTGACGGGGTCGTCCCGACCGCCACTCTAAGGTTCGGGTGGAAATTCGGTGGCAGGAGAGCCCTCGAACTAAAGATGGCTTTGATTTCTCTTGAGGGGAATAAGAAACGCTCCAGTCCCCTGGCGGCATCCAAATGCCACTGGAGGCCGTGGGGTGCCGCCGGGCTTGGGCAGTGGGGTCCCTCGCAGGCCCCCAGCCTCTACTGGATCATGTCACAGAAGCGGAAACGCTAGGGGGAGCTCAGCCCTCAGCAGCCACCAAGTCCCTCCCCAGGAGGTCCGTTCAGGGCGACACGCGGACCCTCCCTGTGGACACCTGGCCTCTCCCAGGAACAGACGTGGAGGAGCATCAGGGTCGTGTTTTGAGAGGACGAAGGGTTCCTGCACCTTTGGGAAGTCGAGTACGTCCTGAGAACAAGGACACTCGCTGCCAGCTCTAAGTTCCCACCAGGGAAGGCTCCAGCCTAACGGTCTCCCATGCCCACAGGGCCACGGGCGACCCGGGCGAACCGGACGTGGCTGGCGACAGTCCCTGAGCACCTGAGCAGAGCCACGCCCTGAAGGGTGCAGGATCCGTCCCCAGCAGTCACACTGCTGACCAGACAAACCTGTCTCCCCGCAGGGGACCGGGCAGCACGCACAAGCCCACTCTGCGGCTTCTGGGGACAACCTCTCCAGAAACTACCCGCGCTCAGCTGTGATGCTGGGAAGGAGCCTGCCTTCTGGACGCTGCAGCTGTACTCACCACTGGCGTGGAGAAGGAGGGGAGCAAGGCCTTCCGCGGTGGCGGGATCCTGAAATTCTGGTACAGTAGCATCCCGTACTGCAGGGGGAAGGTCAGAGTCAGCCGCCGGGGCCCCGGGAGCCCCCCAAGCCCCGGAACGCGGCAGACCCGTGCAGGGAAGGACCGCGCAGAGCACAGAACAGGGAGGGATGACCCTAGCTGCCGCCGTGAGCGCACAGCCTCAGTCCTGCATGCCTGTCCCCCGTGGACACGAGCGGCTAACTAGCTTGCTCACACCGGGTGGGCAGGGGACAAGCAGGCAGTGACAATGTAACAGTAAGATCGAGGGGCGCCTGGGGGGCTCGGTCGGTTAAGTGTCTGCCTTCAGCCCAGGTCATGATCTCCGGGTCCTGGGATCGAGTCCCGCATCAGGCTCAGCGGGGAGCCTGCTTCTCCCTCTGCCTGCCACTCCCCCTGCTTCTGCTCGCTCTGTCTTAAATAAATAGTCTCTAAAAAAATAAAAAAGATCGAGCACCACAGTTAACCTTACTGAATGCTACTATGGGCCAAGTACTGATCCAAGCGCTTTATTTCATTTGCTACTCTCCACGTTAGGAAACGTGTCCTTTATCCCCATTTTACAAGGAACAGATGGAACAGGGAAGTGAAGCAAGTCGCTCAAGGTCATGGTAAAGTAAGGGCTCTGGATTCGAATGTACACAGCCTGTTCCCAGCGGTGATCCACGCTTCCTGTGCCCGGGCGAAAAGCAGAGCCCCGCACGCTTGTACCCGCCCCGCCTGCACCCTGGTCCCCCACTCGCCCACACGGGAAAGAAGGTGGGGCAAGGAGGCACAGTTATCAAGAGGTAACTCATTTCCAGCCCCGACCCTACAGGGTATCCTCTAGTAACTGGAACGGACGTGTTGGAATACCACCAAGAGGTCTACCATGCGTGTGCTGATACTCCCAGAAGATGGGGCACGGGCCGCCAGAAAAACCGGTGAGCTACTGGCCAAGCATTTTCCAGAACGGATGGAAAGCCAGCAGGCTACAGAATCCAGGGGCCAGCTACCAGGGAGAAACCCACGTCCCGGCACATCCCAGCTCGACCGCAGAAAACAGAGACAGAGAGACAAACACAAGTGGGGAAGAGCACATGTCATGGTCACAGAAGCCCCAAGTGGAGGACAGCTGAGTTCCAAGGACACGCGGAGAGAAGGCAGTGGAACTGGGGGCGGTGGGCAGAAGGGACCCCATGGTCCGTGGACAGTTCCCTCAACAGTGGAGGTGAGACAGAACACGGTTCCACGCTGGGAGAACTCTGCGCATGTCCCTGGTCCCTGAGAAGAACGCAAATCCAGGAAAGAATCAGTGCAGACGTGCAGGGAATTCAAATAACAACAGAGTCTCTTTTAGGTCTCAAGTGGCTTAAGAAACGGGAAGAACTAAAGCCTAGGATGAGATACTTCGAAGGCTCCTCACACCGGCCCAGATGCGATGGGGCCACCTGGGCACGCTGGGGTCTGGCGAGGGGAAGATGCATACGGTGACAGCAGGGTGACCACCAGGAAAGAGAGAAATGATGTGGACGGGGGTGAAAAGTAGAAATAAAACTAACTGATGAGTCTTCCCCTGCCAAAAATAATTTTTTTTAAATGGAGAAAAAGAAGAATACAGGCTGGTGGGACAAACTGAAAATAAACAGCAAATGGCAGACTTAAGCACAAATATTAATAATCCACTGAAGGATATCCTTCCCAACAAATATGCCAATTAGAACGTGAGGATGATCAGTGAAGATGCGATTACACGATGTCTGTCAGAGACGCACCCTGAACACGAGGACCCGGAAAGGCAGAAAAACAGAGAGAAGGAGAAAAACCGCGCGAACACCACTTGAGAACATACTGATGTACGTGTAGTAATGTCAGGTGGATAAGACTGCGGGGCGGGCAGCGCTGATGCAGATAATAGAGCAATTTCGGAAGGACCGAAGAATCGATGTCAAGGAGACGTAACTCTTCTAAACTTGTGTGACCTAGTAACACGCACCTACATGTGTCTGTGTGCACGTGTGTATTCATCTAAGCAGATGTGTGTGTGTGGTGTGCATGCACACACGTGTACGTACAAATACTCTGAATCGAATAATTATACAAACACGACCAACAGCAACTAAACTGGAGGCAACGTTTTGGTCTGAAACACAGCTGAAAACGTAAGGCTTAACACCAAAGACGTCAGGATCCCTTTCAAAACATTATAGAAAAATCAAATTAAGGCCAAAGAAAAAGAAGGGAAAAGGCACCCCCCACACACACATGCACACACCCTGTCCAGGACGGCCCCGAGACCGCTCTCCGTTCCAATAATTCAGCCAGAGGACTCGTCCTCGACCCACGAACCATCTAACTAGCTTGTCTTTAAGCAGGTATCAAGCTGTGTTTTACTTGTACTGTAGTCTTTAAGTATTATTTTTGCCTTAATTACCAAAGAAATTGTCTCTTTCCGACACTTAGTTTTCACAGTTCCACGACTAGGAATTCTTGTTTTTCCCACTTACAAATGAATACTCCAGCCCCCAGGGTGGTAGTGTTATTGGTACAAGCCCTTGATGGTTTTTAGATTATTTACCCTCCACATACACAACCTACAGTGCCCATTACTTAATATTATTTTCCTTTTTATTTTAGGTGAGTGGGTTTTAAAGAGATACTTACGGTCCAACCAATCTTTTTCCTTTACGCTTCCTTCGGTTGCCTGAATAGAAGAACGCGTGGCCACAGAATTACCCGCCCCCCGTTTTGGCAAAATGTTTCTTATTTCCCATTGCCATCTGCTTGGATGCGACACTCTCGGACGCTTTCTCAAAGAAGGCAGGTGGGCGACAGCTGATGTTGGGCTTCTGTCTGGAGAGGGACCGCAGAGACGGTCCCACATTAAGGAGAAGGGGCCTCTTGCCTCTACGCAGACTCAACGTGCCCCATGTTCCGAGGCAGCCCCCCCACGTGATGTCGTATGGGCAGGCGTGGTGCACACGGTGACTTACAGAGCACGCCGCCGCGCCCTTTCTCTTGGAGTGGACTTGAGCATTTAACATTTACATTCTTAAGCGAGACAGAAGCTTATTTCCTCGTGCCAAGACTGCACCGGGTTCAGGGTCATCGTTCATGTTGCCAGGCTCAGCTCCAGGAACCAACGCGAGTACAGGCTGTGCTTTCGACCGTGAGGGAGCTACGGTCTTGCGGGAGGCGTACAAATGAGCAGCAGTGTTACTCGGTTGTTGACGGACAGGAAACCTGAGCGGGCTCTCGGGGGCCAGTGTGCAGGGGGCGACGGTCTCTGAGGGACATGGGACCTGCTGCGTCGCGACAGCAAGTCTCCCGGACAGAAACCCGCGCTCATGAAGCCACGCCCCCCTGCTGGGGAGGAATCTCTACGGCACTTTCAGAAACTCCTAGAAGGGGGCGGAGGAGCTAATGTGCTCCCTCCACAGCGCCCCCGCGGCTATGAAATTACGTACAAACCACGTAATAGGAAGGACCGCGGGACAGCAGCAGGTACTGCCCGCCGGCGTTATCCCCCTGAGCGTATCTGAGGACAGCGGTGCCCATCTGCTCCTACGCAGGCTCAAGCTCCTCTCTAAGGAATACCTGTGACGGTACTTAGAGGCACAGAAAGGTCCTTGGTTAATTCAAAATAAGGTGTTCCTCTCCAACAAGCCCTGGGATTTTAGGACAACGCAAACTGCCACTGCGGGATTATCCATCACTCGGGAGTGACTCCTGGATACACCGGGGCCAGCAGAAAGGCAACGTGAGGACACGTCCGTCTGACCCCCTTCTGGGGAACGGGACAGACTAGGGCTCAAGCTCGGGGGACCTGCCATCACTTAGTACCTACAAGACCTCCAATCAACCGTGAAAAGGTGCAGCCCAGCGTCTCCTTAGTCTGCGCAGGCAAGACCCCTGGGACTCCGGCCCAAGACCCAGACTCTCTGAGGTCCAAGCCCCCACCCCCTGACCCCGCCGGCCCTGGGTCAAGGCCAGCCTTGCCCAGGACACCCGGTGGACGAGAGGGAGGAAGAGCGTCAGAAAAGAAAGGGTCACAGCTGGACACATGAGTTTGGGTGATTCCTGCCGTCATTCAGCTCAATTTTTCTGAGCATCTATTATGTCCTGAGCGCCAGGCAGTCCCGGCTCTCCAAGAGAATGTTGGGGGGCACCAGGCAAGATGACGTCCGGACCGAGACCCGGCACGGAGCAAGTGCAGGGAGGGTGGACGGATGGACCTTCTCCCGGTCAGGGAGACGGACAGATGAGGGACCGGAGTCTATGCTCACATCCGGGAGCTGGGCTGAGAGAACAGAAGGCACTTTGTAAGGTCTCCCCATGGTTTCAAATGGCCCTGACCCCTGGAAGGAAATACGCCCCATTCTGAAGGTAACACCGGGGGGCAAGGCAAGGGGCTATGGTCTTCTGAGTATGCTTCCCACTCTGAGACCAAGGCCGTTTGAGACGGGACAGTGAGGGGAGGAGGGCGAAGTAAGGAAGTCTCACGTGGGATGAGGTCCACCAGCCTGCTCGGTGGCGGCAAGATGCCTCGCGCGTTACTGACCAGCTGGGACCGAAGGCAACTCAGCCTTTGCGTCATCTTACACTGGCCCAGAGCCCGTCACGACCACACTGGTGGCCGTTGGGTCCAGGTCCCCCACCTCCTTCGGGAATGGCACTTTGGCATGTGGGGTCTGGGCTGATTGGAGGCAACGGGGCCACATGCAGACGTGGACAGGCGTCCCCTTCCTGCTGGCTGTCACAGAGGGTGGCTCTGGAGCCGACCGTGCCTCACGCCAGGACCCCCCAGCCCCGGCCCCCTGGGCAGGACGCGAGGGGCTTCAGATCTGCCATCGGTCCGGTGAGGAGGACGACGGGGAGGGGGCCGCAGGTTAGAAGTGATGAGCAGCCCACTGACAGCAAGTGCTCACGAACGTTCCCAATACACTAACAACCGACGGGACACATTCCTGTTGGCGCTAATAATAAAGTTGGATGTTACTGGCATTGCTTGTTCTGTGCATTTCCCTCCCTGTGCCCGGTCCTGTTACACCAGCGCCCAAGGAGCGTCCCGTCCTGTCCTGTCCTGTCCTGTCCCGCCGGCCCTGCTTCCTCACGCATGAGGCCGAGGGGAGACTTCGCTACCTGGATTTACCGTGTGCTACCCCAAAGCACCAAACCCACAGGTTTCACAGATGTGCTCCCACTTCCTTTTCTGCTTTTTCCAATAGACTACGTATCCGCAGATCCAGAAAATCACATACAGAAACCAGTCAAGACGTCCGTCCCACATCCGCCCCCGAGTGTGCGGGTCCGTGCCCGCCCTGCCCCCCAGCAGTCTCACCGAGGGCTCACGTGCACACGGGCAAACGCACTGGTGCGTTTTAGCTTCTCCTTTCCTTGCTCCTACAACAAAGGTAGCACTTCGCTTTTTAATTCTTAGTAATACGTCCTGGAAATTTTCCCACAACATACTCCAGAGAGAACCTCGTTCTTTGTGTCACCGAGGAGTATTCCTCTGAATGGCCGTCCCCTACTTCTGAAGCGGGCTTGTAAAGGAGTCGCCGACGTCCTGTACCAACACTCCCCGATTACGAAATCAGAACATTTTACGCTTAACCCTTCTTTGTTTTATCGGCGGCAAAAATCAAACAAGGCACGGTTCTGGGAAAGAGAGGCTTACGGGATGCCCGTCCTTGGAGCTTGTGCTCTCTGGCATCTCCAAAGGGTCGTGAGCTACGCCTCCTTCCGTGCGTCCGTTTCTCTAGGGGGCTCCGCCCTGACTCTCTGCCCCGCTGAAAGCTTCGGTGAAGGCTGGGGTTTTCGTAAAGAGATGCCTCGGCCCCAGCTGACCAAAACAACTTCTCCTCCTGACCCCTCACCGTTCATCTTGCACAACCAGCATGCGCAACTACCGTGTAATGCCCACGGGCCTTATATACATAAGAAACTGCGACCACGTGGCGCAAAGATGTGCACAAAGGGACATCTCGTGGGAACGCAGAAGGGAGGCGTTCTCTGCTGTTACGCGAGCCTTTGCCACAGGAAACACCTTGGCAGTCACCGTGAGCTGCTGCCTAGGGCACCTTCCCGTGTGAGGTTCTGTGCAACAGTCCCCTTTAAGAATGTGTCGGCAGGAGATGCCATGTCCATCGGGCGCCATGGCGAGCTGCACGGCGTGCCACGTTTCCCTCGGGGCCCCAGCTTTTCGGGAAGCTAGAGTCCGATGCTCAGTCTCGGAAAGCATTAACCCCCCTGGCGGACTGTTTGCTGTCTCTCCCTGTCTCCCGGTCTGGGCTTTCTCTTTCTATTTCTCTAGACCACGGGCTCTCAGCCAGCACAGTCCCCCGCTTCCATGCACCACCCCCCACCCCGGGGACATCTGGTCACGTCTGGAGACGGTTTTGGTTGTCTCAACTGGCTGGGGTGCTCCTGGCATTCGGTGGGAGAAACACCGCGTCCCTGAAGGTCAGGTGCCGAGGCCGGAAGCCGGCTCTGACCTTTCTAACGCGAAGCCTCGTGAGAAGCTTCTGAGACCGTTTGGAAAGACGTGCGGGCGCACGGGGCTGGCGGGCCGTGGGGAGGGCTCTCCACGAAGAGATGCGCGAGGCGCACACACAGGACGCCGCCTACCTTGAGGAGCCTGCACGCCGTCATCCAGCACGTTCGGCCTTGCTCGTCTTCGGCACACAGCAACCGCAGCTCTTTCGTCTCGTTCCTGACTTTGTTTGGCTACAGGAGGTCAGAGACGACTCAGTGAGTGCGACACAGTGAGCCCGTGGTGGGCAGGGCTGGGCCTGGCGCGCACCAGACGGCTGGCAGGGCGCGACCAGAGAGGGTGCCTCCTCCGCGGGGCACGGACCAGCCTGGGTTGGGTGTAGGCACGAGTGCTCGGCCAGCCCCCAACAGGGGGATCTCGGGGAGACAAACTCACAAGGGAAGGCGGTGGGTGCCACGGGGACAAGGGGATACCTAGGTCTGTGTGGGGAAAGTTGGATTCAACCGGAGAGCCGGGCCCGGAGTTATGGAAGAAACGATGTCTGGTTGCCTCCCCGGAAGACTGAGGTGGTGGCTGAGGAAGGGCCCCTGTGGGGCTCAGCCAGTGAGGGGAGAAGCCCTCGAGGGGATCAGGGCCTGTGGCGTATCTGAGTGGCCCCAAGGACGGACCCATGGAAGGTCCAGAGAGTGAGGCCGGCGTCACCCCGGAGAAGGGGAATTTGGGGGGCAAGCAGCCTGGAGCAGGCGGGGGTCACTGTCACACAGGCCACTGTAGAGGGATGGCAGGTGCCCCGATGCAGAGGCAGGGTTTACCTGGCGATGGGGGAGAAGCGTTGCAGGTGTGGGCTGGTGGGAAGGGGGGGACACTGGCCACCTGGGCTCCAGAGGCCGCCCTCATACTGCTTTCCCGTGCACCTCGGGTCCTAGGGCTCCTGCTACTTGCAACCCCAAGAAGCTTCACCAGGTCAAGTACAAGCTGGTATTTTAGGGAGCAGCATGCCCCCTGCTCCCTGACCTCTCCTTGGGTTGGGGTGGAGCCCTGGCTCCGAAGTCAGCCCGGCTGGGGGACTCCAAGCACACTCGCTGGTGACTGGATGTGAGCAATGGGGCTGCTTCGGCTCCTAGGAGCACCTGGAAAGATGCAGTAAGGGGACGGAGAGCGAGCCCTTAGCGGACCTCTTTGTGTGCAGTGAGCACGCAGTAAATAGCCTCCACCGTGACCGTGACCATGACCACCACCAGCACGGCCTCACCAGGGGGGAGTGGGCCCTGTGCACAAGGGTGTGTGTGAACATGTATGCATGTGTGTGCATCTCCTTGTATTCATGGAGATCAGTGCATGTGTGCACGTGCACGCATGTGTGTGCATCTCCTTGTATTCACGGAGATCTGTGTATGTCTGCGCGTGCACGCGTGTGTGTGCATCTCCTTGTATTCATGTATGTGTGCACATCTGTGTGATCGTGTAGGTGTGTGCATGTGTGGAAATATGTGTGAGCACGTGCTCTCACACACGTGTGCACAGAGGCAGGGCAGGGGGCACACCCATCGTCCTGGGGACTGGAAGCCCCTACGGAAAGTGTCAGCTCTCAGTACCCCAGAGGCCCCCCAAGTGACAGGCTGGGGGTCACTAAGCCACGGAGCCCATCGACACATACCCCCCGTCACGTCCTCTGCTTCTCCCCAAGTTGCTAGCTACTCAGGGATCAACACGTTGTGAGCAACCAGGAATGAATCAATCCACCGTGAACCGGTGCTTCCGTTAGAAAATAACCCAAACAACCCCAGCAGCAAGAAAGGAGTTCACGGTTTCATTCCCAAGTCCCAGTGGGATGCCATCAGGAGCGGCAGACCCCAGACAGGGCGGGGGTGTGGTACCTTTATGCAGAAGCCGTAGTCGGTGGGGGCGCCGTACTGCTTCCTGCCGGTGATCAGAGAGAAGACGCTGCTCTCCTCCAAGCCCCCGAGCAGCTGCAGGTGTCGGGGCTCCTGTGGAAAGGGGGGGTTCAGCTTCACAGGGAGAACTTCTCAAGCACGGCAGACGGCAGGCGCTTGCACGTGCTCGTCAACAGAGGGCAGTCTGTGTACACTGTGCGTGCCTTCCCCTCTCATGGTCCACGGATGGAACCGTCCTATGAAATCAGCGCTAAATTAGCCCAAACGCACCCAGCCCTCGCCAAGAAAACCCACCTCCCACGACCGTGACAACAGGGGCGGCTGGGTGGCTCCGTTGGATAAGGATCTGCCTTCGGCTCAGGTCATGATCCCGGGGTCCTGCGGTCGAGCCCCACTTGGGGCTCCCTGCTCAGCAGGAAGCCTGCTTCTCCCTCTGCCTGTGTCCCTCCCCCTGCTTGTGCTCTTTTTCTCTAATAAATAAATAAAATCCTTAAAAAAAACAAGCAAAACAACGCACTGTGACAACGTGTTTGAGACTCTGCCATATCAAAGCCCCCTAACCATTCAAAATGAAAACCAGGAGAACATCTGGAGCCTAACGTTCAAAGTGAAGAGCACGCTGCAATGTTCGGCCCGCACCCAGTCTGCTACCCTGGTGTGCAGAGTCCAGACGTCCTGCAGTTCTCCCACCGACAGCCTGCCCCATCCTTGTCCCTAAGCCTCCATCGTCCCAGTTCTGCTTCCTGCTCTGGGGTCAGCATCTACGAGGGCGCTGGGCAGACGGGAATTCAAGTTGCCCGTCCCTGCCCATCCCTCCCTGTCCCGGATGGAAGCTATTCCACCTGCCCACGCCCCTTGTCCCCGGCTCATGCAGGACAGCTGCTGACCGCCCAGAGTGGCTGGAAGGCACCTGGCCCTCAGCACCCCCGCCTGGGGTCCCACCGAGCCCTCCCTCGTCTGTCCCGGCAGGAATGATGCACGCCTGGCCACAGTCTGCGGGGCCCTCTCCTGCTGCAGGGTGTGCTCACACATCACAAGAACAGTGTGCAAGCAGTTGTGTGCAAGGACACCAACCAGCAAGGTGAGCCCCCAACGCCCCAGCTCTCTTTGGAGGCCTGCAGCTGTATTTTCCGTTTCACACCTGCTCTTCCCACTGGAAATACACGCACAACTCCAATCTCTTCCCAGGAGTATCTACGATAACGCGTACTAGCTTGGCAACAATCTATCAGCCGTCCCACGGCCAGCTTGGATGCTAACTTCCAAACTAGGGGAACTGAGTGAGCATCCTTCAGGGACTCAGGCCGCCAAGGAGGCCCTTCTCCCAAGCCACAGAGGGGGCCGGGGCTGCACAGAGGCCCGTGGGTCTGGGCTGTTGCCTGGTTTCCGAGGGAGGCCAGCGGACCAGGAACTCGGACATAGCTTAACCAGTTATCATAAGCTTGGGGGACCCAGATGTGCATTTTCAAGGGAAGCCGCATCCACTCTGAATGCCCCCGGCCTGGGGTGACGGTGGTTAAACCCACCTTTGACGCCCCCTTCGTGGAGCAATAAAGGCCCGATCTCCGCAAACACACGTACAGCTTTCTCCACGACTTCTTCCCCAGCTCCTTCACGTGCAAAAACCCCTGGATTTCAGGACAACTACTGGAGTTCAGGAAGTTCTGTGGAAGAGATGCATCAGCGTCAGCTGTTGCTAAGGAGGGGAGGACGAGAGCAGGTGCGCCTGGCTGCCATCGGAGACATCTGGACATCGTCTGAATTACAGAAATACTCTTTTCTGGTCAAACCAAGCATTTTCAAACGGTAAGTTTTCCTTTCAAAAATCTTAAAACCCCACGTAAATTGGTGTGCAGGAAACATCATGAGTCTTCAAGCACACGCGAGCCAATGGACCTTCCTTAACGCTGACAAAAAACGGGACGTCACAGATTTCCCTATAAGACGGTAGGGTTAAGGGCCCTGCCCTTTCTCCCGGGTTTCCATAAAACATGCAGCCTGATCATCAGAGTTAGGGCGACAGGAAGCGCTGGGAGCAGTGTGGACGGAGACCAAGCACATCACTTTCACCGAATCGCCCTCCACAGAGAAGTGAGCTGATGGATCTCTCCAGGAACGCCTGGGTGACGCCGCTGCCCCAGCTGACCCCTCCCTTGTGCAGCATACCTTTCTCGGGAAACCGAGTTCAAGAGCCAGGTCTGGGGGGGGGGCGGGGGCGCCCCCCCCCCCCCCCGCCCCGGGGAGGGGCTGGGAAAAGGCCAGGTTTTCGTGAACAGACTTCAGAAGGCAGAGGGACAACGAAGGCAGACAGATAACTAATTTTAATGTACACTCTGCTCCCTTTTAAAAGGTTTAATGGCAGCCAATCCTTTTTTACGGTAAGGGGGCTTGGTCTCTGTGCAGAAATCCCCAGGGCGGCGGCCTGACCCGGACCCGAGCTCCGGAGGAGCCGGGAGCCTGGAGGAGAACGCGCCGGCCTGTGGCTTCTCTCTCCCGCCCTTCTGCTCACGCTGCTTCTAGCTCGGAGGAAGCTTATCCTGTTTGTAAGTGCTTGTTTTGCTTCGAAGGAGCCTGGCTGCACACACGTTTCCCAAGTCAACCTTTACTTCTGGGTACTCTACACCCCGTCAGGAGCCAAGGCTAGGACGTGACGGAGAATGCAACCCCGTCACGGTTTTGAGGGGCTGCCACCTCAGCGCGAGAGAATGTCCACCCAGAAACACTTTCTTGCCCAGTACCTGCAAAAGCTGGTTGTGACCGCCGTTTGACTGTTGGCACCAAGTAACCATCTGCTCTGGGAAGAAATTCTAAGGAAATGGGAAAACAAATCCATTAAGTTAGTTTAAAAGTGGGGAAAAGCAGCCTTACGGGGATGCCAGTATTAAAAACATCCCTGACAGGCACACGGACGTCCATCTGTATTTAAAATGACGCTCCTTTGTCCTCCCCTACCCCACGGTGGAAACGCCTACTTCCAAAGTTGCCATTTTCCTTAAATGGCGAGTTCGAGGTCGGAGTATCTATCACGTTTAATGTGGATTCGTGTCTCTCAGCATGCACCAAGGCCGAGGGTCGCCACACGGTGTTACGCAAAATCCGTTATCAAATCTCTTGCTTTCAAATAAAAAAGCAGCTAAACCACTGAGCCAGAAGTTGACGGTGGGTCTTCTGCTCACGTCACAACGGCTCGGCCTCATGCCTCAGGACAGGAGCGCATGGTAGGGCAGCGGGAGGCTCCCTATCCTGACAGGTCACAAGATACGTGCTCCCCCCACCGTCCCCCAGAAAAATAAAAAGGAAAGAAAGATCTAGCCCAACGTGCCTGGAAACTCATTCTTCCACGAACCACAAAGTATTATTTGCTATTTGCAGGGAGCAATGAGCTTTTATTCTGCTGCATATTGAACCAATTTGTTCTAATTTAACCATGAACTTTTGATAGAACTGAAAAACCCACCCCTCATCTCTCCCGACTCAGAGGCTAACCCCCTTTCCCTCTGCTACCGTGGAAAACCACCCCCGTTACCTCTGGCCACTACACAAAGGCACTTAGTTAAGCATCAGACACTGGGTCTGAGCAAGGACCACTCCAAGAGACAGTAACCCCGGATTCTCAAACCCTTCTGCCGCCCTCTACGTCCACCTCAGTTACCTTATCCTCTGCTGCTACTGATCCCAAGTATCAACCCCAAGACTGCAAGAGTCCCAAACCCCGAGCCGAAAGAGGTAAAAACTCTCACCGTAGGATTTTTGAAAAACTCGTATTTTGCGTAATTCTTCCTAAATAAAAACTTGCTTTCGCTTGCCATGGTACTCTCCACCTGGACCACCAGCTCATGATCTTCCAGGTACCTTTCTGCAGAAGAAAAAATGTACGTGTGAGAAGACACAGGTAGAACCTGCAAGGTGGCTTCCCCCACTGACGACCCGTTCCTCTTCACGCGCTGCGAGCTAAGAGGAGGTCCAGGGCCACGCCTGGTGCCGGCCGAGAGCCACGAACAGGCTCGCCTGCTTCTGGCTGCGAGGGAATCTGCCGGCAACAAGGGACCCACGACCCTGCCCTGCGTGTCCCCACGACGGAGGGAGGAGCCACGTTTGGCTTGAGCGCGAGATTGCGACCCCTGCCTTTACTTTCAGAAAAGGGGACTGGCTCAGGTTGGTATTCATTTAAAATGGATTTTCTGGTGCAAAACTGAATCAGTGACTTCTGTTCTGAAGTTTAGTCAGAAAAAACCATTTCTGTAGGTATAGGGACAAAAGCCAAGCACCCCAAACCGGCTGATGGTTGGTTCACAAACCTGAAATTTTTCACCAGATAAAATAAGGAAAAATAGACCAGCGGGGTTATAGCGACCTAAGTGAGCACGAGCCGATGCCGCGTTCCAAAGCAGAGCGTTCCCTCTGCACAGCGTCATGAGGAAGCCGCGGGGGACCCGTGGGGAGGGAGCAGCTCTGAGGGGCACGCGCACACACGTGCACAGACCTCTGTCCTCCAGCCTCCCCACGTCCCTCCCACCGGGGCAAGATCCCGGGACAGATGCGCACAGACTGGGCCCAGGCGGCCGGGCAGAGGGGAGCGGGGAACCCATGCGCCCTGAAAGGGGTGTGTTCCTCCACTCCAGCACCACCCGTGGGGGCTCAGGTACCCACAGGTGCCTCCCCTTCTCCAGCCCGCAGGGGGCCCGGAGCCTGGGCCAGCAGGGGGCTCAGGAAGACTGTGTGTGACCCCCTTCCCAGAGACCCCCGTCTGCCACTGGATGTCCACGCACCACTTTTCCCAGCTGTGAAAAAGCCACTCCGCCAACTTCAGCTCAAAGTCTTTTTCTCCAGTTCTCACTTGCCCTATGATTCCAAAAACAGGTATTTTCAAACGACCTTGGGTGCGTCTATTAAACAACTCCGTTGCCATCCATCAACTTCCTATAATCACAATGGAAAGCGACATTTCATCAAAAATCCCGAAGGATTTTTTTGTACAAACGGAAGAGTCGGACACTCCTCAAAGGGGATTCGTATTTTTTCCACGTTTTGACACCAAATCCAGCGTCTACGCCACCACCCTACTCCACATGCAAAAAGGTTACAGATCACACAACTCAAAAGGGCATATATTTGCCTTAAAATGTGGCGCGGACATGCGAGTCCTTGGCAGAAGCCTGAGCTGCCCGCCCCGGCTCGCGGCAGCGTCCCGCCTTGCGGCCCCGCGCCTGGGGCTTCACCCACACGGTTCAGCCACCGCAGGGAGCAGAGCCGGCCGTCAGCACGCTTGTAACAGCGGCTCGGGGCTCTGCGGGACTGGGGACTGCGCACGAAGTCGAGGGGGAGATACCACGGAAAACAACCCCGACGTCTGCGCACGCCCAACAAGCAGCATTCCGGTGCCTTTCGGCTGGCAAGACAGGGAGACAGAGATGGGAAAGGTCAGCCCTCGAAGGCCCTTCTGAGCACCGAGGGCTGAGCACGGCGGCTGTTTGTCTTTTGACACCTGTAGGCACATCCGGATGGCAGCGTCCCTGCTGCGGCCAGGTCCTCCAGAGGGTGACCGCTGCGCCTCTCTCACCTGGCCAGGTACACACACAACGCTGTCAACGGCCCAGAGAGCTCAGGCTTCTTCCTGGAGGGCTGCAACCTAATTCTCGCAACAACAGAGTCCCCCAAATCCCCGGACTTCCCGGGAGCTGTCCTCCCGTCACCGTTCTCCATGTTGACCGGGCTCCCCTGTTCATCTGGCCTGGTGCCTGTGGTCACCCAGGGCCTGGGTGGGGGCGCTCCCGCCCTCCCGGGGATGCAGCTCGCCTGCAGTCACACTGTCAATGCCATGGGGGCGCCAGGATGCCGTCTGCATGCTGGCCCCGGTGGCCGCTGAGTGGACCCGGTCAGGGACAGTGTTCGAAAGGCTGAGAGCTCGACACAGAAGACCGAGGCCGAGACCTGCACCCCATCACGGGCACAACGTGTGGGTCTCACTAACATAAGAAGAGATCACATCCACAGCCAGAGCTGGGAGTCACAAGGCATGGACCAGCTGCCCTAAGATCATCCATCACTAAGGGCTCTGCCCCAACTTGTCAAAGGGCCTCGAGTGGCTAAGTGACTTCAGGAGCTGACGCTGCGGCTGAAGAAAGGCACTAACCGGGCTGTGAGAGCAGCATGGTTCAGACGGGGCGGGAACACTCCCACCAGCCACAGACACTGCCCGCCGAGCACCAGCCGGCACCTCTGCCCCTGCTCCCCCCCGAGTATGATGCCCCCCGCCCACGGGGGCCGCCGAGGGCCGCAACCACACGCACCCATGTGTGGTCTTCTGCTAGTGCAAACAAAACCACCTTTTCTCAATCGTCACTCCTGGCTGGGAAAAGTTTAACATCGCTAAGGCTCTAATATTTTACCTGCGAAGATCAGGGTAGTCATTGTGCCTTGAAATCCTCAATTCTAAGGCTATACGCAGGTTCAGAGTGCCATTGGAATTAGCTCACTTATGCCTCAGTTATCGGGGGCGACGGTCTGCCTGGTATCAGCCTTCCAGATCCGATGTGCTGTCTGCCTGGTGCCCGAACCGCAGGCCTCGTGTATGTGCAGGTCCCCAGAGCCTCCCCAACGCACAACAGAGAAAGCGACTTTCCAGAGGGTCCTGTCTGTAACTGGGGACGTGGGGCTGGACGGCTCTGCCCGAGAGTGGGGGGTCACCTGACTGCGTGCCAGAACCCAGAAGCGCTCCCAGAACATCATCCCTTAAAGAATTCTGCCCCAGGCGAGCGCACTCACGCCTGATCGCGGGGATTCAAGGCTGACACTCTCTCAAATAAATAGAATCTTAGAAAAAAAATTATCCCCTTTAGAGTATGTTAAGTCCATCCGTGAATAAGAAAAATATGGAATAAAAGAGAAAACTATCGTATCCCTAAAAATAGTGTGTGTGCCCTCTGCATGGAGGAATCGTGGAACACCACATCAAAAAACTAATGATGTATTGTATGGCGACTAACATAATAAAATAAAATTAAATTAAAAAAAAAGAATACTGAGTGTGCACGTGTATTTCTTCCACGAGTTTCTCAGAATAAATTCTTTTTCATGTGGGTGATGATTTCTGAAGTTTTGCTGTATAGAAATTCTTTATCTCTGGCATGATGTTTGAGAAATCAACAGCTACCACAAAAAATATGTGAATCTTCCTACAGTCTTTGTATGTTCAGTTTTTCTGAGTGTATCCGTCCCCATTTTATACGCGCTTTTGGTGTGGACAAACATATTCCTATATTACGATATCTGCAGAAGGCCTTTCTATAATTTCTTTCAAATTAAGAGTATTCAGACTTTTGAACAGGCTTCCAGAATATTCATATTGGGTCCAAGTCCAGAGCTGTGTCTTTGAAGTCCGTTCTGTGTGTGCACGTATGCATGTATGTATATATGTGTATAAATGCATGCTTGGCGTGTGTATGCGTCCATACATGCTGCAGGGTTATAACTATTGTTTAATTTCCAAGTTATGTGTGCATCAGCAGATGCTGCTGGTGGCCCCATCAGATCAGTGTAGGATCCATTCGTGGGTGTCCCAAACTGGAGCTTGCCAACGGGGTCACCTGCTGCTATAGTAACTTAAAAACAACACCAACTCAGGGGCGCCTGGGTGGTTCAGTAGGTTAAGCGTCTGCCTTCGGCTCAGGTCATGATCCCAGGGTCCTGGGATCGAGCCCCGCATCGGGCTCCCTGCTCAGTGGGGAGCCACCTTGTGCATGCTCACCCTCTAACAAAAAAACAAATAAAATCTTAAAACAAAACAACGCCGACTCAAAGTTACATGGCAGTGTTTAGGCTTGGACTGTATAACATCATTGGAAAGAACACTATTTCGTTACATGAATATTCCAGACCTGGAAGTTTAAACTTGATCTCTTAATCTTCCAGAAAGGTTCAGGAGAAAAGTTCAGAACCACAGGAAGAACTCTGTGATAGTTTTTCTCCTTCAGCACGTGGAAGACATACAGTTGTGGATTTGGAGAAAATTCTGGTTTTAAGTGCGTGCCTGTGATTTTGTAAGTACCACACGTTATCCGCTAAGAATTTCAACAGAAGCCTGAAAACCTTCTTGACCTGAGATAGACCACCTGAGCAAGAAACCCCACAAAACCCCCATATCTCTGTAAGTTCTGTAAACGGCACCTATTTCAAAATATCCTCTTGCCCTCTACACACAACACACACACGCGTGCGCGCTCAGTGAAAACACTGTGAACCAGCCCAGAGATACACCAGAACGCTCCAACTTCTGCAGGCCGTCAGCGCAGCACCCCACTCCCGTGACACGGATGAACTGCTGTTTGCGCAGTGATCCCAGGACGGTGCTCCCCACCTGACCCCACAAGCCCCGCCAGGCTGCCCTCTCCAGACCGTGGCTGTGCACCAGGCCCCGAGCACCTGCCACGGCCGGTTCTCCAACCAAATCACAGAGAGAACCTTTCTGCTGTGTGCGCGCCCTGGGGAATGGCACTGCCGCCCTCCCGAGCAAGCTTCTGGAAGCAGCTGGCGGCAGGCACACTGGGAGGGAGGCAGGAGAAACAGGTGTGCAGCAGAGAGGGGACGGCACGCAGACGTCTCGCTGTCGGGGCAGGGGCTCCGTGGGCCGCGCATCGGGCCCCCCAGCGCGCTCCCTACCTAGCCCCAGGTGCGGGTGGTGCTCCACGAGCGTCCAGCTATTGTCGTCCACACAGTGACTTCTGTAAACCAGGAGCTGACACAGGTCCCTGGCCGTCATGTCTGCAGCAATCTCCACCACTCTGCTCGTCCCGTCCTCACTGAAGACTCTCACATCCTGCAACATACAAAGGGCATGCTTAATGAGCCACTTGGGTTTTCCGGGAATAAATGCTGCATCGAGATCCAACAGAAAAGGTAAGCACGGCAGCGTCCCGTTCTTCCAAGCAGCAAGCAGCGGCCCGCCGTGGCGGGGCATGCAGGGTTACGGCAGGAAGTTCTTGAGATGCCAGGACACCTCAGGGCACACAGGGCGCACGGCCAGGCCGGAGCGGACGAGCTGCCCCCCAGCCACCTGTCTCAGGAAGTGCCAGAATGCGTGTCAAATACCGCCGGTGGTCTCGGGGCTGGACATTTCATAGCGGGACCAACTGCACAGACAAATGGAGCGACCCACATCCTAACTTCTGATGAGTCCACCTGCTGTCTGTTCCCAGGGTCTGGGGTGCAGCAGCCAGCGCCCCGTCACCCCCCTGCACACACACACACACACACACACAGGTCAGTTCACTAAGGCTCAGGGAGAGTCGACACGAGGAAGTATGAATCTGCTGAAATTTAAAATACTGAAAGGACGGGGCAGAGTAGGAACATAGTCACCAAATTCTTTGGCCCCCATTTTCCCCCCCCCCCCCCTACAGAATGACAAGCCAGCTTCATTTCCCTGGTACCGTTCAAAGCCACCACGAATGACGTGTTCCCGGGTAAAAGGACAGTCAAGCAGAAATCCCCGGGATCATAAATATCCTCTGCCCCAGCGACAGAGCGATAGGGATGCAGCCTCTGGGGGAACATGGGATGCTTTAAAAACAAAACCAAAAAACCAAACCAAAAAACCACCTTACCTCAACAGCATGGAAAAAGCAGTCAGAGGAACAAGATGGCATTTTAAATTGAGACAGTGTCCTGAACGGGAGTCTGTCCCCGGCTTTTCCACTGTCCCTGCCGGGCTGGGCCCCTCCCGGGCTGCCCCAGAAGTAGTGGGCTGTGCAGAGGTGTGGGGAGCTGGGCGGGCAGGGAGGGCTGTCTCCGGGCAGGTGGGGAAGCGGCCGCAGGGCTGCTAGGTTGTGAATCAAGCCACACGAGGCAGACCACTCCGGTCACTCCCTGGGCCAGATGCAATCGGCCCCCAAAGGGCTCCCCACTTCAGTGCAGAGCTTGTTGGCCTGAGAAAGCCCTGCTCCCCATGTTCCCGTGACAGAGAAACGAAATGCGGGACGCCCAGAGCCCGAGCACGCAGGTTCTCTGAATCCAGGCCCGTCTGCCAAGTGTCCCAGAAATCTGTGCCCACAGCTCGGCGGCCTCTGAATGTCAGCGGGTCCTGACCAAGTGTCTGCAGCTCTCTTATCCCCTCTCTGTCCCTTTCCCCAGGTGCAAACTCCTTTTCCCAGGTGCAAATGTGGTCCGGCAGGAGAGGGCGAGTTGTGGGGTCAAGTCCCTGTTGCAAGGAGTGAATGCAGGAGCAGGAATGGGGATCGTCCAGTCCCACGAGGCCTGTCCCTGCTGTCATCACCCCTGCCGGCCCCCTCTCAGCCACCCCGTAGAAATCCCCAGGGGAGCCAATCAGGACTGAGGGACAAGCTTGCCACTCACATGCATTTTTATAGAAACCTACTCATCTCTTTCCGGAAGTTCACATTTTGCTCGACAGAAGTTATACTTCCACGAAACAAATTAAATATTCAAGTACAGCTGACACGAGGGGCTCCATAAAAGTGACATTTAATTTAAACAATGAAAATAGGTCTTTTTGTCTGTAGGTCCAAATTTCCAAAAAAACCCCCCAAAAACAAAACAAAACAAAAACACAAAACAATGCATTAATATGAAAGAGAAACGAATTTAGAAAGTATTACCGGGTCCAGATAATTCCTTAGAAATATGCTAATTGTACAGTCTACCATGTCCTCTGCCAAACCCAGCATGCTCCTGAGCTTCCTCTTTGCTCAGCGTCGGGGGAGTTTCTCCCGGATTACAATCGTCAGCTTCGCTAGAACACTTCGATCACGTTGAAGTCTGTTTATCAATTTCCCTGCCCCAAATCAGGTCTGGCCCCGGTACTTAATCTTCTTCCTGGCCCGAATGCACTTTTCTGTACACTCGCTCTCCCCTCCCTGCCACTCACGGCCGCCCCCCCAGAGGTCTATATATAGTCTCAGTATTAAAAGCTAAGATGTGCTTTTTGTCTCATGGCCAAGTCCACGGCTTTCAGATTCCCAGCACAGGCCGGGCTGACAGGCCAGGGGCAGGGGCAGACGCAGACCGGGCTCCAGGGGCAGGAGCTCGGAGCCCACACCGGCCGCCCTGCCCCGGCCACCTCCCAAACACAGCAGAGCCTGCAGGCCAGCGACGTCACAGACCCCCAAGACGGAAAGGCAAGAAGCTGCTATCCGTGGCAGCAGGCTCAGGTGGGGCACGTGTCCAGGGCTACACAGGAGAGGACTTGAGCGAATACTAAGGCACAAAGAGAAATGTTCCGTCGTGGTTGGTCACCTTCCACCGTGCCTCCTGAAGCCGGCAGTTGAAGGGGCATCTAGCACCGCGAGGTACCTTTTCAGTGACCACCTGGGCGGTGCCGGGGCTCGTTCTAGAAGCAAATTAGGATGTGAGATCTCAGCCTGGGGCACAGGCCTGGAGCAAGGGCTGCAGGGAGCAGGCTGAGCCTCCCTCGATGCATGGACATTCAAGCGTCTCATACAGGGCGCGACGCAGAAGCTTCTCCACGGCGAGCAGGCCAGGGTCTCTGCCGCCCCCCCCACCCCCTGCCCATGGTTCAGCCAGGAGGAGAGTCCTCCCGTGGGCCTGTGCTTTCCTGGGGTACAGCCTGTCCAGGGAACGTACGGCTCTCGGTAATGCCGGGATGGGGGTGAACTTGGAGCGCAGCCCCGCGGCCCCAGCCCCTGTGACCTCAGGCAGGTGAGACTCACTTTCCCCTCTGTGCCGTGAGCACTGCTTGGGGAGTCAATCACAACTGCAAAGCACAGTGTTTGCTATAAGGATGCTAGAGCACCATTTACGACCTCCCATGTCAAAGTAGGGGCGGGGGGGCTCTAGAATCAGACTGGGCTGCAGTCTGGCTTCATTGTTAACTAGCTGCGGGAACCTGGCACAGTGGCCCCGTGCCTCAGTCTCCTCATCTGTGAAATGGGGATCTGTGAGTAACACTGACCTCACAGCGCAGGCCCGGCTCAGGCTAAGGAGAGCCCCCTTGGAAAGGTCTCGGGCCCCTGCACCTGCCCCCTGGGGGTGTGCTCGCACTGGAAATGGAGCCAGGAATGAGGCAGGCTCCGTCTGAAGGCTGCAGACACCAGGGAAGGGGGCCACCCGGACCCAGACTCAGGCTTTCGAATCTGGGAATACAAGCCTCGTGACAGGTGAGATGCAGCGGGGACAATTCAGTGGGAAAAGCCAACCGCTGAATCCTGAATCCTCAATTTCCTCCTCTCTGTTGCAAAAGAAACTAAGTAGCTCATTGCTTTTAAAAATAAAATGGTAATATTAAAGAGGACATAATTACGGCAATAGCATGAGGCGCTTTCTCTGCAGAGATAGCGGGGGCAGGAATGCTCCATCAGGCCGCCCAGCCCCTGACCGTTAGGCACCGCGGCCTGTGAAAAAAGCCCTGGAGTGGTAATAGAACATTCCGGCATTCCCAGAGCCCTGCTGTCACTTTTTATATATTCCCTGCACAGACCGAGAAGCAGACCAAAAGGAAGGAGTTTGAGAACCATCAGGGTGGAGGTGACACGGCTCCATGGCTCCAATCTGCACTCTGGGGAGCCTGGCTTCTGGCCCCGGGTCCCCAACAGGTAGGCCGTGGGGGTCACCTCCCTGTCCATCTCGCTCTCCTTCATGCACCGGGCACAGCTTGCTGGCTGACTTACAGGCTCAAAATCTCCTACTGAGTTGAGAAGGCCTTCACTTTGGCCCAGACCAGCCTGGAAAGATAGAACATGGGCTTTATTTTTTTAAAGATTTTATTTATTTATTTAACTGACAGAGAGAGAGACAGCTAGAGAAAGAACCCAAGGAGGGGGAGTGGGAGAGGGAGAAGCAGGCTTCCCACCGAGCAGAGAGCCCGATGTGGTGCTCGATACCAGGACCCTGGGATCATGACCTGAGACGAAGGCAGCCGCTTCACCAACTGAGCCACCCGGGTGCCCCGAAAATGGGCTACTTTCAGTTCTTCACCCCCAGTGCTGTCCACAGTGTAGGATACCCTGAAGGTCAGTCCTCTCAGGGTGCATGGACTGAGCAGAGCTGAGGGGGGCCCAAACTCTGGCACAGAAGCCATCAGAGAAGGGAGGGGAGGGTTCTGAGCGAGGAGCTCCCAGGCCCACTTTGTCTTCCTTCTTTACCTTCCATCAACCGACTTCTTAGCTCTGAGCTCTCCCAGGTCCACTTTCAATGCATTTTCCAAAGTGAGGACGTAAGCTGAGCTTTTCAGAAACTTCTGAAGTTTCTTGTCAATACTGGGGGGGTTAACACTTATGGACAAGTCAGGCTGTAGTCCAAGGACTGCCAGGGACAGGAAGTGGGCTGTGCTGATGGTACCCCGTCCTGGCTGGGACCACAGGGAGGAAAGTGGGAAAGCCAGCCGTGGCCAGGCAGGTGGACGGCCCCCCGGAGGGCCACACCTGCTGCCTGGGCAGGTGGTGGGCTCTGGCCAACGCAGCAGCCATGCTGGGGCCCAACACGAACGCCCTCCGAGGCAGGTATCACTGTCCCCCAACCAGATGAGGGAGGCGAGTCTCAGTAATGCAGAATGGCTTGCCCAGCATCCGGCAAATGGGAACTGCGGGAGCCCCAACCTGAACCCAGGGCATCTGCTCTGCCTCGCTTTGCTTCTTTGCCGGCAAGATGCTTCCCAACCCTGGAGAATCTTCCCTGCCCTGAGGGATCCGTGGCCGCCTAGGAGCGACACGAAAAGGCTCCTGATTCTTGTGTGCCCTGAAGCCCCCTAATCGGGCAGTTATAGTAAGTCTGGAGGAAATTAAATTCAGCTCAGACTGGGGCAGAACCAGGGTTAGGCTAGATGAATTTTAGTGAAAAATAACGTAAACCTAATTTTCCAATTCTGGTCTAAGTTAACGGTTCCACTTTGAGATATAAAGTATGATAACCGGAACTGCTCCATGTAATTGTATGGCTCTATTCGAGGTAATAAGAACATACATAATAATCCTGTTCAATGAAACCGAGTCAAACTTACTTTAAAAGAAATCTGCATTATAATCTGTTGACTTCCAAGTTTCAATGAAAAAATATTTTCAGTCCTTGCAAATCCTTTCTAAAGGAGTTAACATTCTAAAAACAACTCATGGAGGGGCGCCTGGGTGGCTCAGTCGGTTAAGTGTCTGCCTTCAGTCAGGTCATGATCCCAGGATCCTGGGATCGAGTCCTGCATCGGGCTCCCTGCTCAGCTTCTGCTTCTCCCCCATAACCCCCTGGATCCTGTTCTCTCTCTCACTCTCTCTCAAATAAATAAGTAAAAATCTTTAAAAAAATAAAATAAAACAATGCATCAAATAGTTCTCAAAAGTCAACCACAGATTTCAGGGTCCCCCAGCAGCCTCCCCGCCTCGAATGGCTCTCATCAGCCCAAGAGGCGGGTGACAAGATTCAAAGCACAGGGCGGCCCACCTTTATGCCTCTATTTCAAACCAGACAGACCATTTGGAAGACTTGACTTGCTCATCTGTATTTCTTCTTCTTCGAGTGGATACGTGTAGCCTATGACTTTGACAAAGCCAATACTGATAAAGTGGTATCATTCTGTCGAAAACTGGAATGAAAGCTGTTTTAGCAAAGACGCAACCCTCCTTTGGTGGACTGACGACGGCGCAGGGATCCCGAGTGTTGGTGCCGCGTGCAGCTGGGCCTCGGCTTCCCCGCATACAGCACCACGCAAGGGCTCCTACCCGGGGCCCCGCCAGTCAAGAGGCCCCACGGCTGTTGTCCTGGGAACGTCGGCTTGCCTTTCCTCCTCTCCTAGGGGAGCAGGGCCACAGCTCCTTCACCATTCTGGTTCTGCCCTGCCCACCTGCTCGGCCGCCCCGGGAGGGAGCCCTGGGGAAGTGTTGCCTGTAGCACTTTCTGCCACACTCTGTTTTCTCCCTGCTCAGAAAAAATCCAGCGGCCTCTTCCCCTCGGTGAGACAACGCTTTGCTGGTGACTCGTTCACACCTTCCCTCCCCCTTAACACCAGGCCCCCTTGTCCGCAGGCTCCCCTCTGGTTTCCACGACCAGGGATCACGGGCTGGGGCAAGCGGAGGCGCACAGGGGGGACGCCAGTCCTTGCAGAGAGCCCCACAATGGTGACAGGTGCCTGGCCACCCGTGCCCAGCACCGCAAGGACCAGCAAGGACACATCCAGGAGCTCTGTGAGGGGCAGGTCACTTAGATCTCCAAAGGAAGAGGAGTCTATTCACGGTGGAGTCGACTTGGGGAACCCACTCTCTTTCCTGTGCGTAAGGACATCAGCCGCCCCCGGGACATGTGAGGGTGGGAGGGGCGGGGCCATGTAAAGTAGAAATTCCCAACACGTACACACACCCCCTCCTCCCCAAGATACTAGTTTTTTTTTTTTTTTTATCATAAAATAAGTTTTCATTGTAACGTTTAAAAATAGTAAGGGACAAAGGAAAAAAAATCTGGGAATCACCGACAATTCCCCTATCGGTTAAAATTCTAGAATGTGCCCTTCTAGTATTCTTTTGCACACGTATTTATAAATAGACACACTGACATAGTTAGGATCACAGGACAGAGTTTTGCAATCAGGCTGGTCAGCTTCAGGTTACATGGTAAATATCTCCAGGACACTACACTTCTCTGATGTTTCAGTGCCCATGAGGTGTCTGTCCACGTGGCCGTGGGGACCACAGTGCTGTCCTGACAGCTGTCCACGTGGACGGTTTCGAGTCTTTCACGCTCACCGACTGCGCCGCTTGGCACATCTTCCTACGTGAGTCTCAGTGTGTGTGTCTATTTTTTCAGGATACATCGCTAGAAGTCAAGCTTTATTTTTTTTTTAAAGGCTTATTTATTTTAGAGAGAGAGAGAGGGGAGAGAGAAAGAGAGAGAGCACATGCACATGCACAGGGGAGGGGCAGAGGGAGAGGGAGAGAGAATCTCAAGCAGATTCTGTCCTGAGCACAAAGCCCGATGCGGGGCTCGATCTCAGGACCCTGAGATCATGACCTAAGCTGAAACCAAGAGTCGGATGCTTAACCCAGGCGCCCGGAGGTCAAGCTTTATTAAAATACATCTCTAATAACAGAAACATTCCCAACAGCAGAGACGACTGACCCATGTGTTTGGTAGAATGCTGTTCCCTAAAACTGGATTTGTTAAGGAACAGAATGGGACCAGGTACAAGTCCACTCAGCCCCCCACTTAAGAAACGGTTATGAAGCACGTTCTCGGTGCAGTCCCCACTCCCCAGGACATCCCAGGTTCCCCCAGCGCCCACATCCCACACTGTCCAGAAGCATCAATCAGGTGGAGGATGTCTGGCTCCACAGTGAGAGCATGGACTTTGGAACCTGCCAGTCCTGGATTCAGACTCTCCCTCCCATTGCTGCATGAGCCCCCCCTGCCCTGACCATCAACACCCTCACTGCCACAGCTGGGGGACAGTCATCACACGGGCTTACGCTGGGTGTCACATGGGGGGGGGGTGCTTATAACTCCCTCGTGTGCAGAGCACACACTCAGTAAAGGATCATTCCAGACAGATCCTGTCTGACCTGCGTTCTTCTGGGGGGCACCATGTGCCTAGATCACCCTACTGCGCCAACCCACAAAGGGAAAGCATTTGCACAGAAAGAGCTCATCCCAAACTTCTGCTCTAAAGACTTTATCTCAAGTTTAAGTGGTGGAAATCCCAGGAATTAGGAGTTTGTTTGCATTCCAAGAAGCTAGAGCCCACAGGGAAGAAGGCAATGATGGTGCCGGAGAACGGAAACCACCCCCCCACTACCCCCCCAACCCCAGGTCCACCTGTCCTTCGTGAGGTGGGGTGGGGGCAGCGGGGGGTGACCTCTAGGAGGCCTGGTGACCAGCTCAGGGTGGGCAGGAACCCGTGCAGCCTGAGTACCGAGCTGGGGCCTGAGGTGTGGCCGGGGCTGGGCGCCTGCTTCCGGACCGGAGCCTCCGTGGGAGCCAACTCCTGGAGCCGAGCCCTTCCCAGGGCAGCGCTGTCTTTCAGGGGCACTGGGAATACACACACACGTGGTGTAAATGCAATTCTGATTTGAACACTGAATTTTTTTTTTTTAAATTAAGGAATCAGGAGTGACGACGATTGTGGTAAAAAAAAAAAAAGTTCACGATCTTTTACAGAACCAGAAATATTGTAAAATGTTTACAAATAAGTGCTATTTTGACATGAGATTCTGGTCAAAATAGCAGATCGGAGGGCAGTCGATCGGGGTGTGGCTGGAGCAGGCTGAGGGGCACATGGGGGTTCACCTCACTATTCCCGTCTACTGTGTGGGCTCCTTCATAGACAAGAGCCTCAACACTCCTTTAGCCTTGTGTTGCTAGAAGAAATAAAGATTATAAGGCTTCTTCTGCCTCATTTACTTGAAGAAGTGAACTAGATCTCTCTGACCGACCGAAACATTCAACAAAGGAAGCAATACTCCTTTTCCTTAGTGCTTCCCAGCTGGGACCGGCAGGAGTGGATTCTGCTGCCCAAGGGACACTTGGCAACGTCGGAGACATTGTGGTTGTCAAACAGGTGTGTGGGGGGTGCTGCTGGCGTCCTGTGGGGAGAGGCCAGAGATGCCGCTAAACATCCTGCAAGGCTCAGGACAGGCCTTCACAACAACGGACTATGTAGTCCCAAACAGCCCTGATTGCAGAGCACGGGACATCTTGTCCCAGGAAGCGAGTGAGTACATTGACGGGGACATGTCCAAGCCCCAATGGGGCAATAGGAGTCCCTAAATGAACACCAGTAGTCAGGGCTGTGAGCCATGGTATAAAATAACGTGTCCTCACAGACAAATACACACACACATGTAAGTACATGGAAGAGAAAGGAACACATGTTCTACCGGGAGAATTCCACCTGTCAATGAAGAATGATAGAAGAATCAGCCAAGAGTCATCAATACGCAATAAAACCAGTGAAGGGAAGCCCGATGGAGAAAAGCAAGTTAATCCAGTCTCGAATTATCGCCTTTCAAAAAGTACTTCTGGGGCACCTGGGTGGCTCAGTGGGTTAAGTGTCTGCCTTCGGCTCAGGTCAGGATCCTGGGGTCCTGGGATCGAGCCTCTCATTAGGCTCCCTGCTCAGTGGGGAGTCTGCTTCTCCCTCTGCCTGTGCTTCTCCCCTGTTTGTGCTCTTTCTCTCTGACAAATAAATGAAATACTAAAGAAAAAATTACCTCCTCATGACGGAGGGAAGAACAGTAACTTTACCACGGACACGTTCCGCAGAAGATATCTTAGCCGAGCAATTAAGCTCAACCCCAGTGTTGATCGGACCAACCAACATCAGGAGCTTCCTGAGATGAAGCCTTGGGGAGGATACAGACTCTCTTTCTGTGGTCTTCACACACATACAACCTGACGGGGTCCCACGGGAGCCCCCCACGCGCCAAGGGCGTCCTTCAGTAACTAACAGAGACACTGCCTAATGAGAGAACAGTGGTCCTGTACTGGTCACGAACCAGGAAGGAAGAAGGCCATCGAGAACATTAGAAGGACAACTGAGAAAGGTGACATGGTCTGCAGACTGGATATGTGCACATGGCTGATGCTAAGGATTCCGTGCTATGCTCAGTTTTTAGGAAACAGACATATAGGCCTTTATAGGAGTAAAGAAAGGACTCGATGTCTACAAATCAGATTCAAGTGATTCAGAGAAGAGAAGAGAAGAGCGGTGTGTGGGTATCTAAACACGCACACCGCAGACCTTTTGACAACATGGGTTTGAACCGTGTGGATCCGCTTATCTGTGAATTTTTTTTAACATGAATCCAGCACAGCATTGCAAATGTGTTTCTCTTCCTTATGATTTTCCCAATCACATCTTCTCTTCTCTAGCTTGCCTTATTGGCAGAGTACAGCACAGAATACACGTTAATCTATCCTTCATGCTGTCAGTGAGGCTTCTGCCAATGACAGGCTGGTGGCAGTTAAGTTTTGGGGGACTCAACAGTTATACTTGGATTTTCGACTGCACGGGGGGCCGACGCCTCTAAGCCCACCAGATCTGCGTGCATATGTATATACACACATACGGGCGATGTGAAAACAATGTAAAACGTGGCAGGGCGCCTGGGGGTTAAGTGTCCAACTCTTGGTTTGGACTCAGGTCATGATCTCACGGGTCGTGGGATCGAGCCCCACGTCGGGCTCCATGCTTAGTGGGGAGTGTGCTTGAGAGTCTTCCTCTCCTCTTCCTCCGCCTCAACCCCCTCTCCTAAAATAAAAAAAACAAATCTCTAAAATGTGTAAAACATTACCGATTAGGATTCAGGGAACACGATCGACCAGAGTTCTTTGCATTATTACTACAACTCCTCTATAAGTTTGAACTTATTCCAAAATGAAATTTAAAACAAATCCCGTGTGAGAGTCATGACAGGTGACCCCCTCCTTTCACTCACCACTTGGCTAGCGTCTTACCACACTGTCGACTGTCACCCACAGAGCTCAAGGTCATGAGGATGACAGACAGTCCTTGTGTTCTCATCTTCCCAGTGGCATCCCTACTCCTTTTCCATTCAGCCTCTGTCCTGAGGCGTATTTCAGATGCAGGACGTTTAAGATCCAGAACAGGCTGCACTGGGGGGTTCGCTCACTACTGGGGTTGGCTGACCCAAATAGCCCGTGCACGAAGGTGGCGCTCTGTTAGGTCTGCCCGTGGGGACGGGCCCCAGAATCTGCCCAGGGAGGCCCAAGGAGCAGACCGTCACGGGGCCGTGCCCGCACCCGTGCCCTTTGCTCGGTGGCCACGCAATTCCCAAGCTCAGCCATCTCCCCAATGATCCCCTTCTCCCTCTCGTATCAGCAGGTCAGGCTGCCCATCCAAAGGGGCTCCCCAAAACAATCTGAACCTCTTCAAGCGTGATGGGTCGACTTTTAGGCCAATATAGGATGCGTATAATTTATTTATTGTCCCCTGGTCTCAGAAAAAGTCTTGCCTGAGCCTATGGGCAAGCAGGGCTGGTGTTCCCGTAGTTTGGGACAGGGCAGCCACCAGCATGGTCTCTGGGGCCAGCTGTGACCCCCAGAGCAGCAACACCATGTCAGCAAGGGCAGGGTATCAGCCTGCACGCAGCTGTCCCCTCGGCTACAGCTGGGTGGGTACGCTGGTGAGGCAGGAAGGCAGGGACACGGCTGCCGGGACAGGACAGGGGAATCTGGGGGAAAGGCCGACTGGGGTCTGGGCGGAGCTGCGGGGGAGGGAAGACATGCAGACTGACCGAAGCTCAGATAACAGTGAGTTCTGAGAAGCCGAGCGCGAGTCCTGAATTGCGAAGCGATCACAAAGGACCACGGTCTCCAGGCCCCCTCCAGGTCCTGAGGACCTAGAAGGCAAGAGCCACCACCGAAGATTCACAGAGGGGGGCTGCCGCCGGGGGCTATATTTCCAGTCAATTATAACAGTCAAGAAAATGTATCTCTAGATATAACGTCACCCTCAAAATCCCAGCTCATCTCCAAAACACATCTGCTTTGCGTATGGTTTATACCACCTGGAATGCCTTCTTCTGGGGCAAGGAAGCTTATGTACAGGATTATAAAAATTACGGGATTATAAAAATACTAATTATTGCCAAGAGTTAGTAACGAGTTCTCTTAGAAAGCAGAACATTCACCGGCACCACTTACTTCCTGGGCGACCACGGATCCACAGGAATGACACGTAAGCCAGAACACTGCAGGTGGCCATAACCCCTCTAAACCCAGAAAAACAAAAGGTTCCACCAAACACCAAAAAGAGTAAGCATCTGAACGAGGCAGGGGCACAGCTTAATCTGCCCTCCAATAGTCAAGGTCTCAGGGCGGGTAGGAAAGCCAATGACCTCTCTCTTCAGGTCTGCCCCTTTGCCCTCAGATGTCTTCTGCAGTTCCTGGAAGCTACAGAAACAGCCAATCAAAATGATGGACGGCCTGGGAGTCTGCCTTCATCACTGGGGACAGTGACTTGGCAAGGGGAACCAGTGGTATGGGATGCCTGTCCCGGATTACCCTGTACCCGAACCAGGAGAATGGCCAAGCCTGGTGCCTTCGCATTTTATTGTAAGGGACAGATCGCCCTTTGACGATGGCTATAAAAATGAGTTTTACATGCACGTACATGTGGCCGTGAACACATAAATCTTTTGATCCAGCAATTACACTGCTGGGAATCTACCATCTATCTGCTTTTCTATCAGCGCTCAATCATTTATGTATCACCAGTGCAGCTCTGTGTCATCTGACCACCCACCCACCTACCCACCTACCCAGCCATTAACTGACCAAAGGTCTATGTCCGAGAATGTTCATTTCAGCTTCAGTTTGTAAGAAGAGTGAGTTGCAAACCATTACAAGGAGCTTAGATAAATGATGGTACCTCCGTGTAACAGTGCACCAAGAGGCTTTGGGGGAGGACATGACAATGCCCGTAGGCCCTGAGCTGAGACAGACACATAACTGCCCATCTGTGCAGAACAAGGTCACGGACAGAGAAAGTGATCTGACTTTTTATCCTATGAGATCTTGCACCGTGTGAGTTTCACTTTTTGCTTTTACTGTGACCACGGATTACTTTTATAATTTAAAGGAATTACAGTTTCTTGGCTTGTTTTTTTGCTTTGTTTTGTTTTTGTTCCCTGGCTGGGCACAGATGAAGTGGTAACAAGTCGTGGCCAAAGGAGTCCCACCCTTTAACTCTGCTTTCAATGTGGAATCTGCCAGTGCTCCCGTGCCCACAGAATGAATCGGCTTCTTTGGAAAAGGAGGAACGCGGTGGGAGGGATGCTTCCCCGTGAACACCTGTTGGGGGGAAGCGAGCCTCAAATGCACTCAGTTTGTAGGGAGGCCAGGGACAGGATGGCTCTTGGATCAACAAGATTAAAGATCCAAAGACCAATCTTGGGTTCAGAACACCGGGGGTGGGGGGGGGGGGAAGAGGAGGGATGCCATGCGTATGGCTCCCAGCTGGCCAGGCAGATCTTCTCGCACCATAAACATGTCTAAATGAAGTGCCATGAATTTAAAAGATGTGGAATGCGGTGAGCAGAAGAAGAACTATGCCTTTTCATATAAGGGAGCTCATTTAGGCTCATTGAGCAAAAGGTTCTCACTCTTGGCGGCAGGAGTCGTCCCAGGAGCCTCAGCAAAATGAAATCAACAAAAAACCCGCTGAGGATCCATCAGCCTGGAGATGGAAACCTTTGTTATAGAGGTAGGATACACTCTAATCACATTTTGTAATGTGCAACAGAGATCAAAATAATCAACGCTACAGAATTGCAAGTGGGATTTCCATGAGTAACAACAGCAAAAAGATTTGCTTTCTAGGGGCAATCAAACTTAGAATGTAACATGGAGCCTCACAGGTAATCCACAGCTGAAAAACCTATTTTTAAGGCCTGCCTTCAATGGGTTGAAACCTCTCCTGACATTTCAGGTCTGCCTGCACGAGGGTAGGTTTCTGTCATCACCATCCATGGTGGGTATTCCCTGTGCACCTTCTCCTCGCCAGGTATCTGGGTGCTGGGGATGCGGTGCTTAGACTAAATCCCGACCTCACGATCCTTCACTCAAGTGGGGAGACAGACAACAAAAGAGAAGCAAAACCCAGGGTGTCACCTGCCGGAATGAAAGCGAGGGGGCCCAGTGGGGAGACTGGAAGGGCATCCTGGCAGGCAGCCAGGACGACTGTGTCCCTTACCCTGAAATACGAAGTCACTGCACCAAAGACGCCATGTGGGACAATTTTAAAAGGGTCGTTCCAGTGCTGTGTGGGTGAGGACGCTGGGTGGGGACAGCAACTGGGAGACCCGTCAAACTAGAGTGCAGGGCAGGAAGCAACATGAGACCTGGGTCTCAGGAAAGGAACCAGGAAAGGCCGTCCAGCTGTGGTTGGTGGAAGGTGACAGGGTGGATAAGGAAGGAACTGGGAGATTCGCACGGGGCAGCTGGGCAGGACCTTGTCGGAGGCCGAGTTTGACTCCGTTGAGTATGAAGTGCCTCATAGGCATTCACACGGAGAAGCCAAATCGGGGCTGGAAACACAAGTCTGGGGCTTGGGGAGACTTGGAGGAGAACCCAGACCTGGGCTATCTGCATGCAGATGGGTGGGAAGCTACGACAGGGCCCGTGACCACCAGAGGGCAGCGCAGGAAAGAGAGCAGGATGCAGAGCAGTGGGCAGGCTCTGCTCGCACGTGGGTGCTCTGAGCACCCAGAGGGCCCTAGCGCTGGGCTGACATCAGTTAGGGCAGGTGCGCTGCCGGAGAGCACGAAGGACAGAGACAGCCAAGGGCCCTCCAGGCACAGTGGTCCCAATAGCAGGGATGACGGGGTAGAGAGAGGAGGGGATGGGAAGGCGGGGCTCACAGAAGCTGGAGAAACAAGCCCGTGCCCCGTGTTGCAGGGATATTATCACAGATGCCACTGAAACCTGACCGTTGGCTGTGACCAGGCGTAGGTCTCACATCCTTGAGAAGATTCATTTCAGGGAACCAGCGGAACCGAAAGCCTGACGGGAGTGCTGAGGGGAGAGAGTAGGGACACTGAGTCCCACGGCTGGGCCAGGGCTGGAGAGCAATGCAAACAGAGGGAGGGTCCCCCTGTGAGGTCCGGGAGCTGGGGCTTATCTAGATGCCAATGGAGTGATCCAGGGACCAAGGCAAGTCTGATGACGGAGGACACAGAAGGGGTGATGGCAGCAGCACCATCCTTGCGAAGGCCAGAAGGGGGTGCTGGCCATGAACAGGGGCTGGCCGTGAATGCAGGGGCAAGTCCACGTGGCCAGAAGGCAGGCAGGTAGGTCCAGAAGCAGGTGGATGGAGGAGTTAGTTTTCTTTGGTAACAGCTCCTCTCTCTTAAACCCGAGGCAAGGTTACCAGGTGTGATGTCAGAAGAGGAAAGAAAAGCTGTGAAAAGTTGTTTTCCACTCAGGAGTAGTGAGTGAATTGGGAGTGGGAGAATCCTTGAAAGAAAAGAGACTGAGGAAGAGAGAGAGGTGATGTACCTTTTTCTTTTTTTTTTTTTAAGATTTTATTTATTTATTTGAGAGAGAGAGAATGAGAGACAGAGAGCATGAGAAGGAGGAGGGTCAGAGGGAGAAGCAGACTCCCCGCCAAGCAGGGAGCCCGATGCGGGACTCGATCCCGGGACTCCAGGATCATGACCTGAGCCGAAGGCAGTTGCCTAACCAACTGAGCCACCCAGGCGCCCTGATGTACCTTTTTCTTATTGATTCATAACAGCTCTTTACTTAGGATAATGCAAATGTAAGTATTCCAGATATTCTTTCGCAGCTCGTCCACAGCTTAATATTTAACGTATGATATTACTTTCATTGTTTAAATAAAAAGATTTACTTATTTATTTTAGAGAGAGAGTGCACACAAGCAGGCGGAGGGAAGGGCAGAGGATGGGAGAGAGAACTTCCAGCAGACTCCTCGCTCAGCACCGAGCCTGACAGAGGGCTCGATCCCACGACCCTGAGACCACAATCTGGGCTGAAACCAAAAGTCGGATGCTTAACCAACCGAGCCACCCAGGCGCCCCCCTCCCCAATTTTCCCTTTCTATAAGGATACCAGTCATCCTGGATTGGCTCACCTCCTCCAGGGTGACCTCTTCTAAAGTAATGAGGGTTCCAACAACTCTATTTCTGCACGTCACATCCTGAGATGTTGGGGGCTCCAGGACTTCCACCTGTGAGTGGGGGTTGGGGGACACACACCCTTCCACCCATAATGGCGTGCAGTAAAGTGGAAGATCCTAACGCCACTCTTCCTCCGAACAGTAGCTAACTGTCCCAGAACAACGCATCTTCCATGCGCACCCTATGCTACCTCTTGCGGGCTTGGGCTCTGCCCCTGGGTACGAGTTCCAGAGCACAGAACCGTCTCTCCATTCTGAAACCAGAACCACGTGACTTTTATGACAGCAAAACATGTTTTCTAACATCAAAATCACCCTCCCAAGGGAGGGAAGCAGTCACCACTGAAAGACCGAATCCGGACGGCCCCTTCTGTGTTCCCACTAAACCCAAGCCATCTGCAGGGCTGGACCCCTTTGCTGCCTGACACACCCGCTCCTCTGACCATGGGCTGTCTCCTCTCGGAAGGGCCCCCACCTGTCCTGAAAACACTAGGTGGTTCGGACTCCAAGGTCTGAAAAGGCCAAGTGAATGCCACTCCTAGAGGCAAATCAGGCTTCTGGCTGATTCGGTGGCTACGACGCTAGACCACCAAACTGCTAAAACAAACGTGCCATCCGTAAGAGGAAGGAGAGGGGCCTCTAGGACGCAGAGGATAGAAGAGCATACACATGGCAGGCTCCGGAGACGTCGTGTCAAGCCCGAGGCCTGGCCCGCTGGGCGGCAGTTACCACATCCCCACCTGTGCCCGGTTCTTCTCGTCTTTGGGACAGTCATCTACTACAACATCTGTTCGTACAGAAGCCACTTGCCCTTTATTAGGGGAACTCCGATGACTCTGAGGATGGATACAGAACGAGAGCTGGGGGGCCTTCAGGGGATCTGGGTCACAGAGCCGGTTGCCCATGAGAAGAATGTCTTTGGGGCCACCAGAGAATACCCGTGTCCCCCGAGACCAGGGAAACCACAGACACGGATGTGTGTCTGGAGACCCGACAATCCCCCAGTGGGACGGACGAAATGGATTCCGAGACTTCTGCTATGTCTTGACAACCAATACCACCCTAAAAATAACTCAAAATCATCATACGGTGAGATTGACTCAAACGGACACCAGTCCTCGTTTAGATGCGAAGTTTCCTCTCAAGTTCTTCCTTACCCATCCCCTTCTGTCTGTGCCTTCTGTTTTGGCTATTGCGCCAGGCTCGGCGTATGACTCAAAATGATCAGCAATGAGATCTCCCCTGGATTCTCCAAGGACCCATATGTGCATTCTGCCTTCAGCAACAGAATTCAGTCTCATGACCTCACACATCCAGAGCTGCTCACCAGTTACGCGCTTGGTATATAGACTGCAGTCTTGAGGGAATAAGGCTTTTCTCGCTCTCGTGTATTGGGTTATGGGGGTCAGCGACCACGGTGCACCATATCCCAGGACCTACTTCAAACTCTGCCCCAACTGCTCCAGGGCCCCCTCCTCTGCAGTGTCCTTTGGGGCACTGGTGGCCAGCAGGAGCTAACCTGCATGGGTGGCCCCCCACGGCAGCCCGCTGGCACCCCCACCCTGGGACCGGGACAAATGAAAAGAGAGACCCACCCTGCACAGAGCTTGGGATCCGCATAGGTTTCCAGTCTGGAGAAGGAGGGCGGGGCCCCAGGAGGAAAGTGGGGCCCCAGGAAGGAGGAAGGTGGGGCCCCAGGAGGGAGGAAGGTGGGGCCCCAGGAGGGAGGAAGGTGGGGCCCCAGGAGGGAGGAAGGCGGGGCCCCAGGAGGGAGGAAGGCGGGGCCCCAGGAGGGAGGCAGGCCCAGCTCTCAGAAGTCCATGGCTCCTCCCCACCCTGGACCACACAGCAGTCCGCCTGCCTGGTAGAACACGTGTTTAGTCCCGCACACTTGACAGAGCCCACCTATCAAACCCCCGCGAGACTGCCCTAAAAATCCACCCAAACTTAAAAGATCACAAGGGGGCATATCTCCACATCAGGCTCACAGGGGCGCAGACATAATTACAGCAAGATCATGTCCCTGCGGGTTCTTGAGCCCTGAGCGGTACGGACCCGAATAGAAACTCGGCCAACAGCATAATCACGGAGTGGGCACTGCCTTTGAGGAAAGAGGGTCTATTCATTGCTTCACATTCATCTGCTTGGGAACCGTCCACAGTTTGAGACTCCAAGTCTGAAGCTTTGGGAATTTCCTTCCCTTGGATGAAGCTTATACACATCGAAGTGGAGTTCCGAACAGACAAATCCACTTGGCACGTTCTGCCAACAAACTTAAGGATATTCCTTCCATTTCTTTAGAAAAGAAGGGGGAAAAAGAGAGGAGAAGCAGTGTGTTCTCGATCAACTTCCCTCCTGGAAGTGCGACTCCTGGGGTTGGCAGTCCGGTGTCTCAGGGCAGACCCTCCCAGATCGCTGGCCAGCAGACAGCTCAACCGGGGTGCACCTGCATTATGCTTCCCGGAGGCGTGCACTGAAAGGTGAGGTTGTGTAAACGATGGAGAATTGTGTGGTGTGCGCATGTCTCATGTTTTCTAGGCTGTTTGTCCTGTTGGGGAAAGCACACTGAAAAAATCTGTCCACAGAGGAGGCGTTATTTTTGGTTTCAAACAGGATTTCTCTTTCTTCATCATTTTATCTTGAGAAAATTTTAGGCTTGCCGAAAATCTACAGAATGTGGTATCTCAATTTCCCATATATTCTTCATCTAGGTTCCCCAATAGTGACATCTGCCCCATCTGCTTTATCATATTCTCCTTCCGTAGCTGTCCGTCAGGGTGAGCTGCAGACAGCTGGCCCCTCTACCCCGACATAGCTCAGCGTGTGCTTCCTAAAAACAACACTCATATAACCACAGGACCACGATCAAAACCAGGAAATTCCATCAATACGCTACCTAACAGCGGATTTAGAGATTTCCTTCAAACTCAGCCAAAGTCCCACCAATGTCCTTTTTAGAAAAGACAATAATATTTTGGGGTTCAGGATCCCATCATCCAGGATCACAAGCTACATTCGGTTGTCCTAGCTCTTCAGTCTGTCATCTGGACAGTTAGTTTTCTGGGATCTCTTGCCTCCTCTTTAAGTGCTTGCTCAGCACCCTTTCAGTGGAGAATGAAATTTAGAAGCCAAGATCAGAGCTCTAGGGTGGACTCACTTTTAAAGGAGGAAAATCAGAACTGCCAGTTGCCACAAGGACCAGGACAACTAAGGGAGAGCAAGAAATCACTAAATCCTGGGGCTTTTGCTCAAACCCAGCCCATTCTCTCCAGCCTCAGCACCTTGGCCCTCGTCCAGAAGGCCATCAGCTCCCGAGCCTGCGTGAGCAGTGGCCGAGCCCCTGACACCCCCAGTGTGGCCCATCCTGAGGACCACAAACCACAGGGAACCTCCTCAAAAGGCAAATCTGCTCTGCATCCCTCGATCGGACACGTGGTGGAGTCTCTTTTGCACTTGGGATGGAATTCTCAGCAGAAGTTAGGCGCTAATATCCAGGCCCTTTGTGAACGGCCCTCCCTCCTTCCCTCTGGAACATTCTCTGTCCTCCAAGCCAACGAATGGCTTCTCATCCTTCCATCCTGACGGGAGGCTAGCTCGTAGCTTCCCTGCACAGGGCAATGTCCAGGTCACACAGTCCCACAGTCCCTGCGGACTAGCCAGCGTCTGTCTCGCATAACAGTTGTGGGCTCCTGGGGGCAGGCCTGCGTCGGCTTCGCTGGCCCCAGGCCTAGCACCCACTGCCCACCCAGGGCCACCGTGGGCTGCCATGAGGAGCCCCCAAGCTCCTCGCCCACCAGAGAGCACAGGGGGCTGTCCGGTGTGGCGACGGCTCTGGTGCGGGGACAGGGCTCAGAACTCCTGAAACTCACTCTACCCTGAATGTAATCATCAAAATAAATAGCCCCTCGCAAACTGATATCACAACATGTGCCCACAGCTATAAAACACTCATGATCTTGGACTAGGAACCTAGCTTCTGGAAACTTCCCTGAGGGGAAGAATTCAAAATCTGACAAAAACCACAGCACCGCCACTCAAGAAAGCGTTCTCTGGAGCACAGACACCTGGGAAGCCACGCAAACGTCCAGGCACAGCCGAGGAAGTGTGGCGCAGATAAATACCAGCTTCGAGGAGCCTGTTCGAAGGAACCAGGAAAAAAGACAGAAAACGGCATATTTAACAAAAGCACGTATAAAATTACATCTACCTTGGCTGAAACCAGATAAAAACACACACAGAGGACAGGGCTCCCGGGGGGGCTCAGTCGGTGAAGCATCTGCCTTCAGCTCAGCTGATGATCCCAGGGTCCTGGGGTCGAGCCCCGCGTCGGGCTCCCTGCTCAGCGGGGACCCTGCTTCTCCCTCTCCCTCTTCCCCCTGCTTGTGCTCTCTCTCAAATAAATAAAATCTTCAAAAAAAAAAAAAAAACACACACATGCAGCGGGGCGGGAACAGAACCAAACCGCAGGCAGATGGAAATAGTTGGATTTGTCTTTTCAGACGGCTGAAATATCCTTTGTGTGGAAGGCCACTGGTCAGAAAGTGTTTACAACATCGGGGAACGGCCTCTCCCGAGACCCAGAGGTCTGACGTGCACTCTCACCTTCGTGAGGTCATAAAACACTTTATCTCGACCCGCAAGGTAAGGATGCACTTGGACAGTGCCCAACAGAACCACACGTCCCCCGTGACCGGTCACGGGCATTCCTGAGGCACAGAGGCCCACGTTCCACGGACGTGCCAGGCTTTATCCCGCCAGATGAGCCGAGGTTTGAAACACGAACGCAAGCGAGGACGAGGAGGGCACTCCTGGGCATTTACGACAGAGCTGTGAGAGTAAACACGTGGGGCCAAAAGTCCATTTTCTAATTTCCCCTGCTCCTCGTGAAACTTGCAGACAAACAGTAGCAGTAGCAAGAATTAACGGACCCGCTGGCCAAGGAATATCACCTCCTGCTCTTAGATTTGGGGGAAAGGTACACGGAGTCTTCCGTGGGAAGCGGGTCGTGGAGAAAGTGGCTCTGTGATCAGGAACGTCTGGCAAGCTCTAGGTTGCCTCCCGTCGGTGGGCTTTCTTCCCTGTAGGAATTTTCAGAGCCTCCAAAACCTGGCATGAGACGTGAATCTCCGGGACGGTGACGGAACGCGATCCTCCCCAACGTTCACAGACCTGCGTGCTTCCTTCTCAGGACTCAGGTCAGGAGGATTCCAGAAAGCCCGGGTGAGAAGAGCAGGCCCAAGGCTCTCCGTCAGCTCAGCAAGGTTCAAGGGGAGGCCGGACACCAGAAAAGCCAGCCGCTACTCCATGACGAAGGGCTCCGATCCAGGACTGACGGGGGACCCATCCCCCGGGGAGACACACTTCGCAGCCTCTGTGTTACTGAGACCCGGGCTGGTGCACGGGGCCACGGTCATAGCAGCCACGGAAACTCGCGAACACGACTCAGGGCTGCCACCGGGCCCTGCGTGCCTCTGGTTCTCGCACAGATTCGCAAGGATGAGCCAATCTGTGGTGCGGGAACACGCTTGTTAGCGCATCTCCATCCCACTACCCGATTCCCGGAGGGCGCCCTGCCTCAGAGCCTGCTGACGCGGCACCCCACCCGTGACCACGGGGACAGGTGCCAACCAGAGCATCCCAGCTCCCGGAGCCTTCCGTGGCAGAAAGAACAGAGTCGACGGGATGTATGTTGCTCGTGGGCTCTGCTCGCTTGGTTTGGTCGAGTCCACACGTCCCCTCAGAAGGAAGAAAATGTCACATAAACGTGGCTTAGCGAGGCGTATCCCTGTTTGTGCGGAGCGTTGCTGTGGCATGCCGGGAAGCCCGTGGGCTTTAAGCGTGAGGCCACTCTGTGGACAGGACATGTCACAGCTGCTCCGTGACACGATGACGAGGACGCCAGCCCCCTTGACAGCGGAGGGCCAGGCTTTCCCAGAGGCACCAGGGGTGGGGCGGGCCTCAGAGACCTCGCGGCAGAAGCGGAGAGACGGGGCTACCATGCGCGGCCCCCAGAGGCCACCAAGAAACACCAAAAATCTCTTCGTTGACTGAACCGCTCCAGGGATGGTGAGTGAAACCTCATTTGCAGACTCAACATTTTAGAAAACCAACAAAGTCAGTTTATATTCCTTCTCCAGGAAATTTTCCAGGGAAGCCACGGGACTGACTGGAGGTGGGATGGGCAAAGCGCCGGAAAGTGGGTGATGTCCCCCCATTCAAGAGGAGGGGCAGGGCTTGGGCAGGGGGCAGGGGTGGAGCCCGACAGGGAGTGAAGGCAGGACAGAAAGGGAAACCGGGTTTTTTTTAAAGATTTTATTTGAGAGAGCGAGCAAGCACAAGCTGGGGGGGGGGGGGGGGGGGGAGCAGTAGAGGGAGAGGGAGAAGTGGACTCCCCGCCAAGCAGGGAGCCCCATCCGGGACTCAATCCCAGGACCGTGGGATCATGACCTGAGCCCAAGGCAGACGCTTCACCCACTGAGCCACCCAGGCGCCCCGGGAAACCGGTTTGAGGGACACTGAGCAAAGACGGCTTTACCTTAGAGAACGGCGGGGATGAGCTGACGTGTGCAGGCAGACCCTCGCGCTGGTAAAGGGACTGTCTCGGACACCAGTGTCTTCTCTGTCCCACTGGGGGCCCGAGCACTGCTCTCCTGGGCTCCGGTCCCAGGACGACCCTACAACCGTCCTGAGTGTCCAAAGTGCACCATTCACCCCACTCTGTGCCCCACTCAGACCCCAGCACTCGGGTGACGTGTCCCTGTGACCTCGGTTCCCATATGTGTTCTGATCCCTGAAGGCCCCAGAAAGTTGACATGGGCACGTTCTGGAGGCGCTAAGGAAAAGAGGGCTTGCATGGCGTGGGCTGGGGCTTCCGGGTGGAGGCTGACGAGAAGGCGCTGGGCTCCGGGACGACGCCCGGCCCCGGTGGGAGAAGCAGGAAGCATGGCGTGTCCACACTGGTGCATTCCACGGCGTTAACTGCACTTGGCCACGGAAGCTCGTTTTTCTCGCCAAAGACGGTCTAATGTAGCAGCACATTCATTAAATGGTAGTTAAAGCCTCAGGAGGCCCACTTTTGATCATTAGTAATGTGCAGAACCCTATGCAGGGCAATTAATTCAGTTCCAGAAAATTAATTTTTAAAAGTAAACAAAAGGAGAAGAGTAGGTTGGAGTGGCGACAATGTTCATGCCCTGTTAGAAATGGGGTTAAATGCGCTATTAATTGTGTTTGAATAACAAATGAAGAAAACTGCTGGAATAAGGCACCAGGGAGCTCCATGGAAACCTTTACTGGCTGCGAGGAAAGGCCATCCTTGACAAGGCCTTCCAGAAGTTTCCATCGAGCTACTAAGGCACACGATAAATTCGGAAATAGAGATGTTTCTAAGAGCCTCCCCAGCAGAGGGTCCTGCTTCCAGCCGCATGGCCCAACTCACTCCGTCCTGCTGGGTTGGTACACGCCTCACAGTGCCTCAGTTTCTCCCTCCACCACTTAACAATGCTGGGCCCCTGGCTCAGCGGCCAGTGCGTGCACGAGCCTGGCCAGCCCGGATTGCGAGAGACGCCACTGGTTCCTCGACACACAGCAAGGTTGCCTGGGCGGCAGTCTCCCCTTCCTCTAGGCCCACTGGTATGACAGAGGAGATGTCCTCACAACAGAAGCCACTCGGGCCCCGGGTTTCTTGCAGCTAAAGGCACTGGCAGGGTAACCACCACGAGAGAGAAGCCAAGCAACACGACCAGGGCCTTCCCGGTAGAGTGGCTCGGGACCTGCAGGAGACCGCCCGTCCAGTGTCATCCGATTCACCCGAGGCTTCCTCCTTGTGCATCCCGGAGCTTGGAGGAGTTACTTCTCGCGCCTTCTAGTGAGCCTCATCTGGACAAACTCGTTAGACCTCGTAGGCATCTAACCCAGCCACTGCCACTTCACAGATTCCCTGCGTGATCCACGTGCACTCCTGATTCCTTCGATTTTCTGCTGTTGGCTCACGTAAAGCACTCATTCGAAGGGCTCCTTGCTCCCTGCCTCTTGAGAGGGAGGATCGGAGAGAAGGGCTGGGGTCCGTCCTGGGGCTGGCAGGAGGGAAGCTTCTGGAAGGGGCAAGGGCGCCTCCATTTGAGCTGGTGGCGGTGCCCGGGGAAGCCCGCTCTCCCAAGGGGCGAGACAGCCGGGGTCTGCGGCCACCAGGCCTCCCCATTCAGCGACACCTCCTGCCCAACCTTGGAGGCCCCTGAGAGGAGTTGTGGCTAAAATGGGAGGGCGAGGCCTAGCGCACCGGGCCTGGGCATGCCTGTGGGAAGAGCCTGTGGGGTCAGCTGTCCCCAGGCGCACAGCTGGTGACCCGGCACCCCAGGAGGAGAGCAGTGCCTGTACTCACCTCCCCTCTCCTCCAACGTTCTAGGGCAGTGACAGGGGGCCAAGGCTGCGCCCGAGCCTCAACATGCCTGCCAGTGTTCCTCGAAGGGAAGAGCGTCAGGCATTCGCCTCTGGATTCCCCTGGGCCAGGCCCCAAACTCTCCCAGCCTCCCCCCTAGCCCCTGTGCGCCTCCCCACTCCCCATGCTGCACCCCCGGCCTGGCTCCAGGCACACAGGAGGGTCACATCCTCAATTCCAAAGGTCTGGCCAGAAAGACGAGCCAGCTCCCATCAGCCAAGAGCGCTGTGCCTCCCTCCAGTTTCTAGGCTCTGGCTGAAGCTCAAAGGCATGCCCTGGCCTCTGCGGGTCAGAGGGTAGGCGCTGCACCCCTCTGTTGGACCCTTATCACCGGCACTGGGCCAGGTACACAGTAGGCACTCATAGTTGCTGTCAGATAAATGCACGCTGCACCAAAGTGCAGGCAGACTACACGACAGTTGTGACTCGAAGAGAATATTCCAGAGGGTCTGACACACTTGGCTTAGCAAGACACACAGAAGGACCAACGTTCCCTGGGTCCACGCGGCACCGAGAGCAAAGGGAACGTCGCCGGAGACCCTCGAAGACACTGTCTAGACCACAGGATGGGACTGAGGCCTGAAGCTCGGTCTCACGGCTCATGATCTGTGTCTAACAGTCGCCCTGACCCATGTGACAGCCTGTCTTTTCCAAATGAGTCACCAAGCAGTTAAAAATGCCTTGCTGATTTTTACCACAAAAATTCACTCTCTGACACTGATTTAATTTCATGACCCTCTAGGGGAAAGAATGTTATCACTCAAAGAAGTTCTCAGGCATCTGTACTTCTAGTAAATATGTGATGAGATGTCACTAAACAACTTCATTGAGTCATTCAGATAAGTTACTTGTCGCTCTGGAAGCAATGGAACAATGTCCTTCACTGAAGCTGTACCTTCAGATACGAATCACTCACCGGTTTAGAGTAAGCCGGGAAAACTCCACATAAAGCTGGAGCCACCGGTTCGAGACTCTCACGGGGCAAAGGCGGTGTTTCTCCCAACACAAACCACCCTTCACGACTATTTTTTACCGCACGCAGATAAAGAAGTCCACATGTGCTCTCATTACTGACGAGGCCATAAAGCTAAATGCCAGTCAGTAGACTCTGGTTTAAAATATTAACAAGCAGGGGCGCTTGGGGGGGCTCAGTCGGTTAAGCGTCTGCCTTTGGCTCAGGTCGTGATCCCGGGGTCCCGCTCAGCCGGGAGTCTGCTTCTCCCTCTCCTTCTATGCTCGCGCTCTCTCTCTCCCCCGACCACCATCTCAAATAAATAAAATCTAAAAAACTAAAAAACTAAAATAAAACATTCACAAACAAACCAAATGCTGTTGCTTTAAAATTCACGTAACACAATAAAATAGGCAGAACACCTGAGAAGCTTGAGTCTAAGACAGGCGACCCCTCGAACTCCTCACAAGACTGAAACCCCCGCAAGCCTGGGAGGACCCCACAGGAGGGAGAGACGCTGCTGTGGCTGGGTGCACTGGGTTCGCGGTCTCCAGGCGTGCATGACATTCCCAGCGACTCCTGATCAGGGTCCACCTGCCAGGCTGCAGACTCAAGTTTTCCCCCAGGCTCAGGCTGGTCGGGCGGGGAGCAGGGGCAGGCCAGGTGCCACCCACCCACGCAGGTATGGAACCAGGGTGAGACCGAGGTCACCAGTCCCATGCTGCCTCTGGGGGGGCACGGTGGGGGCAGGGGTGGGGGTGGGGAGCACCACAGCTCCGCCCCTTTATGGTGAGAGCCAGGGGGCCGACATGGGGGCAGCAGAGTCAGGACCCCAGATCTAGGGGGCGGGAAGGCAGAGCCTGGCAGAAAGGACCGGTGGGCTGTCAGCGGCCCCTGGCCACTCTGATTTCAAATCCAGGCAGGGACGGTCACTTCGACCTGGTTACGGCTTCTGGTGGGGGGGCGGGGGGGAGAGCCAGGATGCTACTCTCCGTTCTCCAGGGGCTCAGGCCACCATAACGCAGCACCACCCGAGGAAGGCTCACAGAGCAGGTACTCCTCACAGCTCCGGAGGCCGCGAGCCCGAGATCAGGGTTTCCCCTCTACCACCTCATCTACCCCCTCCCCGCGGGGGTGGGGCTGCCACGTGAACTCTCGGGGGGCACACACAGCCCACAACATCACTCCCGCTGTGCAGACTCGGGTCGGCTCAGGCAAGGACGGGCCATGGTGGGGTTGGCGCGAGAGGACTTCCACAGCCTGACCAGGTGCATCTGCACCCCACGGATGCCCTGGCGGGAGGATGTGGGGCAGCCACGGAGGGTCCCCCATCCTTCCCGGTGGCCGGCCTGGAGCTCACACGTCCACAGAGGAGCCGTGCCGGACAAGCAACAGAACGACAGCCCCACGAGCCTGCGAGCTCAGCAGTGCACCTGCCGCCCTCCGCGGGCTGTCCCGTCACGTGGGTGTCCTCCAGGGGGGCGGGGGGGCACCGTGCTGAGCAGGATGCCCGTGCACCCCGCTGTATCACGGCGGTGGCTCCCCAGAGCTGGGGTGTGCGGACACCACGGCGAGTAGCCAGAGAGGGCCACTGCAGGAGGTCACCCAGGGAGCTGGAAGGAAGGCTGCTGGCCTGTCCGCGAGGGGGGGTCCGGGAAGAACCCGGTGGGGCACGCAGTGTCTCAGGTGGAACGGGGTCCCTGTGCATGGCTGCTCAAGCCTCCCTCTGCTCCTGCCTCCCCTTCGGACTCGCGGACAGGAAGAGGCTTCTTCTGACGGCCTCGCTGTCCGGAGCGAACGGCCTTCCCAAGAGGTAAGAGGCTTTCTTCTTTTCCCAGCTGACCGCGTGCTGTCCAGTGAACAAGGTGGCATGAGGGGCCCACACGGAGCACGCTTTACCACCTCGGGAGAACCTGCCTGGACGCGGGCCCAGCTGCCCCCTCGGACTTGACGTGAAGGGAGAAAGCAGAGTGGGCAAACGGGGCGAAGGGGCCCAAACTCCGGTGGCCATCGGCAGCCACGCCATCACAGGCTGGGGGAACGGCCCCCCACAGCGGCAGCAATGACCCACGGCTCCCGAGATCAGAGGTCAGAGCCTGGCATAGATGACCGGCGACCCTCAGAGGATGGACTCTCCACCAGGACAGCCCGTGGGCTGAGGGGGGGAAAACGGGGCAACGGGAAGGCAGACACCAGGGCCAACGCTCTGCTCCCAAGAAAAACAGCACGCAAAATTCCTGAGTTTCCGGATTCTGCTTACAGACTTGGACAGTCCGTGGGGGTGGAGGCCCGCTTTCCAGCCAAGTGTGGCGAGAGCCAGATAAAATTTTCCTGGTCTTATTTTAGGGTGGGTGAGGTTGTAAACAGGCTCGGTGACCAATCCACAGACAGCCTGTCTAGACCCTTATTTGAAGCAGAAGGTCACCAGGGAGGCAGACATCCCAGATGTCCTGGAGGCGTGTGACAAAGAACTGTAGCCCAGCCAGCACTGGCTCCCGGACAGGGACACTTACCTCACCTTCTAAGTGCTGATGGTGGGACCAGGCCGCCCGCCCCGGAGGCATGAGGTCAGAAAGGGAGCAGCCCTGCTCAGGGGCCGGCAGGACGAGAGGACATGCCGCCCTCCTCAAGCGTGGACGGGCATGGCATGGGGTCGGGGGTTTGTAGAGGAAAGGGAACGGTGGGTGTCGCCACAGGTGGGGACAGCAAAGTGCAGACGGAATAAAAGAGAGAGGTTCCAGTAGAAAAGGCAAAGTTCTGAAATACACCTACAGACAATAAAGGCCATTAAGATCCCAGGAAACACTAGTTTAATGGCTAAAACCAGAGGCTCTGGATCCTACTGTCAGGTACGACAGGCCTGCTGCTCACTCTGGGGTCCCGTCCCCCCATGCTCACTCTGGGGACCCATCCCCCCCCCTGCTCCCTCTGGGGTCCCATCCCCCCCCTATGCTCGCTCTGGGGTCCCGTCCCCCCCATGCTCACTCTGGGGTCCCGTCCCCCCCCATGCTCACTCT
>NW_023270498.1:4547981-4554846 GCF_011800145.1 Mirounga leonina
TGGGGTCCCGTCCCCCCCCATGCTCACTCTGGGGTCCCGTCCCCCCCATGCTCACTCTGGGGTCCCACCCAACCCCACCCCTTACAGCTGGGCTTCAGTTTCCCAACTGGGAAATGGAGATAAAATTTGTATCTAACCCTTAGGGGTGTTTTGAGGAATAAATGAACAAGTAAATACATAAAACATGGAAACTTCGTAGAACGGTGCCTGGCCTCTAGAGATCATTCCGTGAACGTCAGAAGATGTTCCTGTCATCATTACTATATTTATGCCACCAGTGGGCACACCACGGCGTGACTGAGTCTCCCTCCCCAGCCTGCAACCCGCTGTGGCCCAGGCCAAGCCAACCTGGAGGGACAGCCGCCAGCCTGTTTCTCTGACAAGCTGATTAATGACGATTTGACCTTGGGTTAAGTTACCGATGCTCTCCGTGTCCCAGTTTCCTCCCGGAGGACAATGGCTCTTTGATACCCAGGGCACAGTCTTACTTTCAAGGTAGAAACTCTTAGTTTAAAAAGGTGGCTGTCGTCTTCTGGGTCAAGTTTTTCTGCCTTGCACAGATCCTATTCCAGACCAAGACTATCTTAGGGAAACTCTTCAACTATGCGGAAGTTCGGGTGCCTGAGAAACACCTCATTTACCCAGAGATCCCGGCCAGGGAAGACCATGTGGTGGGGGGGAGTTTTGTCAGAGGACTAACATTCATCTTTCAGGACCAGATTGTTACCTTTTACCATTTTTATGAGAGTCTTTCTAAAACACATAGATACATCCCTGACTTAACAAATGGAATTCTGGCCAATAAATCAAAAAGTTTCATAAAGTCAAAGGACAGTAGCAAGAGGAAAAGAAGGAAGACAAAAGATCCCATACACTTCCCCTCCCTTCTTCCCAAAGGAATGAGCCAGCGCATCCATCCTGATCCCACAGCCAGGCGGCCTGGCGCTCGAACCAGGGGCGCGTGCTCACCTGCTTCGCAGCTGCCTGGCTTGGAGGTAAGGAGCCCCGCGTCAGCACCGGCGGGCTCCCGGGGCCGCAGAGCTCAGGGAAGGGGTTGGGGATGGCCGGCAGAGACGAGGTTCTGAGCTGCTGGTCTTCTTCCTGCAGGCGTCTGGGAAGAGAGACACAACCGCTCGTTAATAGTTTGCCGTCACCGCCCCCCGATGCGATCCAGCAATCCCACGTCTGGAGATGTGCCCCAAAAAACTAAAGAGGGCCTCCAAATAGATAACCTGGATCCCGGGGTCACAGCAGGCTGCATCGCAACAGTCCAACCCAAGCGTGCATGGATGCGTGAACAGACACACAAACGTGGTCCATCCACACAAGGGGACACGACTCAGCCGCCCGAGGAAGGGAACTCTGACACGCGCTGCAGCTGGGATGAACCCTGAGGACACGGTGCTGGGTGACAGATCTTGTGAGATTCCACCTCTCTGAGGCACCTGGGGTCGCCGAGCTCCTAGCTAGGACAATGGTCACTGCCGGGGACTGGGGCGAGGGGAGTGGGGAGCTTCTGGGTCATGGGCAGAGTTTTTCTGCAAGCTGAGCCAGTCCTAGAGATACATACACAACACCGTTAAGGATACGCAACACTGGACGCTGGTTCACTTCGACACAGCGGAGATGGTCAATTTTATGTCATGTGTATGATACAGGGACGAAAAGTCTTGTTTTTTGTTTTTTTTTTTTTTTTAAAGCTGCCATTCTCAGACTCCAAAGGGTCCAGATTCCCTCACTCATTAAACATCCGGGGGCGAGAAGCACCGTGAGCACGCTTCCATGGCAAACGATGCCCCGCGCAGGGCCCATACCAAGTGCTCTCTCCAAACACGGATGTGTGAAGAGGTTTTGTAAGAGCGTTTTCAGGAGAATCACCATCCCCAGTGCCCTTGATGTGATCACTTCTCCAAACACATAAAAGCAGAAGAGGCTTCTTCGTGTGTCCTCATCTGCATCGTGGAACGAATGCTTCTTTCTACAACAAGGTGGTTGATCGCTGAGTGCGCTGGAGCTAAGTGCTCCGTGTCCTACCTCCCCAGAGCACAAATCCCACGTCCGCGTGTCCTCAGAAACACCCCGCAGCACCCCACTTCACAGCGCCAAGGGCCACCGCAGAGCCTGCGCCACGCTGCCCACTTCTGGGGCATTTCCTGCCAAGAATGCAAAGTCCACTTGTCCTACAACTAAGCCAAACACACCCAGTGAGATGAATCAGATGCAGTAACAAAAACAGCAGAAGAATCAAGTTCAAAGTCAAAGCAGAGACAACTGCAAAGCGCCCCTCTGCTTCTAGTCCCCAGGGCTCTGCTGGTGGCCTCCTCTCTCCACTGCTAGGCTCTCCTGGGGGCGGAGGGCACTGCTGCCCAGTGTCTGGACGCCCACCCACAGGAAGAGAGCACAGCCCGAGCGACCGCTCAGTATTCCTGGTGTCTGCGGACACTTCGCCTCAGAAAGCCCTTGCATTGACTGGGCCTTCCAAGGATTTCTGAACTCCTTTGACAATCCAACTAAATTAATGATCAGTCGCTTTCTTGGGAGTTTTGCCACTAGAGAAATGTTCCGTGACCACTTTACAGGTTCTCTGTTTACCGACTGATCCTGATGCCGGAGGGGCCTGTCCGGCCCTCTCCCTGGGGACCAGGACGCACCCATGAATGGCGCGCCCGCTCCCACGGCAGGAAGGAGGTCCGTGTTGGGGTGCGGGACGGCTCTCCTCTAGCGGCTCAAAAAACATACCACGATGTGGATTGCGCGGTTAAGAAACGCCACTCTTCCTGTACCAGCCTCTGTCGTGGCCAAGTGTCCGGCCGACAGGCGGTCCCTTGTCCCAGACAGCCAGAGAAGGGGAGATGTGGCCAGGCCCACGGGGACTATATTCCAGCCCCAAGACGCCCCCTAGCCAGTGACCAACCTGAAGCACTGAGTTTTATGATCTGCAAGATGCCAACATTCTGATGCCCTAGATGTTAGCAGAAGCTTCTCTTAACAGGCTGTTGTGAAAAATGTTAAAAACCATGTTGTTTAGGGCAGTGAGACCATCCTGTATGACAGTATCAGCATGGATTCGTGTCATTACGCGTTTGTCCACACCCACAGGACATACGACACTGACTGGGCCCTGGGCGCGGACACGGCCTTGCGGGCTTGTCAAACGTTGTACCAAACGTACCACCTGCTGGGGGACGTGGACAGTGCAGGAGGCCGTGTCTGTGCGCACGGGGAGTACGGGAAATATTCTAAATTTCTCTCAGGCGTGCTACGAACCTAAAACTCATCTTTCAAAAATAAGTCCTTATTAAAAAAAAACAAAAAACAAAAACCCAGACGTTATGCTCGGTGAACTAGGATTCCCTTCTGCTGGAAACGGCCAGAACAGGTAAATCCGCAGCAACAGAAAAGCAGGTGGGTGGTTGCCGGGGCCGTGCGAAGGGGCAGCGCGGACACATTGAGGAATGGGGAGGGGCTTTCCTCTGGAGGGGTGAGAACCTTCTGGAACTAGGTAGAGGTGGCGGGAACACAACCCCAAAAGAGTACTAAAAATGCCTCAATTGTACACTGTAAGTGGTTAATTGTATGTTACGTGAGTTTCAAGTCAGTAAATTATTCTCAAAAAAGAGTCCTGCGTCGGCTTTATAGCAGTTCACAAGTACCGTCCGAGGCAAAACTAAGGGACATTACACGGAGCTGGAGACAGTCCCCGTTCCGGAGGCTGCGTCCCTCCACTGTTAAAAACCGAGACGTGGAAAGGGGGCGGAGGTGCAGGAACATCGGGGGTCGGGGATGGGGAGGAGAATGGCAGGCCCAGCGTGCTCTGCCGTCTGCCCGGCTGGAACACACCCGCTGCCCTCCGCTGTCCCTGCAGTCCACTCCTTCAGGATCAGGATCGGACCCAATGGTAGCCTCTTCCAGGAAGCCCTCCCTGCCTTCCCCAGCTTCTACTCTGCACCTGTCTCCGTCGATGCTCCACACCCCACTCCGTGGGTCTCCCCACAGCACCAGGCCCAGTTGGTCTTGAGCTCCTTGGGGCATCTCAGGCTGGGTTTGCATCCGGACTACCCACTCACCAGGCGTGGGCCAGTCCCTACCCCCAGGGCCTCAGTTTTGTCACCTGGGCACCGGGGGCCACCACACCACCCACCTCGAGGGCCATGGTGGCCATCGTCCCAGCTAACAAATGAGGATTCAACAGAGACTACACAGAGGAAGTGCTCAGCACGCACGGGAAGTGCTCAACATAAGGCCTCCCTTACAAAATAAATCTTTGTGTGCCCCGTATCGGTCACCCCATTTTTTAACTGCACTTGAAGGTAAGAAACAACGCTACTCCCGCGAGAGAAGTGAGGAGAGGTGAGGCCTGAGGCCCAGCGTCCACTCTGCATCAGGGAGAGCGTCTGGTGCACGCCCGCCCCATGCACCCCCGTGGGACCCCCACAGCCGAGGGCTGAATCTGGCCCGAACCTGAGGCTCAAGGGCTCCGGGCCACTCACCGGTCCGGGCCTTCTTGTCCATCCTCTGCCCTGACTCAGCTCTGGGCACGGTCGCTGTGCGGGCTGTGTCCCCATCTTCCCAGGGGCCCCCACGCAAGGCTTCCCTGGACACGTGACTGACAGACCCCAGGCCCAGAGAAGCGCCCGGGAGAAAAAAGCGTCTCCTTCCAGACTGAGCTCCACAGGGGCCAAGAACACAGGGGTGATGCTCCAGAAAGCAGAGTGGGGGGAAAACACCAGGAGGGGGGAGGTAGGGAAAGGTCAGGAGCCCAGAGGCAGGCGACCACCCCTGCAGACGGCTCTGTGCTTATTCTGCCGCCCAGGACAGAGCCGGCTACCTTGGGCAAGAGGGTTACCTGCCTGCAGAACACTGGGGATGTCAGACCAGAAAGAGCCTTATAGAAGTCTCTGGAAGCAAAAAGGACCCCCCCCACCCCGACTCCAAGGAAAGGAAGCGAGATTCCCCAGAAGATGCAGTGCTAAGGAAGGAACAGCCAGGGGCACCCCAGCCTGACAGAGGCCCAAGAAGGAGGGCACCACCAGCCTCACACTAGAAAGCCCAGGAAGGCAGGGAGGCAGGGAGGCCTCGGTCCCTCACCCCCTCCCACCCCTCCATCCTCATCTGAAAACCTCCAAGGCCCACAGGGACCAGGCAGCGGCCACGGAGAGCTTCTCAGCTCGATTTCACAAACCTCTCCCCCCAGGAGGCCCACGATGCCTTCAGCACCCCTGTCTGCCCATCTCCCAGGCACTCGAGACACTCTCAACACTCAGTCCCTCCCCCTCCAAAATTCAGGTGCTCACAACTCCCGTCCGTCCCCCTCTTTATCAGGGTCAGGACACCACCATCTCTAGGCTGAAACAGCCTCCAGGTCGGCCGTGCCCTATCCCGTCACCTCCCCGGACACCAGGCTGCCAGAATGATCTGCCAAAACCTAAACCCAATCTCCTCGCTCGCCTCTTCAGATCCTTCCCCGTCTCTCCCCCAGAATGGCTCACAAAGGCCTTCGGGATGTGGCCCTGACCTGTCGGGGTCATCTTTTGTTCACACCCTTCCGCTGAGGTGTGATCAACATGTAATGTCTACGACGGTGACGTTAGCACAAGCAGGACCCATCACCAGTCTCGCTTGCCAGACACACCCACGACCTGCCAACGCCCTGTCCCCGCTCTCTATTGTGATCCTTGAGGCTCCTCCCTCTCAGCAAGGTTCTCGGTCTACACCACAGTACTGGGACTTGAGGGCTCTGTGCTGCAGGAGATCCCTAGGACTTGCTCACCTTGTAGAACCAACACTCGGGACGCTGTCCCCTATTTCCCGGCCCCCTCCCCTCGGCCCCTGGCCTCCACCACTCCCACTCTCTGCTTCTCAGAGTCTGACACCTTAGATGCGTCCCCGACACGCAATCACGTGCCATCTGTCCTTCTGTGGCAGGCTTGGTTACTTAGCATGCTGTCCGTGTCGCCCATCAGCGGATGAATGGATCAACGCAGTATTCACAATGGAGTATCGTTCCGCCATAAAGAGGGAGGAAATCTGGCCACTTTCGACAACAGGGATCTCTTCTCCCCCCAGCTCCAACTCACCCCTCGGCACCCAAATCAGAGATGTGCCACCTGCAAGGACCCCCCCCCCGCTTCCAGAAGCCCCTCCCGCCAGCCCCGGAATTTCCAGTAAATCCCCCGGGGGATGCCCCTCGTTACGTCCAGCACATTCTCTCACGAGGACTTCCCTCCCCTGGCACCGAGCAGGCGCTCCATGGAGGTCGTCAGAGCTGACCCGGACACCACGTCCAAGCCCGTGGGGCCGAGCTGGACCGAGCAGAGGGTACTGCTGTGCCTCCACCCTCAGACTCGAGCCCCTTCAGGCCGGGGGTCCCACCTGACGGCGAGGATGTGCACAGGCTGGGAACGCTGCGCCTGCAGGGACCTTGTTCCCGAGGCTGGCGGCTGGCCGCGGGCGTGCTGGCCGTTCTGCAGCAGGGGCACCGTCTCCGACTGCATGCTACGGGCCGGGTACAAACTCTCCAGCGACGCGTTCACGTCGTTCACCAGGGCCTCCAGGTCTACGTCATCCTCTGGGCGTGCACGGCAACAGCGGGAAAACAGAACAGAGCAGAACTTTAGCAGCAGCGGGCGGGGGGGGGGGACAAGCACACGGGCATCTTGGGGATCAGGTCCCCGAACCCACAACAGGTCACACGACCCGGTGAAGGCAGGGGAGCGTGACTGAGAGTATACATCCCATAAGGAACCGCACGCGGTATGTGTATCAGCATCGCGCCGGCCTCAGCTGGCCCCTGCCTAGCTCCTGGACCCCTCGGCGCAGGTGGGCCCCCCAGCGCGATGCCCCCGCCGCGCCGGCCTCAGCTGGC
>NW_023270498.1:4554856-4619630 GCF_011800145.1 Mirounga leonina
GTGGGCCCCCCAGCGCGATGCCCCCGCCGCGCCGGCCTCAGCTGGCCAGACCACAACAGGTGGACATCAAGCCCTAACTCAATGCAGCGGGACTTCTCCCTTCCCAGAAACTCCAGAAGCGAAAGAGGGACACAGGAACAGAGCGGCACCTGACACGGACAGAGGCCTCGGCCTGCTCAGGGCTCCAGGAGGGCCAAGCCGCGCGGACGGGCTCACAGGTGGAGGCTGATGGAATGTGCACCTGCTGACCTCCAGGCGCCCTCCTCTGCCTTCGACTGGCCTGAGAGCAGGGCAGGCCTGGTCGCAGAAAAGGGCCTGACAGACGCAGAGACGGAAGCACAGCCAACGTCAGGGGCAAGGACAGAAAACAAAGGAGGTGTGTCCTAGAGACTCTGATGGGAACTTTGACGTTATCAGCTTGGCCAGGATGCAGGTGTTTGCTCAAACAGGATGCCAGATGTTTTTGTGAAGGGTTTTTTTTTTTAAGATTTTGAGAAAGAGACAGTGAGCACACAGTGGGGAGGGGTAGGGAGAGTCTTAAGCAGACCCTGCTGAGCACAGAGCTGGATGTGGGGCTTGCTCTCGAGGCCCTGAGATCATGAGCTGAGCGGAAACCGAAGTCAGATGCTTACCTGCCTGTATGTACCACCCAGGCTCCCCTCTGTGACGTATTCTTTAGACGAGAGTAACATTTAAATCAGTAGACTCTGAGTAAGACAGACCGTCCTCCATAATGTGGGTGGGCCTCATCCTATCAGTTGAAGGCATTTAAGAAAAAAAAAGGCTACAGTCCCCAAGGAGGGAACAGTTCCACCTCCAGACCTGAACTGCAATTCCTCCCTGGGTCCCCAGCCTGCTGGCTCCCCTGCAGATGTTGGACTTGCATCTGCACAGTCATGTGAGCAAGTTCCTTAAAACGCCCCCCCCCCAGCCCCGTATACCCACAAACGCACATCCCGTTGGTTCTGTTTCTCTGGAGAATCCTGACTATACACCGTGGAGGGTACAAGCCAGCACACTCGGAGATGTGGGAGCGGCTGGGGCCCGGGGCAGAGACAGAGCCTGGGGCTCCGAGCAGCCCGGCGGGGCTCGGCTCGCAACCCCCCTAGGGCCAGGCCGTGGTCTGGCCGGGAGCTCCGTAAAGCACAGTCCCTACAATCGCGTGCTGAAGCTACTCTGAGTTAGTTTCTCTTACTTGTAACCCACTGCAACCCAACAGCACTGTCCCCTCTGTGCATTTTCAGCTCTGTCACTTTTCACAACATGGCAACCGTGAACGAGACCCGCCCTACCGGAGCGCTTTGCAAGTCAAGTCACCCACAGGCCCACCTGCTCCTGTACGGGACACCCACTCAGCACGACGGGCTCGGGGCCCGAGACAGCTCGACCCTCGCCAAGCCAGGGCCCCAAGCCCCTACCGGCAAGAAGGCAGAGCAGAGCAGTCACCCGCCAAGAGCCCTGCTCTTGCTATGGGCTCCACACCCAGGACACGAGGCTCCGCTTTCTACTTCTCGGCCCACAACCCCGACACAGGGTCCGCAACGGAGCTGCCAGCAGCGGGGTGACAGGAGGAGGCTGGTCATCACCCCGCTCTGTAACAGAGCCTGGCATATGGTAAGCACGGGGTAGATGTTACTCAGTACACCCCCTGCACTGATACCTACAACAGAATATAAACCGGGGACCCCTAACTGGCTTAACAGCTGAGGAACAGACCTGCGGGGGTCCAGCACCTTGCCCACGATACACACAAGCGCGAAACAGCGAACCTCGAATCTGAAAACAATCTGCAGCCACCAGTTTGACCTCACCAGGTGTGTGCTCAATGCACGAGCTCACAGACATTTCCGGAACTTGCTCTCCCTGCCTCTCCCACTCTCCACACACACGGCCTGGATGCCTTTGCTTCGGCTTCCCCGCCTCATGAGGCAAAAGGGCCCAAGAAGACAGAGCAAAGCAAAACAGCGACAAAAACCTGCCTGAGGAAGGATGCCTGGCATGGATGCCAAAGGGGCGGAGGGTCTGGGGGTGCAGGTGGCCCCACGGCTACAGCCAGGGAGGGCGTGCGGTCGGCTGGGGGTGGGGTGGGGGTGGAGAACAGCTGTGGGAAGGTTGAGGCAGGAGCAGAAAAGCCATGGACCCCCGGCTTCTTGACCCTCCAGGCAACGATGCCAGGGCGGGTCTGAGAGAGGCCTGGACACGGGACGTTATACCCAGTGGGCTTCAGATGGATCCCACTGGGTCCTGCAGACAGATGGACCAACAAGAGAGGAGCCGATGCTTCTGAAATGGCAGGCACCAAGACCAGTGAGGGTTGTCTAAGTGGAGTAGACGGGGGCGGGAGGCGTGGACATGGACCCACCTCCCGACTTGAAACCTGTGAGCAGGGCCCCGCATGTCTCCGGGCCTGTGTGGGAGGAGGAAAGATGTTGCCTAGATTGGGTTATAAAGAGTCAAAGATTAATCCCGTGGCCAGACAGTAAAAGGATCAAAGTGCTGAATTAATCATTCATAATTACCATGCGATCAATAACTAATCTATCACAAAGGACAACGCCAGAGTCAGCAGGCAGAAGTCTTGCTCAGAGTTCAGGGGCAGGGAGGTGAGTGGGCCGAGTGGGGCTCACGGAAAATCCGGACCCCCGGAGGGAGAGGTACACACACACCGCTGTCCTCTTGTTTCCTGTCCTCATCTGCAAACTGAGGAAGCAACACTCAGCAGGGACACTCACAAGTCTGGGGCTTCAGGAAAGTTCTAGAATGCGTCCTACACTCCTATTTAGCTGCCCATAACAGTTGCCTGATTTGAGCTCTGTAAGACAATTAAGTCTATGTTGCCCTCACTCATCCCGTGAACAACCCAGTATTTCTCCCAATGGACCATTTAAGTCAGTATGGGGTGAAGGCCAGAACTCACGGCAGTTCCCGAGTCAGCCTCGGGTCCATGCCAGCTGGGGCGAGATGCCATGGGCAGGCTGGCCGAGGGGCACCACAGCCCAGTGGGGTTTCACCCAGCTGCCGCTCACACGTCCTCAAAACCAGGAGAAAACCCAGCAGAAGACACTGGCCACCCCCTGACAAACAGGCTCGCTCTCGGACAGATTTCTTCTCAGACCATGCCATGTGTGGGCCCTCCAGGTGGGTTTTCACTGGAGCTTTATCTTTTCCCTACGGAATCCCCTGGCGGTGTCCACAGATGCGGCCCGTGGTGTCTTCCGTCCTGCCCTTCCGCTCCTTCTTGGGGCCGGCCAGGTCACTCCCACCTGGGTCACCCTGTCTGCAGTCAGGCCACTGTGCTTTCGGGAATGGGAAGTAACTCTGACATTACTGAGAGTCCGTATTGAGAGTCTGACGGTGAAGTATAAAGACCCCAGATGATAAATGCAATGTGCGTCCTCAACATGCTTTCACCCCCTTCTGAAAGGAATGAATCAGTCAGGATTTTCCTTAAACTCTGTTAAACTCTAGTAAGGACTAATAATGGGATCTTCCAAGCAGGGGTCTTAAAGGACTGATTCCAAGGAAGACATTTATCCATCACGGTCTTTTTTTTTTAAGATTTTATTTATTTGTCAGAAAGAGAGAGCACAAGTAGGGGGAGCGGGAGGCAGAGGGAGAAGCAGACCCCCCGCGGAGCAGGGAGCCCGATGTGGGGCTCGATCCCGGGACCCTGGGATCATGACCTGAGCCGAAGTGAGATGCTTAATCTACTAAGCCACCCACGCGTCCCTCTCCATCACATTCTTTTAAAATGTACTACACTGGGGTGCCTGGGTGGCTCAGTCAGTTAAGCGTCCTACTCTTGATTTCGGCTCAGGTCATGATCTCGGGGTCCTGAGATGGAGCCCCGCATCAGGCTCCTGGCTCAGCGGGAGTCTGCTTCTCCCCTCTCTCTGCCTCTCTCTCAAATAAATACATGAAATCTTAAAAAAAAAAAAAAAAAAATAGTACTGCACTATGATATTACGGAAGTCACCAAGACATTACTGAGGTGACTGTCAGTTCTTGCAGAAATGCTTGGAATGGCTCGCATCCTGTGCATCCCGCCGGGTGCGGACAGCTCCGCGCCTCCCCTGCGTGGATCGCCACCCACCCGTGAGAGCCCTTCTGCGGAGAAGCAAACACAGCGGGCGCGAACGAGGCAGATGCTTCTGGAAATGGGTGCTACGACGACGTGTCTGCTCAGTACAGACTTGATGCCAAAATATTTCCCGTGAGACTGTACCCCTGGAAGATGCACGGAGGGGGAAGGGAAAACAATTTCACGTACACGGTTTCACGTCACACGGGCTCAGGAGGACGCATCTGCAAATCCAGTTATTAACAGTTATTTCGCTTTCCTCAAATAACCCAAGTCCCACACTGATGCTGACTCTTGTCCCAAATATTTGGTTAGCTCATCTGATCTCAAACTCACATGTGCCCCTGGCCTCACTTCCTCAAGCAAATAGAAGCTGCTTCACTTCTAAAATAGACCTAAAAGTGAAACAAGCTCGCGTTTGGCTCCTCGATGATTCGGGGTGAATATCTTCCATAAGCCAAGCCAGGAGGCAGCCGGGCGCTCACTGGTGGACCGCGGGCGCGGAGAAGAGCGTGAGTTAGAGGCGAGGCTCCCACTTCTGGCCCGCCTGGCCCCCCTCACTGCACCCTGCTGGGCCCTCCGCACCACACGGTGTCCTCTCGAACAGACAGGAAAGAGGACACTGACTCTGCCTCAGAGAAACGCTACTTGCCCGATGTGCTCAGGATACATGTATGGACTGTCTGTTCTTCCCAGACCCACGTGAGCACCTGTTACCAAACACCGTCTGCCCGCCTCCTCCCATCTTCATACAGAAGGGACACTCCTGACGAGATGGGGCCCAGTAGCCTTGCTTAAGATGCTAAAACCCCAGACAGTAATAGATTATTAAGAGCAGGAAAAAAAAAAAGGAAAAGGTCAATGGCACTGGTGAAGTTGGGACAGAATAGAAAATAGTTATCTTGGCCTTCTTTATGATCCTGGCACACAGTGCCTAAGATCCTTATAATGTCCTAAGCTCTAAGAGCAACGCGAGCATCTTTTGTTCTACTATTTGGTCTTTTTTGGTTCCTGAAATAGCTCCGGAGCTTTCATAAAGGTGAAAGGATCATCTTCTGTGATATATAACATTCTGTTATTCATTACAAGCCCTTTTCTTTCTTTCTTTTTTTTTTTTTTCTTAAGATTTTATTTGACAGAGAGAGAGTGCGCACAAGCGGGGGGAGCGGCAGAGGGAGAGGGAGAAGCAGACTCCCCGCTGAGCAGGGAGCCCAAAGTGGGGCTCGATCCCTGAGATCATGACCTGAGCCAAAGGCAGACACTTCACCGACTGAGCCACCCAGGCGCCCCTACAAGTCCCTCTCAACCACACCTGAGTTTGTATTAATCAGGTGCTTTGGGGGAAGCCACCAGATAACCATGGGATGTGGGCTGGTTGCCAGGGGGACCAACAGTGGGACTAGAGAGTTGGGAGGCTCAGCCCCACTCCCCGACCTCAGGGAAGAGGAGACAGGGGCTGGAGGTCGAGTTAATCACCAGTGGCCAGTGACGTAAGCCATCATGCCTATGTAGTGAAGCACGTATATAAAAAATGCTAACCCCCAGGGTTTGGAGAGCCTCTGGGTAGGTCAACACATAGAGGCGCTGGGAAGGTGGTGTGCCGGACACGGAAGCCCTGAACGCCGTCCCCATACCTCGCCCCATGCCTCTCTGCCGCCTGACTGTTCCTGAGCTGCATCCTTTATAATAAACGAGTACTCTAACTAGTGAACTCTGAGTTCTGCGGACTGCCCTAGTAACTGAACCAAGCAGGTCGTGTCAGAATGAAAAGGCATCGTAGGACACGCCCAGCTGGTGTCAGAGAATGCTTGATGTGGAAAGGAAGCCCGCACGTCTGGGGTGCAGAAGTGCTGGGTCAGCACGGAGAGGAAAAGGGAAGCTCTCAGTGCTATAGCCAAAAAGTCCCGAACACATGCGGAAAGGTCAACGTTCTTACACCTTTCTATCTGGACAGGAACAAGAGGTCCAGCCTGCAACGGAGCTTTCAACCTAAACCACGCTCACCTGGCAAACTATGTTTGTCGACCTCTAAGCCATTTAAACCTCGTGCAGACAGAACTCAACATTCGACTGACATACCTTCGGCACACCAATTACTCTTCTCCTTTCACAGAATCCAGCCACAAGGATTTAATTTTTAATCGGTACTGTTAGGCTGAAGTAAGCAGAGTAAGAAAATCAGGTGTTACACTGGAGTTAGAGTATGCCCTACTCGTATTCTTTATAGTTAGATACTCAGAAAACCGAACAGATCACCTGACCACCCCTCCAAGTACACGGGCAACTTTCCAATCCTGTCATCTGAAAAAATACATCCAACAAAGCTTTATCGTAATGGCTACTACAGGCAGGCAGGATCTGAAACACGAAATAAAATCCCTGGAAGGATCCGTCTGGCATATACATATAAATACACACACAGCTTCGGCCATATGCTCACATCTCCTGACCTTTCCGCGCGTCTATAAGAGAAACTTCATTTTCCAACCTTTGTGGGAAATAGCGCTCTCCACTCCACCCGCCCTCCCCCAGACAATCGCAACTGACACGGTCAGTGTCTATGAATTGTGAAAGTACGTATCAAACAAGCTGATTATTTCAACAACTGGAAGAATCTGTGTGTGTGTGTGTGTGTGTGTTGCATTACAACCATGTATGTGTCCTCGAAAAGGAGCCCCGCCTACACTTTTTGCGGCTGCTGGGCTCTGGTCAGCACTTAGCGGGTCTATGCAGACTCGCAAGCCCGCAAACCCAATCCCAGGCCCAAAGCATGTTCCTTCCCTGAATGCACCCGGGTTAGGCTCGGATGGAGAAAAGTCAGTATCACAGGAGAGAGTTGCTGAAACTGTAAGATCCTCGCAGAAGGAGGGAGGATTCCTACAATCCCCAAACCCTGACACCAGAAACTAGTCCGTGACCGAACGACTGCCAGATTTATTAGCCCACACACCACCGGCCAGGAAGGACTCGAAAGACTGGCTGGGTGGCCAATGTATTCAAGTTCACGGGCTCTTCCGAACCTTGAAGACAAACACTGGAAAGACGTTATGCACTCTCAGCCCACCTCGCCGCACCCTGCTCCCTGTCCTTCCCACTATGCAAGCCGCAGCTTTGAACCCAGTGAACCGCTGTGCGCTGGTCTTCCTGCTCCTGAGCACAGTCCTCAGGCCCCCCGAGCACAGTGGTGTCAGGGAAAATCCTAAACGATCTGCAGACTCTGCGGCCTGGGTCACAGAGCTCGAGCACACCCACACAACTTTTCCTCGCTATCCCGTGGAAAGCTGAAGAACTCCAAAGGGTCTCAGAAATTAAGAGGCGGCAACTTCGCACCTCACGGCTAGGCAAAGCGAGGCCCAAAGCAGTGGTAATTCAGTGTGCATGCCACATGGTGGCCGGGTGGCCCGACGTCTGAGCTGTGTGTCCACATGCAAATTAGTGGTTATCACCACTAAGGACCGCGATCATCAAGTGCTTATCACGTGCCCCTCCACTTCACATCACTGACTAATCTGTAAGGTAATGACAGGTACGATAACACTGACTTAGCAGTGAGACAAGCTGATGTTCAATGGGGTCAAGGTCCCACAGCTACTGGTGAAAACGCCCAATGAGAACGCAGATCCCTTTCTTTCAGGAGGGTCAAAGTGCTTCTGTGACAAGAACACCCTCGGCCATGCCAGCCTGCCGTGATGGTCATGTGTCTGGCAGTCCTCCAGCCCAGGCCACCCCCCACGGCGCTGGCATGCCCGCTCACACGCAGCTTCCTCCATGACCGGGGCCGAGGGGACAGTGTGGACACCACTCCTGGTGGCCAGCACAGGGGCGGGCTCCTGGGGGCCGATGCGGAATGGGGCCCAGGGCAGCCAGCAGGGACAGGCGTCTAGCTGGGGAGAGGAGTCAAGGAAGGGTCGCTTCCAGAAGAGAGATATTCCATCAACAAGATGGGTGTCCGGACCTAGTCAGGAGGCAAAACAAGAACTGGGACATCTCTAGGCCATGGAGGCTGGGGGGCGATGTGGGGACCCCGGGGGCTGGCTTCCCAGGTGACTTACTGGGTAACCCCAGGAAGACCGGCTTGGGAAGGTCCAGCACCAAGCTGCTCGTTTCCTAAGTTGCACTAACCATGGACCCCACTTCCTAACAGACAGTAGGTCTCGGTACAAATACGTATGCTTCTCCACCCATCCTGCGGACCACGCGATGGGGAGCCGTCCCCACCCACCGGTATTCATCTTGTGATAAGGTGTGCATCTTACGACGGCTCGTGCAAAGCTCCACCACAAGTGGACAGAACATGCAGAAACACAGTGAGCCCACGATTCCTTCTAGCTGTGCCAACAGCTCCTCCCACACCTCCCCAGAGCAGCTCGTGGCCAGGGCTAGAAGGGGCCCAGGATGCTGACAGTAACGGCTGCCAGGGAGGGAGGCTGGGCCATGTCTCCCCGGCCTGACCGATTCCTCCTCCTCACCACCAGGGCCATGGGACGGCCGGAATACTGCAATCCTCCGGGGGGTGGGGGGCGGGGAGGAGGGTAAACCACAAAGTCCAGGGCAGATCCCCAAACTGAGGGCAGATAGATAGCCCGGCGGCCAGAAGGCACTGCTTCTACCACCAAAGCAAACAAGCAAAAGAAGTTAAGATAATGATTAATCGCTATCACTGGACTTTGATTCCAGTGAGATTCAGCTGTTTAATCCATGCTTTAGAGAAGTGTCAAATGACTCTATTCCTCCCCTCCGCAACGCCGCCCAAAAGGGGGGAAGCCACTCATTTCGTTCCGTGACTCCGTTCGCAGAAATTCTAGAACTGGAACCCGATGACCGGTGAAGACCACCTAGAAAGAGAAAGTCTACAAACTTCCCTTCTGTCTTCGACTGTGGCCTGCCTCACGGTCGCAAGGAAGCGCCCAGAAAGCACCCAAGACTGTGGTGTTCCGTGCGTGGGAATATACAACACAAGAAAAGAATTTTCCACTCCAGAGAAGTCACAGCCCGCCCTGCAAGGACCAAGGACCTCAGCTACACGTTACAGAAAAAAGCACAGACTCAGTAGTGCAATCTCTATTTGTACTATTAGAAAACAACTGGGGGGCGGGAAGGGGAGAACAGAAACATGCCCACAAAATATCACTCAAAAAAGACAGAATTAATTGCATCTTTGTCTTTCGCGATTTACCGTGTTTCTTCTCCAGACTTCTGGTCCGGACCCCTAATTCTTCCATTACATCATAAAGCAGGGAGACACTGGGCGCAAGAAACTACATAAACAGCCGGTCATTCTGGAAGGTTCTCACTTGCCATCAATCCTAAAAATATCAGTCCAAGAACACTGGACTTGAAGAGGAAAAATCCAGGTCACAGTCCCAAAGTCCACCCATTCGCTAGCACTGCCCTTTCAAAAAAGGCAAATTTTTAAAGGCAAATTAGACACCGGGGAGTCTCTATTACCCCGTTCAACATTAACGCTCTGTTTCCGTGATTTTAACTCTTTAAGTGTAAAATCCATTCATTCGACAAACAGGTACCGAGCACCAACTACGTATCTGTCATTGTTCCAGGTACTGGAAATGCAGACGTTAACAAAAGAGACAGGAGTCCCCGCCACCTGAATGTAACCACATCTTTCCAACCCGCTTTGGGAAAGGATTTCCCTCGGAAACAAAGTAGCAGGGGAGGAGATGACATTTTACTACCTCTGGCAGAATGAGTCCCTCCACAGGAGATGCTGAACCTGCTCCCGAGCAGTGGCAAGTGAGGGAGGGACCAGCAGAGGTGACATCGTGAAGAAAGCAAGCGCAAGCTCCTTACAGGAAGGGGTGACCTCCAGCCAAGAGGAGGGAATCCCGCCCAGGACTGAACATCTTGCAAGAGAGGACAGGGACAGGCGTGGGGTGACAGCAAGCAGCATGGAGCGCGGTCTGTGTCGTCGGACGAAGAGAACCTTGGCAGAGCTGACGGAGTGGCCAAACCAGAAAAGCGTCCCAGAGGCCAGACACGTTCCTCATGTGGTTCTGCTCACTCTTGGCAGAAGAGGAGAATTTTAAAACGAGATCTCTGTTTACAGGCAAGACCGTCATCTAGAGGGCATTCAGCTCTAAGAAGCGCCTAATTTCCAAGGCCTCGGGATGGGGAAAGTCATTCCAGGAGAACGTACTGGGCGATTCCAAGAAATGGCACAGCTCCCAGAACTGAAATGCCCAGGAGAGAGGGGCTGGCTTTCCAGGATGTGGGGGGAAATGGGGTTTCGCCGGAAAGATGGGACGCTCCGCATGAAGCAGGCGGGCTCTGCGAATCTGGAGGCGTCCCCCTTGAACCCGATAAGCGAGGAGCGGGAGCACCCGGGCGGCTTTGGTTTGTGAAAATAGCCTCCTGAGACTCACCCGGATTCATTCTGAATCCAGTTCTTTGGAGTTGGGTCAGGGAAGGAACGGAGGGAGGTCCTAACCGAGGGCTTATTATTCTTTTTGAAAACTATTTTTCAATGGAGAGAAGTGAAGCGGTATGTTCTGATGAATGCCCCAGGACAAAAAGGGATGCTTGCAGGCTGGGCACGCGAAGGAGGGGAGGCCATGGGTCTGATTTCTATTCTCTCTGTTGATGATGATGATGATGTTGATGAACAACAGCTCCCACTTCCTGAGCACCCAGAAAGCGCCAGGTCCTGGGCCAGGTCCCTCCACAGCCCAAGCTGTTTCTCCTCCTCTTGCCAAACCAGACAAGTAGGTATTTTCACAGATTTCAGCTGGAGATACTGAGGCAGAGCATCTCAGCTCCCCAGACGTAGGGTGCAGAGTCCGATCCAGGTCTGTCCACCTCCGAAGCTGGACATGTTGCCTCCTTCTTACATTTTAATTTTCTTTTTTTTTTTCCCTCACTAAACTTGAGTTTCTAGAAGACTGGAACTTCATGTTCTTTCACTTTGGCTTCACTAACTCCACACCTGGCACATAATAGGTGCTTAGTAAATTGGCACTGAATACCTTAACAATGGAGTCAGCAGCCTGCATAAATCCAGCTGTTGAATTTTCTAGAAAGTCAGCCAGGCAGCCTTCCCAAACCCTCTGGTGGCTGTTCCTTGGAAAAAGGCCCACCAGGCAGGTGACACACAGGCCACCAGGTGGATAAATGCCAGACTAATTCCAACAAGGGAGGACACGTGTCCAGGCATGGGGACCGTGCAGGAAGCGTTACCCAGCAGGCCAGAGCCATGCCTGTGTGAGCCTGCCTGACCCTGTCAGGCCTACCAGGTCATCCCTGAGGTCACAGGATGCAATTCTGTCCCCAACCAGGAAGTATACTTGGGGCATCCCTGCCGTGAGAAATCTCTCTCCCTCTGAAAGCACACTCTTCCTCCATGCCAGAGTCTTTCTGGCTTCCCTGGCCCACCATGGATGCAGCTGAGCTTCCCAGGAGAAGACACGGCTTCATACATCCTAAGTCCCCCCCCTCGCTCCACATGGCGTTGCCCACAGAAACACTGAACGGGAGGAGTGGGGCTTGGTGGGCAGCTGGGCTCTGCACTGGGAAGAGCTCTATTTCCAGAGGGAAGATGAGAAGTAGGGTATGCTTCTCAAGTCATGGACCCCCTGCTCGCATCTCCAGGGAGCACTTAGCCCTTGACAGAGCCTGATTCAGTATCCCCTTGAACAAACTTTCCTTGTCTGCTATGTCCACTGCCCTGCGGGCTGGTCAAAGAGTAATTCGGAGAGACAGAGTGTGCAGGGGGCGGGGGGAGGGGGCGTGATACAAGAACATTCGCTGGGATCGCTTACACAATCCTTACACCACAGCCATGAGCTGCATGCTATCACGCCCATTCCACAGATTAGAAAACCGAGGCTCAGAGAGGTGAAAATACACACCCGGAGTCTCATAGCTACTGGTGGACCCTCAGTTCCTACCCTGGTGAGCCTAAAACTCCAACATTCTTTTTAGTTCCCCCCCCCCACCACCAAAGATTAAAAACGAAAACGTGATCCCCGGTCTCAACCTAGAAAGAAATGGGAAAGACAGACACGTACTTGACAAACTAAAAAACAAAACAAAGTGTGAGTTTTCAGGAGGGAAAAAAAAGAAAAAAAAAAAAAAAAAAAAACGCAAGAGAAGATCCAAGGGGAAGCAACTTATTCAACGGGCAGCGGGGGGCATCCAGGAAGGAGGTGACAGCATGGGGGTCAGTGCACGTCACCTACAGCGACGGAAGGACCCCAAGGTGTCTGGACAAACAGAATGGTGTGCCCACGCTGTGTTCAGAATAAAAACAGCGGCTTCACAGAGAATGGGCAGAGGGCACAGTCAGTGGGGAATATGATTCGGTGTCCGGCATTATTTTTATAAAATACATCCACGGTGATGGAAGGACCATCAGCCTGTGCCCCCATCTCCTCCGGTCCGTGCGCCCATCAGAACCAAATGCAGAATTGGTGGGTGTCGCTTACCACTCCCTGGCATGTTCCGTGGGAAGCGGTGCACGGCGCCGGGAGCCACCGGGCGGGCTCCTAGCCGCCCCGCTGGCACCCAACTATTTACCCCACTGAAACGTCAGCTCATCGGGAGGATCCCAGAGAGGTTTAGCCAGATGTGTGCGTACAGTGCCCGCCCGCAGGTAAGAACCAGGAGTCTGGAGAACCTGCTCAGAGATGGGAGCAATTCACGGCGGGGCGTATCTAACATCAGCCGTGGCAAGAGAAGCAACAGAGGCAAACTTGTTAATGGACTTCTGAAGGCAGCAGGGACGGTGGCTCGCTTTCCTTATGAAAACCTCCAGCTTGAGATCTGCCTTCGGGGATAGGGTTTAGCATCGTAAAAGAAAAATAACTCATTCTAAAAAATATTCACCTGCAAGGGCTGGTTAACTGAGGGTTAAAAAAAAAACAAGTTAATTTAGGTAAGTCGTAATATAATGGGGAAAAGCATATTAGACTTTAGGAGAGAGCGTGTTGTGGTTCTCTACCTAAGGGAGACCTAAGGATACTCTTTCATCACTGATCTTAATACTGAATTATATCTAAGTTGTACCCACCGCTTCCAAAAATGGATTGATACTTCTTTGGATGGACGCAAAGGTCCGTGTGTTCTATGGCCAATAAATTAAAACCTCGCTGTGCACTGCTGTGTCCCCTGGGACTGGCATGGCCTAGAAAAGCAACAGATATACATCGAATGAATGTAAGAAACAGGAAAAGTGAGGAGCAAAAGTAAGAAAAGCCAACAGGCTGGAGGAACACAGGACTCATGGGGATAAAGCCCTCTACGAGCGGTGAGCATCCTGACAGCAAAGGAAACGTGAAACATTAATGGGGTCCAATAATCCGCTAAAAGGGAACAGGCCAGCATGGCATGAGCCGTCCGAGCATCAGGAAAGTGAGCCGTAAGAGCTGAGACCCGGGGATCACAGAGGGTGACGTGGAGTGTTTCCGTGCCAACGGGGAACTGGGAACAGGGAGGTCCGAGGTTCGCCTGACTCTGGGAAAGATGGAGCGAGCAGGTGCCTCAATGGCTTTTTGTTCTGTCTTCCTCATGCAGACAGATACTCTTCCGAGTGCAAAGGATGGAGCGGGCACCGGTCCAGGATAGGGGAGGAGGCTGCAGGGGGTCCAACCTATTTGGCTGCTTCTGAGGACAAGGAAAACTCAGCATCTACCTCAAAAATCTCATTTTGATGCACTGAAAACTCTAAGGAGTCGGAAGGACAGGAAGGCACAAGCAGACCCTGGAGGACGGGGGGTAACTCCAGAGGCCAAGGGGGTCGGAGCCCACCGGCTGGGGCCAAACTGGGCTCTGCCACTCCGCAGGGGGTGATCTGGGTGACTCTTCTGACCCCTGGGCCTCAGTTTCCTCCCCCTGCAAATACAGGATAACGAGAGTGCCCACCGCATAGCACAGTTAGTTGGATTCACTGGTTAACAGGTGAAGAACCTGTTTTTGTAACAGGGAAGTCACCTAAACAGGTACGAAACAGAGGACATAGGCAAGAAACCATGGCCTCCCTTTCTGAAGGTCTGTGATATTGTCATTTGAATGGATACTGCAGAAGCAGCATTAATCACGTGGGCAAACACGATACTTAGATGTGGCCTGAATGCATTTCGTTTTCCAAAAGGCAAAAAGATGTCACTCTGTGGGAGAACGATTATGGATGGTTTTCCTCCTAGTTTTTTGCCATCTCAGCCCTAAGAAAAGGTGTTTAGGCATGGCGGGAGGGTGAAGGAAATCAAAATCATACTCAACGTCGGCTTCAATATCCCACCAGAGGCCAATATTCGTTACTATTCAGGATTCTGTTGAACACATGAGAAAAAGGACTTTATCTTTAGGGGACAGCATCATTTCCCTATGAGGGCAGGATGCTAAGAAAGTAAGAGTTATTTTGATGTGTGCATGCGCGTGTGTGCATGTGTAAAGCAGGTAAAATATTGATGATGTTCTCATGGATAATATAGTAAAAGATGGACATCCAATGAACTATGACAGGAGCTGGGTCCAAAAGCTACAATTGACAGGAGTCTTGCCAGCTAACTTTCTGGTTTCGTCCTCTCTCATCCCACCTCAAATGCCCCTGACACCCCTTAAATGGCACCATGGGAAGGGAAGGTCTTTGGTCACCTGGAATTACCAGAGCCTCCCTCCTGGAGGGTAGGGGTGGGAACTCAGGACCTTTCGGGAACCCACAAGTGCATCTATGGTATGTACATTCAGAATTCCTTAAGAAATGATCTATTAGAAACAAGTATGAGCAAGGCACCAGAGCAGAACCTTCAGCATAAGTAAGACACGGTTCTTCTACTCAAGAAACACACGATCTCAGGAGAAAGGGGGAAACGTGGTCCATAAAGTAACACTTACTCGTAACAGCTTATACAACAGGTGCATGCTACAAGAGTCCCCTAAATTACCTCCAAATTTGAAGATGCACGGACATGGCTTCGATTCCAATTTGAGCACTGAGTGACCTCTCAGTCCCTTTGGGCAAGTTACCAAACATCCCTGGCTCAGTTTCCCGATCTGCAGCTCTAACAACTCCACGGAAAACACAGAAGACACACGGGAGGTTTTAGCACGGGACTCCAAGTTATCACTGTCCTATTAGTGTTTTTCACCGTACTTATGCGAGATGGGTATTTGCTATTGGAGAATCTAAACCATAACGTGGTTCCTAAGTCGCCCACGGTCACGGGGCACCACCACTGGAAGAAACAAGAGCCAAGAAATATCTGGCCCCGAGCATGGCCACCCCCAACATCTGTGACACTGGCCAAGGCTCCCTGCAGGGGAAGATAAAAAACCCTTCATCTTCTCTACTGACCTTCTTTTCTAACTCTGGTCTCTTCCACTTGGCAAACAGATTATCCAGCCAACTGCTGGAGTCTGGTGTCTCCACGGGAGCCCTGGGTCCCTGGATGTATGACTCTGGGCGCCATGGACAATGTCTGCAATCCATCTTGGGAGGCTTCACTGTGATGCTCACACATTCCTGTCTCCAAACGGACCTCGGTCCCGAAATGAACACGCACACAAACGACCACACAGCTCAGCCTCAGTGGCAGGCAGGAAGAGCCAACAGAAACAGTTTTTTGTTTTTTTTTTTTTTTAAGATTTATTTATTTATTTGAGAGAGAGAGAGAGAACACGAGCAGAGAGGATAGGCAGAGGGAGAAGCAGGCTCCCTGCTGAGCAGGGAGCCCAACATTGGGCTCGATCCCAGGACCCCGGGATCACGACCTGAGCCGAAGGCAGATGCTTAATGACTGAGCCACTCAGGTGCCCTGGTCTTTTCCATTTTAAACGAGCTGTTTCTGGGGCACCTGGGTGGCTCAGTTGGTTAAGCATCTGCCTCCTGCTCGGGTCATGATCCCAGGGTCCTGGGATCAAGTCCCACGGTCCTGGGATCAAGTCTCACATTGGGCTCCCTGCTCCACGGGGAGCCTGCTTCTCCCTCTGTCTGCCACTCCCCCGGCTTGTGCTCTCTCTCTCTGACGAATAAATAAAATCTTTAAAAAAATAAAAAACATAAAATGAGAAAAGACCAAACTTCGAGAAACCACAATCCTCTGAAACCTCACGTTATCAAAAATACGGTCAAGAGAAAGCTAAACCCAGAATGACTGTGTTACTAATTCCATCCCTAAGTATAGACCCAAAGGTCCTGAGAGCAGGGACTCCAACAGGTACCATACACCTGTGTCTCCCGCTGCACCATTCCTGGGAGCTGTGGGTGGACGCAGCCCGGTGCACACGGACAGACAGACAGACCAACACGCAATGTGTGTGCACCGCAGAGGAGGATCAGCCACAGAAGGAATGAAACTGGGATACACGCTATAACGAGGATGAACCTCGAAGACCGTGCTCAGTGAAATAAGCCAGACACAAAGAAGAAATAATATAGGATTCCATATCCGTCAAGTAACTAGAAGAGGCAAAATCACAGAGACAAGTAGCGTAGAGGTTACCAAGAGCTGGGGTGGGGTTGGGGATTATTGCTTCCATACATACAGACTTTCTGTTTGGGCGACACAAAAGTTTTTGAAATAGATGGTGTTAATAACTGCCCAACACCGTGACTATAACGAACGCCACGGAACTGTGCACTTAACAACAGTTAAAATGATCAATTTGATGTCATGTATATTTTACCACAATAGAAACATATCTGTAAAACACTGTCAAGAGCAATTCTAGCTATTATAAAACCACCGACTTTTAAAGGAAAACGCAACCCTTCCTGCAGGGTGTGGCTGGGAGGTGCCTGAAGCATTGTGACGACGATCACACAAAAATAAGCTGCTTACGTTGGAACAAGCTAATAAACAGGAGAGCACTAAATCCTCTCTGCCAGAGAGAAAGAACAGGTCAAGGAAAGTCACAATGAGCCTTTTGTTTGAAATACCAGGTCCCCTGCAAAGAACCAGCTAAGTTGACCTCAAACAATGGCACAAACCTTCAGGCCTCTAATCGGAGCATCCGAGGGGGCCCTGCAGATCACAGGAGGCAGAGAACAGCCCCGGACCTTTGTCAGATTCTGTCCTGTGGGCCCAGGGCATCTTGTTAAGAGGAACCCGAGCTCGAACCTGGTGTCAGATGCAAAGTGGGGAAGGGGAGGCTCGGAGAGGCAGGGAGGAGGGCCCCGCAGGGTCGGGGGGTGGGGCGGGGTTCCTGCAACCCCCAAGCCCACTCAGTCCAGACCCGGGGCTGGGGGCGCCACCGGCAGAGAAGAGCATGGTGGCATTCGGACACACTTGACAGAGGGAGGTGTGCCTTCCTAGCCCAATCCCAGACCTCGAGCCTCGGCCACCGCCTTGTCCAGCTCTGTCGCCACATTTCCCATGTGCCATGAGTGTCCGTGGTCCAAACACACACAGCATGCTTTCCCCTGCGTGCCTTCTGCCAGTTTTCCTATTTGACTGTTTCTCTTACTTAGAGGGCTTTTACGGGGCGCCTGGGTGGCTCAGTTGGTCAAGCGACTGCCTTCAGCTCAGGTCATGATCCCAGGGTCCTGGGATTGAGTCCTGCATCGGGCTCCCTGCTCTGCGGGGAGCCTGCTTCTCCCTCTCCCACTCCCCCTGCTTGTGTTCCCTCTCTCGCTGTGTCTCTCTCTGTCAAATAAATAAATAAAATCTTTAAAAAAAAATAAAAAAATAAAAAAATAAAAAAATAAACCAAGGCTCCTAATAGTCTGCGTGCTAAATGCCCTGCAATGATTTGTCCCAGGCCGGAGTGTGCAGGTTCGTGTTTGGAAGGCCGCTGTGCCCCTGCACAGATGTGTATCTGCCGTGTCCTCAAACACCATTTTTCCTTTACAGTGGTGCTGAGTCTTACTGAGGAAATTCTTTCTTAGCCTGAGGGCACAAGGATTCTCATGACTCATTCTTATTTGAGTAAGTTTTTAGAAAATGCTGTTTTCTACTCGTAGTGATTGAACTGGCCTGAAACTGATGATTAAGGATAGGATGGGGGCAGGGTTCCAGTTCCCCTCCCCGCACCCAGCCCCGTGGGTCCTCGCTGCTCTGCTGGGACTTCTCCGAGCTGCACCGAGTTTCCATAAATGTGTGGGGCTCTTTATAACACGTCTATTCTGGTGCTCAGGTCAACGCATCCTTGAATCATTAACACGCTTTCCTAATTGTGATGACTCCTGGAGAAGCTTTGTTATCATTCCTTATGAGCCATCTGGGGCACGTGGCTGGCTCAGTCGGTTGAGCAGTGACTCCTGATCTCAGGGTTGTGGGTTTGAATCCCACACTGTGTCTAGCGATGACTTAAAAATAAAATCTTAAAGACAAAGTTAGGAGCCATCTGACAAATCATACCAAAACTGCAAAGTGTGGCCGCACGTGCATTAAATTTAAAGACAAATTTGATAACATGCAACATCTTTGCTAGTTAAGTCTTCTGATTCGCCATCGCGGAAGAGCGCTCCAATTGTTTGTCTTTTTTACGTCCTTCAGCGGCAACTTACACTTGGGTGTGAGTCTGTGTTTTCACAGACATGACTAATATTATTCTGTGCGTATGGTGGATGCTCTACACTTGCGACAGGTTACGGAGGTTTCCTAAAGTTCCGGCTTAGCCAGGGTTTTGCTCTCTTCATCTGTTCTGTATTATGTGAGTGGAGAATTGTGTATATTCTCGTGGTCGCTGGTGAGATATCACTTTTCCCCCTTCCATCTTTGAATGTGTCAACGCCTTCACCATCTAACGTTGGTAAAGCATCCTTGCATGATTATAACGAACCCAACTTGGTTATAACATTTGTTTGATGTTTAATTTAAGGCAAAAGGGTAAATCTGACTACCGCTTTACACGGTTGTATGATCATGTGAAATATGCCCATATGTGGATTTCTTGTGCTGTCTCCTGCAGGGCTACAGAGAGAGCACGGTAAGATGAGTCGAGGCTCTGGTCTCTACCTCTCCCACAGCTCGTGTAAAAGGAGCAATGATTTGCTCCTTGAAGGTTTTGTGACACTCACATCTGCAAAACCCCAAACATTTTTGAGGCGATGGTACCGGATTATAGACCCCATTCTGCCACTTAATTCCTTATTAAGATTCTGTATTTTGCCAGGAGTCGAATTATTATTTTCACTTTGCTTTCCTCTTTCAACTCTTCCTCCTTATTTCTTCCGAATTCTGTACCTGAAACTTTTGAGAGCTGTGACACCACTCACAGAGCTATACATTCTGTCAGAATATTCCAGATGCATTCACTGTACAGGAGAAATAGTCTTGGTTTTCCTAGGTAATCTCTAGGTTAGTTTTTTAGGTAATCTCTAGGGATCAGGGGTTTTTTTGTGTTTTTTTTTTTTAAGACTTTATTTGTTTAGAGCAGTTTTAGAGGAGGGGATGGGGATTTCCCATATACCCAATACTCTCCTACAAGCGTGGCCTCGCCCATGATCAACTTCACTCACTAGAACGGTACTTTTTTTTTTTTTTTAAACAACAGATGCTGACATATCCTAACCGGACAAAGTCCATAGCTGACCTTAGGGTTCAGTCTTGGTGTTGAATGTTCCATGGGTTTGGACAAATATATCCATCCTTATGACATCATACACAATATTGCCACCACTCTAAATCCTCCCTGCTCTGCCTAGTCATGTTTTTCCACTGCCACCCTGGCAACCACTGGTCTCGTTACTGTCTCCACGGTTTTTCCTTTTCCAGAACGTCACAGACTTGGAATCCTACTGCCTGTCGATTTTTCACACTGGCTTCTTCCACACAGGACTATGCATCCCAGCTTCCTCCCCGTCTTTCTGTGACTTGATAGCTCATTTCTTCTTAGCACTGCATTGTCTGGATGGACGAGCTTATTTATCCGTTCCTCTAATGAAGGATGTCATGGTTGCTTCCAAACTTTTTGGCAGTTACGAATAAAGCAGCCATGCACATCCCCGTGTAGGCAGGCTTCTGTGTGGACATAAGCTTTCAGCTCTTCTGGGTAACAGCGAAGGCACGTGACTGCTGGATCGTAGGGTCAGAGTAAGCTCAGTTTTGCAAGAAACTGACAAACTGCCCTCCAAAACACCTGTGACATTTTGCATTCCCACCGCCAGCGAGTGAGAGTTCTTGCAGCTCCATCATCCTTGTCAGTGTTGCGTGTTGCCATTTTGTTTTTGCGATCCAGTCTCCATTTCCCTCGTATTGGCACAGTCACAGGGATGAACTTGCTCATGGTTTTCTTGTGTTATTGTCTGAACTCCCTGGCGTGCTCTCCATGTGGTTTTCCTGCACGCCCATCTTCCTCAAGAGTGTCTGTGCTGAAGGTTTGCAGTTTTGGTAGATTTTACAAAGGCCTGGGTTTTGGTTTTGTTCCCACCTATCGATACTTTCTTCATCATTCCCCTAATTTCTGATCTCAGTTTTTCTAACTATTTTCTCTACATTCCTTAGCATTCTTCATTTGTCATGCTCCTAATTTCCATTTTTCTGCCAAGATTACAAATGGGGTCTTGAACACTTTAAACAATTTTATACCTGCTGTACATGTATTTTTCACTCAATTCTAAATGACTGGTACTTTCATTGTGACTTCCGCTGTAATCCACGAGTGGGGCAAAGGTGTGTTTTAAAGTTTCCATGCACATGTTTATGTGTTTTCGTTTTGAACTTTTTCTGTTGATTTCCAATTTCACTTACTGTGGATCGAAGAACGTGGCTTGCATGAAATAGATTGCTTCAAATTCAGTGCAAAAAAATAAATTTAAAACATAAAATAAAATTTACTGCAGTTTCCCATACGTGGTCGACTTTTTAAAAAGCTACATAGATTTTAGAAAATAATCAAGAGTCTGTTGGGTGCAGGGTTCTATATGTTTCTACTAATCCGGGCCTGTTAATACTGTTACAGATACGATTGGAATGACTCTGACATATTTTGTATTTTCTACCTGACAATCTTTTTTATTTTTCACATCTTGTTTCTCTTCCTTTTCTATTGATGTTGGTTGTTTTTATTAAATATAGATTCCCTTATATCTTTTTCTGCTACATTAGAAACTATGTACGTGTATTGTTTTAGTAATTAGTCAATATTTTAGTTGCAACTAAGATTTTAAAATATGTAACTAAGGGGGCGCCTGGGTGGCTCAGTTGGTTGAGCATCTGACTCTTAGTTTCGGCTCAGGTCATGACCTCAGGGTCATGAGATCGAGCCCTGTGTCAGGCTCCACGTTTGAGATTCTCTCTCTCCCTCTGCCCCCCACCCCAATAAATAAATAAAATCTTTAGAATACATAACTAAGTGTACATTTTTCTAATGCAGTCTCAAATTGTTTTATATTCTACTTCTCCTGAGTCTTATTATATAATTGCTCATGGAAAAAACCCTAAAATGGTATTATGATATAACCACACAGAGAACAAACCTCAACACACACACACACACACACACACACTCTCAGGGTGTCTAATTACCGGAAGTTCAGTTTAACCTTCATTTAACAATTCATATGGAATTGACCTTGTGACATGTCGTCCCTTTCTCTGCGCATTACTGTGTCCCCTACTCGCTGCTTTGCAAGGCATTCACGATCTTCTTTCTAAAGTACAACTTTCAATAATCTTTCAGAGAAGGCCGACAGTAACAAATTTTCTCAATCTTTGCCTGAAAAAGCTTTCTTTTGCTTTCAGTTCGTGTTGGTGTGAACCTGCAGATGGACAGTTGCTTTCCCTGCAGCGCTTTGAGAACACCCGCGTTAGCCTCTGGCACTTGCTGGGCACACGTGGGCTGCCCGTCCGAAGGTCGTTCAGGCGATGGGAAGTCTGCATTTTCGCCGCAGACCTTCTCTTTGCCTTGGATTTCTGGAATCTTCCTAGATGCTTCCCAATGTGGATTAGTCTTCCCTTTTTCTCTTGGTTCTTTGAGCCCCCTCTGGGGACTGACTGTCCAGTTCTGGCCAATTCCCACCAGGCTCTCTTCAAATCCCCCCCTTCCCTCCCCCCTGCACGCTCCAGGACATGTGAGTGTGTGTGTCCAATGGCCCGCTCGCATTTCCCAGGTCTCTCTGTGCTGTTAGGAGGTGATGCCAACTCATTAATTCTCCTTAGACTGAATCCGGAACTTTGAAAATGCCAATAACTATGTATTTCACTTCTAAAACATGGACCCCAACCCCCCCCATCGCCCCACTGCATTTCGGTTTGTCCTTTAGGACACCGTGCTTTCATCCACCTCCCTGAGCAGGACACGCAAACTTCCTTCAAAGCCATGGTCAGACCCATCTTTGCTGCATGTGGAAAGCAGCGTTCTGGTGATTCTGGTGGCTGTATTTCTCAGTGTGTGGGGACTTCAGTTTGCAGACTCTTTGGGGGTGGCTTGTGCTCTGCCCCACCCCGGTGTGGGGATGGAGCAGGGCGCTCAGCACCACTGCTGTCTCTCGGAAGGCTGCCTGGGCCCCTGCCAGCCGTGCCTGGCTCCCCGATCTGAACTGCCCTCCATTGCTGGTGTCTTCTAGAGCCCGGTGGAAATAAGCATGGGCACTGCTCACTCTCTAAAAACATCTGTCCCGTGGCCCACCTGCATGAGTCCTTCTGTTTTCCCTGTTCTACATGCAATGTGTGCAGAATTATTGAGGATTGGAGGGAAAGGTGTTCGAGGTCACGGGTGGAGACGCATTCACTCGTTCCCTTTGGCCCTGCTTCAGGTGCTGGGACGTGCCCGATTCTCAGCTTCAGCAGCCGGCATGTTACTGGAGCAAGGAAGGGAATCCGCTCTGTTCTGCATGAAGCCCGCTCCACCTTCTGTGCTCAACCCTCACGGCCACTCACCGAGCAGCTGTGAAATCCATGGGATACCTGAATGTACATCTTAGCTTTAAACCTTAAAAAAGCTTTAGGATTTACTTATTTATTTATTTATTTATTTATTTATTAAAATTCTTATTTATTTAACAGAGAGAGAGAGAGAACACAAGCAGGGAAGAAGCAGAGAGAGAAGAAGAAGCAGGTTCCCCGCTGAGCAGGGAGCCCAATGTGGGGCTCGATCCCAGGATCCTGGGATCATGACCTGAGCTGAAGGTGGACACTTAACTGACTGAGCCACCCAGGTGTCCCAAGCGTTAAGCTTTAAAAAGTTCTTTCCATGTAATTTTTTTTCTAACTTTTGGACTAAAGCATCAACATAGATTTTTATATGAACATTACCACCCAAACTTCGATTATTTCAGTTTAAATGAGACCCCTAGTAATCAGTGAAATGTAATCAATTAAAATGTTCCTAAGTTGCAAAGCCAATATTTACAAATCGGGTTTTTTTCTTGTTGCAAGGGCTCTCAAAGATGACCCTAACATTATGCTCGACACAGAAAATCCCAACTGTTTGACACGGCTTCTAACACTTGAGAAAACAGATCTTTGACTTCATGGGAAGCTCCCAGCTCTTATTTTTTGCTAAATTTCAACCTCTTTCTGATTAAGCCATTTTAAAAATCCTATTATCCTAATGCCTTCCAGCTCTAAAGCCTACAATGTATTGTACTTAACCTCTCCAGTAGTCCAAACCATGAGCTGAGCTGTGGGCATTTTTCCTGACCCCTCCCCCCCCAGTCAGACTGCTTCCCCTCCCAGGCTGCTCCCTAACCACCCCCCCTTAACAACGTGTGCACCGTTGGACCTAATTTGCTTTTAACCCCTGTCCTTTCTTTCCCATGATGATCCCATCAGAAATTAATAGAACAGGAATAGAATCATAGCAAGGCAGAGAACTCAAGAGCACAGACACACAAAACTAGCCTGAGTGCAAATATACACACGCCAACATCAAGAGGACTGCACCACGGAGGAGACCCTGACAGGTAACGTCAGGTTCCCCTCATGTTGCATCCTGAGAGAACTCATGTGGAACTGATTCTGAAGTTCTGCTCACTGCGGTTGGCTCACAGAAGAGAAATACAGGTTTCCCCTCACTATTCGGAGCTCAGCGTTCCTGTGAAACCTTTCCTAAGCCGAAACGGTGTAAGACAAAGAAGCAATTACCATTAATTCAGAGGACAAATTTGGGGAGCGTTCCAAGAGCCAAAAACCACCTGTCTCAGCCTCCTCTGATAACGGATGAACAAAAGACCTGGAGATAAACGGCAGGTGCTCACAGCTCTGACGCTGGATGCTGAAATGCTGCACGCAGCTCAGGGGGAAGGGGCTTGGAGAGGCCACCGTCCTGCTCAGCACCCGCTGCCTCTAGAATGGCTCTCTGCAAAAGCAAGGCTGAGTCTTTCTTCCTTCCTTTTTTTTTTTTTTTGTTTAGTATGTTGTTTATTTGTGAGAGAGAGAGAGAGAGCACAAGCAGGGGGAGCGGCAGGAAGAGGGAGAAGCAGGCTTCCCGCCAAGCAGGGAGCCCGATGCAGGACTCGATCCCAGGACCCTGGGATCATGACCCTAGCCGAAGGCAGATGCTTAACCCAACGAGCCACCCAGGTGTCCCAAAAGCAATGCTGAGTCTTTCTTTCTAAAAGCGGAAATCCTCTGGATTTCTTTAGGTGAGCAAAAACAGGTACTAAGGTAGGTCTTTCGTGAAAGCAAAGTAGCATGAAACAAACTTTCAAAAAGGAGGGGATGCCTGTATATCAAGATATCGCAACCATGTTTTGTTGCTTTGTTTTGTTTTCTTCTGTTTAAGAATTTGTTTTCCTTACAAGAGGAAAAGAGCCGAGGTCAGAACCTTCTCACGTGAGTGCCAAGAACAGTTTCGCAGAATACAGAGTCCCAGCACTGTGGCAAAGCTGCAGGGGGGGGCTCATGGCATCCGTGGCACCACGTTTTTGTCATTCCTTACCCTGGTGATTCGTGAGCCGGTCCGGCGGGGCAGGGAAGCCAGGTCCTGCCAGATCTCGTGGACTGAGGGGGGGCGTCTGTTCCACCTGGTCCTGGAAAAGGCGGGAGCACAAAGGCTTTGGTCAAAGGAAGCACTTCACTCTTGTCCACATCCACCCTCCCCCGCATGTCCTTCTTCTTCAACTTCTTACTTCACTGTATTCACCTTCTTGGTTTTTAAACGTCGGTTGTTTAAAATACACCGGTATCAGGGAAGTTAATCATGGAAAGGGGCCACCTGCTTAGCAAGGGCATCAGAAGAGAAGTTACTCTAGGTCTCTGGCTTAAATTGCTTTGCCTGAATAGCAATTCAAAAAGAATTATTATCAACTGTTGGATTTGAGCACGAAATATAAATAATTAGCATTCCACAGAGCACATGCATTTTCTGCAACAATTACTGGTAATCAAGCCCTAGGCGGTCTGTTATCTGGTACGGAAACATCCAGAGACTGCTTTATAATTGGCCCCCTCTACAAAGCAGAAGGGCCCAGCGGCATTTTTTTTCTTTCTTTCAGACGTCAGGATGAGGACAGAAATTTTAGGCAAAAGTTAAAACAGCAATGTTACAATCAACTCCACAACTCTAGGGAATAAACGTCTTCGTGAAGATTATAATCAAGCCAATGAAAGACAGGTTAAAATGTGGGAAAAGAAAATGGGCCTTTTCATATTTACGCACTTAGAATACTAGCAGGGATTAACGTGGGGTGGAAAGAGGTCAAGTTTCGCTTTCAGATTTGAGAAATTCTGAGATTTTTACACTGCACGTGGATTACCTCCATAATTAGGTCTTAAAACTGTGTCTGCAAGGAACATCTACTATCGGCATAAGGAGCAGGCAACTCGGCGCCTCATCCCTTCCTATGCAAAGGGACCTCTTGGTACCGCCACCTGTCTCAGGTGGAATATTCCCCAAGCTGTGCCGGGCTGGACTCCCAATTTACAGCTGGGGACACTCAGGCACAGGAAGGTTATGTCCACCTTACTGCCCCCTGCCAGGAAGGGGCAGTCCTGGTATTAGAACCCAGGTGGTGGGGTTCAGAGCCCACGTGCCTTCCCACCCACGCAGCCCAAGAAACTCAGAAAAGTTCATTCATTTTGACAAGTCTCTCTGTCACCTGAATGCTCCCCAGCAAGCAAGTGGCTCTCTGTCCAGAGCCTCAGCCTGGGGTTGTAGAAACGGATGGAGGATACTCTACTCCCTCTGCTATGTGAACGCCAACCTGCGTGTGCACATACACGTGGGTCTGGTCCATGCTGTGCGGGGGGGGGGGGGGGGGGGCACTCGCTAGGGCTGGGGAGGTAGAGACGGGGGCACTGGGGAGAGAGTCCAGAAGGGTCAGCTCCCTGACATCTACCACTCAGCAGAAGGGAGCTCAGTCCCTGAGACCACAGTCACACTTGCCCCCAGAAAATCTGAAGAAAACTGATCCAAGCCCCAAGGTGTGAGAGGGTGTCTTCACTGCTTGTCTCTGTCCAAAAAAATAGCTTCCTTTTTGATTTTTAATCATAGACGTAATACTTGCTAACTCTGAGAACGTAGATGCTAAAGAAAAGCTTAAAGAAAAAACTTCAAATGAACTTCTCTTCTTTCACCCTTGGATGATACCCTATCAGTTTTTGGTCTGTTCTTCCAGAGATGAGAAAAAATGCACCAACGTGGTACGTCTGGGGGCAATGTTTGAATTACTTATGGAGAATGTATAGGTTACATTTGGATCGCGTGGGGGTTACAAGTGATCCTGATTTTAAAAAAAAATGGATTCATAATCAAATGACACATGTTACTGAATTTCAGCCTATCTTTCTGAAATTTCCCACAGCAACAAAGCATCTGCATTAGCACTTCCAAGCCCTGGACCGCTCCACTGGGTGGGCGAGCAGCGTGACTTCGGAACCCATACCCTACCAATGAGCAGGTGGTTAGCGAAGAATGGAAGTTTCTGGTTAGGAAAGAGGAGAGGAGCTGGTTTGCAGGACACGGAGTCCGGAGGCAAGAGCAAACCCACCAGGAGCTCTGCGGAGGTGCTGAGGACGGAGCTGGGTTGTCAGGGTCAGCGCACGAGGTGGCACCTCCCAGACCCCCAAATGCAGTGCAGCACCTCCTTCTGAGGTCACCCCAGCTCGTTTCTGCAATCCTCCATGCAATCGGCTCTTTACCATCCAGGATAAATATTTTTTCCTTCTTTTCCAAGTTTTAAAACAAGCAGGTCAATTTTTGGAAACAGGGCAGACAGAAGTACAATAAAAATGCGCCTGAATCCCCTGACGGTAGGTAGGGTAACTGACGGCACTCTCGGGGACTTAGCACCTCTAGACACCATGGAAATCACACGGTGTGAATGATCCGGGGTCCTGCCTCCCCCTCCCCCATGAGCTTGACAAGATATGGTTTTAAAACCTTGGTAAGTATTTTTTTCAGATTCTAAACTACTCTAAGTACACACTTGTAGCCAGTTGCAAGTTTCAGACGGCGTAGTAACAATCCGATCAACACCTCTGTGCATAAAACCCTGTCCGCATTTCTGATTATTCCGGATTATCTTCCGGACCCCTGGAAATTGAACCACTAGACCAAAGGTTTCACACGTATTTTTCTCTGAGCTTAGATACATACTGTCAAAATCCTGTTCACACAGTTTACCCTTCCACCCAAAACAGAGGAGAAGTGCCCGTTTCATAATATCTGTGGCAGACTGAGACTGGTGATCTTTCTGGAATTTTTTCTTGCCAATCCCAGAGGTAAACTGTGGCCTCGGCCTGTGGTTTTCAGTGCAGGTCTCAAATACCGAAGCTGACCATTTTCCAGAGCTTCTCAGCCCTTTGTCCTTCTTCTTTTGGACTACTCTCTGATGGGTCAGCGGGACGAGTGCCCGAGGGCACCAGGGCTTTCCAATCAAGCCAAGCCTACCGCCACCCCTCGGGAGCTGAGCCCCCCTTGGGGCCAGTTCTCTGGAGTCTGACTCAACTGACTCATCTGTAAAATGGGTTCGATGACCCCCTCTGGGATTGCTGGAGGCTTTATTTACAACACCAAGTGCAAAGCCAGGGCCCGAGGCCGGGCAAGCACTCGGCCTATGGACGTGGGCTTCCTCCACCCCCTGGAAACTCGTGTTTGTGCCTCCATATTCCTCCAGGATGAGCTCTTGACATGTAAGAAACTGTTTGCTCGTGTCTGTTGCAAACGCTTTTCCCAGCTTGTCTATCTGCAGTCTTAACTAAATTTTTGATTCTCAGAAGTGTAACTCAACGTAGGCAAGTTTACTGAACTTTCCTTCCCGGTTCATCGTGGCAAGATTGATGACTGCCTTCATCCTCTCTCCAGGAAACTGGAGAGCGTCCGTGTATGTTTTATTCTGGTCTCTTTTCGACATGACGTATTCCTCGCTCATCTCGCTGACATTTATACTGGTGGACGGGGAAGAGGTGAAACCATTACCTGGCCCCCCGTTCACTCTGCCCTTTCTGCCTGAGCCTGAAGGTCACCTTCATCCCACCTTATAATCTCCAAACCCACGCGTGTCTGAGCCTCGGCCACACTCGTGCGTGGGTCCCACGGATCTGCCCGTCCCGAAGCCATGGCCACGCTCTCCATCTTCACGGCTTCTGACACATTTTCGTTGGCACCCACTTCCCCTCTTGCTTCTTTTGCATGGATCCCTCTTCCTCGAATTGTCTCAAGGTTTGCTTAAATTATTAAAACTTCTCTTCTGGCGTATTTCCTTACATATAAGTGAGCAATTACTACCCATTATGGACACGGATGCTGGTTGTGGACCATCTGGTTGAAATCAAATGGCACGTACATCAGCAGAGTATAAACCAAGGGTCCAGCCTCCCTGTGCCTCAGGCCCCACCCAGCCTGTCTCTCTGGGAACAGACAAGCCCCCGGGGTGTCTCCTGCGCAGGCTCAAGTCCAAATCCGAGACCCCGTCGCCCCCTCCACGTGCCACCGTCCCTAAGCACTCCTCTCGTCAGTGGCAAGCAGACCTGACCCCACAGAGACATTGATTTAGAAGACAAGGACCTTCCAAACCTAATTTAGGCAACCTTGTCACCAGATTTAGCAAATGCAAATACAGGCTGTCCAGCAAAACCTGAGTTGCAGATAGACAAACTAACCACTTTTGGGTCTAAGTCAGTCTCAGGCATTGCATGGGACTTGTCCAAAAAAACATTTTTGTGGTTTATCTGAATTTAACTGGGCATCCTATACTTCATCAGGCAGCTCTGTACCTCAAGGACCGTTCAAAATCCGACAGGTTTGCGTGACAAATTACAGCGGTAAGAACAAAATCTCGATGCGTGGCTCGTTTGTTCGCATATAAGACTCCCAAGTCAAAAAAAAAAAAAAATGTACTTTAAAGAATTCAACAGGTGGAAGCTTCAGACAAGAATCCTATTATCCTGGGGGCGCCTGGGTGGCTCAGTCGTTAAGCGTCTGCCTTCGGCTCAGGTCATGATCCCAGGGTCCTGGGATCGAGCCCCGCATCAGGCTCTCTGCTCAGCAGGAAGCCTGCTTCTCCCTCTCCCACTCCTTCCTTGTGTTCCCTCTCTCGCTGTCTCTCTCTCTGTCAAGTAAATAAATAAAATCTTTAAAAAAAAAAAAAAAAAGAATCCTATTATCCTGGGAAGTGAGAAAGGACGCAATAGTAGGAAACTGCTAGTGTTTGTAAAATAAAGCCCGGGGAGAAGCAAACCACCAATGCAGGGGAAGGTCAGGCGCAACTGTCCCTCTTGAAAGGCAAACAATGGCACTCGGCCAGGCTCAGGGTCACGAAAACTGGGACAGGAGTAACACGCCTGTCCCTATGCCGGCGTGGTCTCCCGGGGCTCTTTTTTGTTTGTCCGGGTGGGTTTCCTGTTCCAGGTTAGTGAGCCTCCCCGTAGGGTCAGGAGCAGCCCTATGGAGCGTCCTCCTCTGCAGGAGGCCCGGGGCCTCGCTGGGGGCCTGGGGGGTGGGGGTCCAGGATTCTTCTCCAAGGTGGCTGCTTGCTGCTAAGGCTGCTGTAAACCAGAGCCCTTCATTGCTGGGCTGTCTACCTCTAGGGAAGGCGGGGAGCCTGGAAGAGCCCTTAATTAGCGATGCTGGTCACTTCACTATTTGGTGCTGACGCAGGTATTATGAAACGGGCACTTCTACATCCATTTGGCTGTAGAAATACTTTCCAGAGTCAGAAGCAGGCATCCAGTGGAGCAGGGCAGAAATGCAGCCTCCATTAATACGAAGAAGAGCGGTACCCCCTGTAGAATGACCTTGTGCGGAGTGATTTCCTTCCACCCACACTAAGCCCTGCAACGTGGGGGGTGGACGTGGGGGGAATTACCCTGCAGTGGCAGCCTGGGCCAGCATGCTGGTCCCAGAGCTCCCACAGGACTTGGCGATGGGGCACAGGGAGGGGACGAGGGACGGCTCCTCCAGCTGGGCAGTGCTCTCCTCTAGAAAGTTCCTTCTTGAGTCACACTTCTGGGGGTTACATGAATGCCCCCCCACCTCGCTCCTTCAGACCCCTCCAGCCCCCTCCCTGAAGCACTTCCTCCCCTGGCAGGAGCGTGCCCACTGTACGCGCTGAGTGAGACCCCTGCCCAGGGAGGCAGGTGCTGACCCTCCCTCGCTCGGCTAACGAAGAACCCAAGGTTTCAAAGACCACCCGGAAAAGGTGCCTCGAGCCGGGGTCTGAACCCAGTGGGCCTGGCCGTCAGGGTAGCAGGAATCAATGGGAGGTCAGACCGCCAGGGGGAACTGCTGAGAAATGCAGACTCCCAGGCCTGCGGGCCTGCAAGGTCCTGACTGCAGGGGTGGGGCTGAGTCTGAGCACCTCACCCCGGTGATTCAGTTCTACTGAATATTCCGGGGGGCCGCCTTCCTACCCTGGCTTCCCTCCAGCTAGAATGCACAGCTCGCAGCAGGTAGGCCGCCCCATCCTGCTCTGCCCGGGGATTCTTCGCTCTCTGGAACGTTCTCTCCCTTGCCCTCCACACGCATGAGGCACTCATCTTCAAGGCCTCGCTGGGAAGCCAGCTCCTTCTGGAGCTTCTCTGACAGCCCAGATGAAAACAGTCTCTTACCCCTCCTCCCGCCGCGCTCTTTAATTCAGTGCGTGCCCCTGCCCGCTGACGTCCCCAGACGCGGGGCAGGGACACCTCCGCCCCCCCACAGTGAGGTGGTAAAGGTGAGGGCCGGCTGGGAGGAAGGCCATGGAGCCCAGCAAGAAGAGTGGAGGAGACGCATCATGACCCGGCCTGGGCACCCATGGAGCCAGACTCCACACGCGCGGCGGTGGCAATGGGGGCGTCGAATACCTCATTGCCCACACTGGCTGCCAGACAGCACAAGCCGCCCAAGAGGAACACCGCTCTCGAGATGGAGAATGTCCGCCGGGCGGTTTGAGCCGTTTCCCGATCTAAAAACGCAGGACCGACGCGGGCCTCGGGGAGCGGGTGGGGGGCTTCAGTGAGACAGGAGCGTAACAGTCAGCACGGAGTCTGCTGGGGAACAAAGGGGAGCGTACGGCGGAAGGCCAGACTCCGGGGTCCAACCCCAGGCTGCCACCTGTCAGTCAGCTGTGTGACTTCATGCATCTGTGGGCGTCCTCGGGGCCGACTGGCGGCTTCGTCCGTTGGCCCGGAGGAATAAATTAAGGCGCTCTAAACAAAGGGCTGATCCAACAGCTAAAGGTTCCAGGCCCTGAACAGCAGGGACAAGACAAGGCGTCCCTAAGAGACATGTCTCTCTAGTGGGTGTCGGGGCTGTGTCCTTGGTCCCACCCAGCGCACGACCTTTTCAGGGGAATAAAGGGACAGAAGGCGCCCTTCTTTACCCTGCTGAGAAAACCAAAGATGAACACCACAGAGAACAGAACGAGGGGGTCTGACGTGTCTTCGACTAGCGAGAATGTTCCATCAAAACCTCCAAGCCGAAGTCTTCATGCAGATAAATCACCCCCACACACGAATACCAATGCATGAGAATGCTGCGGGCGGGGGGCAGGGACAGCCCAGGGACGTGGTGAAGACAAAGCCACATGGGGCTGTCCCGGCGCCCCCACGCCCTCGCCCACAGCGGCCCTGGCCAACCCCACTGTCGGGCAGGGAAGGACAGAACAGCATGGGCCCTACCCTCTGGGGCCCAGCAGCTCGCTTTCCCTCCAGGCGGCCCCCTCCTGCCCCCTGCAGCCCACCGCCCGGTGGGATCCTGTTCCACCTCTGACACACAACAAGCCGAGGCTTCTGAAGGTCAGTACTCAAGTACAATCACCAAAGCTTTCCTCATTTGATAACAAAACGCAGTTAAAGTCGTAGAACAAATCAGAATCAGAATCCACTAAGCGATGAGCTTCCCGCCCTAGTGAAGAACACATGACTGAAGCATCAGTCCGCAATTCTAACCGGGAAAGCGTTGTCTTACAATATCACAAATTCCCTGACGCCCAAAGCCTACCGGATCAACCGTGTGCGCGTCTTCCTCTACGACCTCCAAACACGCACAGCGGGGTGTGACAAAGATTCCCCATGTAGCCTCCTCCCAGCTACAATTACTCATTTTTATGAAACCTTACTAGGTTTGTAGTAATTGCTCACCATGCCGGCCCTCCTATCTAGGAGGGAGAATACTGCCTTCTATTTCGACGGTATCATACGAGCCCCTGAGTCACACAGGAAAATACCTGGACTGCCACTCATCAGAGCAACAAAAACCTCTTCTCCAAAACAGTAAGACGCCAAGCACAGCAGGGACAAAACCACTGCTGAGAAAACCACCAGACTTTCACAAAAACCTCATCGTACCCAAGTGCCGTAGACCTGAACCGACACTGCCCTGTATTTACCATCTTCAGACACTTCTTTCTACACAATGATCTCTAAGTGCCCGGATTCTTGACATTACGAGCAAACGTAGTGTATGAATCACCTAGCTTTAAATTCGATCACCCACTCTACAACGCCAGGCATGGAAACATCCATTTCAGTAATGTGAGGGAGAAAGGAAGTCCACCAATCTCTTATTTTCTTTTGAGCAGCTCTACTGAGATATCAGTTACCTAACAGAACTTCACCTGTCATATTAAATGTACAATCCAACGAATGTTAGTGTAATTACAGTATTTGTACAACCATCACAATCTAAATTTAGAACATTGCCATCGCCCGCCCTACAGAGAAACCTCGTGCCCAGAGCCTGCTTAGCTTGACAAATGGTTTTCCCAAAATAAAATGCCTTTGCCATGTGCATTTTCTTCCCGTCCTTTGATCTGGCATCCATCCCCCCCTTGAGTGAGGCAGCTCACCTCATGGTGAAGAGCACTAGCTCGAGGATTTCTAGAAATCACCAGCTCAGAGGCCTGGGCAAGGCACTAGCCCTCCCTCGGCGAGGGTCACCTCATGGGACGGTGCGGAAGACTTGGTGAGATCATGTGCATGAAGCACACTGTAAGTTATTAATAAGCTGCGATTTTCACGCGCATGCCCACTAATCCTGCTGTTACCGCCACCTCCCCCGACCTCCATCTCCCTGACCTGCTCCCCTCCACCTGCTCCCCCCCCCCCCCCCCCTCCTCTTCCACCAAGACTCCACCAGGGACTTTAGCCTGAGGACGGGGCAAAGGGCCACCTGGGAACAGCAGATCAACCGCCAGTCCATGCAGGATTACAGAACGCAAGTTCGGTTCATAGCACGCCTGCCTTCCTGCCTGCTTTCTGTTCCCGAAGCGAGTCCCATCCAGAGGGAAGCCAGAAGGGCAGTGCTTGACACGGGCCCCTGTGACCACGGGAGGTCAGAGCAGAGGAATCCGGCAGTGTGGACGCACCCACACCCTGAACTAGCTGTTCAGGCAGGAACAGTGGTAGCTTGCGGGTAGAAGTGAGCTCCACCACGAAGGCAAAGGCACGCCCAAGTGGAACCCCTCAGGCAAAAGCCCACAAGGCCTTCACCCCTCCGAGCACCTGGAGGCGGGTTCACGGCAGGATTTTCAAACCTGTCCCATAGGACACGCAAACCCCAGAACACAGGCTGCGTGTTCTCACCGAGCTGCTGCTGGTGACAGGCAGGCACCGCGCTGGTAAGAGAACACAGGTCCGCCCTTCCTCTCCCTGCTTCTCCCCTGCTCTGCCTGTGCCGGCCTGGGGTCCTGCAGACTTCAGCCCCCCGGCCGACCCTTAACCCCGCATCGCTTGCAGGCCTTCTGCCCCCTGACTGGCCCTGATCAGAACCCCGCCCGCCTCCCCTGCAGCCCCCAAAGGGAAAAATCAGCTCTTGGCAGATGCAAGGCCCTCTAGCTACATCCAGGACTTTGATTCTGGATGTGCCTACGGGGGAACCAGCTCTAAATGGCTCGTACCTAAGCCCAGGCTTTGCTCTGGGGAAGGAGACCGCAGAGAGGCTGGCCCAGGGACAGAACAGGCAGCGATCACTCCCGGGGGCAGGCCTAGAGATTGGAGGTCAGGACGCCCACAGTTTCACAAGGGGTCGCGTCTCAGGAGCTCTAGTGGGGGAGGGGGGACAGAGTTCCAGCCCATACAATGACTGCGGCTCAGAAAAGGAGCCAGATACGTCAAGTCCGTGAAATGTTAACCAATAAGAAACATGATGGCCCAACGTTCCATAAAGTGGTGACGGCCCCACACGTCCTGTGCACTAATTCTACCATCCACGCTTGCTTTCGTACGAGGCTGATGGTTCTCCAAAGTCAATAACTTACTGATTTTAAGTACAACCAGCGAGCGGCCTCTGTCAAAACTACAATGATGCTACAATTTTTTTTTTTTTAAGTAGGTTCCATGCTGGATATGGAGCCCAATGCAGGGCTTGAACTCCCGACCCTGGGATCGAGACCTGAGCTGAGATCAAGAGTCGGACACTTTACCGACTGAGCCACTCAGGCGCCCCGACCCCTAAATTTTTTAATGGCTATTCGGGTCATCTTACGGGATGTCCCTAACTCTAGAGAACGGTCAAGATGCGGAAGCCAAAGGCCACTGCGGGCTTCCCCAGGCTTTCTGGGATGGGAGCCCCTGGGGCAGGGGTCGCTGGCTCTCAACCACACACACCGTCAGCCCAGGTGGGGGAGTCAGGGCGCCAGGCATCCCCCACCCCTCCTGGGGGGAACCAACGACTCAGTGTCGATGAGACTGGGTCACTCAGCACCGCACAACCGCCCCCACGTTACCTAACCCAGAAGAGCAGGTGCAGGTCTGGGCGGGAGTGTGGAGGGCCCCCCATTTATGAAAGCACGTCTGCACCAGGCCCACGACATGCCCTTCTGTCTTCCTCCAACCAGCCAGGCAGCAGAAACAGTACAGTTAGAACGGTCAGTAAGCAGCACGTGCGGCAACGTTAACGTCTACCCTGGCTCAGCAGCCCAGGAAATGAGACAGTACGGAAATCTCTACGCTGCTAATTAATTAATAAGGCCGACAATCAGAGTCCTCAACGTACTTCCCGAGGATCAGTCAAAATGCAACACGGGCAATGAGCACAATCTGACAAAGAAACCACGAACTTCCAAATGGAATAAAATGTGTTCTGACCCCACCCTGGCGACCTCTGGCCAACCATGACCCCAAGCTCTGGAAGACGGGCCTGGTGCCCGGTGTTCCCCCTGCTGCCCCCGGCCCGTTCCTGTCACAGATGACCGCGTGTACAGAGCTTCCCGGAGGCTCAAGGGACCAGGCCAGAGGGCCACCCACGAGCTGAGCCCCTCCCGGAGGCAAAGGGAATCGAGTCCCCCGGGCCACACACAGACCCAAACAAAAAGGACAAAGCAGAGGGTGTTAACAAAACGCCAGCACAGCTTGGACGCTGGGGCCATTGGGTTCAAAGTCCCCGTGACGATCCCTCAGCATCTCAGCGCTTGAGCTCCCTTGTCTGAAATGTGGGTCACAATCCCGAGGCCTCCCCAGTGGGGCGCGCAAAGCCTCTGGAGACACGTGAACCCAAGTTCGTTGGCTCGAAGCTCCCAGCTTTGTCTTGGTAACACCACCCCGTGCAACATCCACACTCACACCCGGGCAGGAAAGCACGCGGTGCACGGTCATCAGGATGCACCAATACGGGACTCTGTTCTGGGCAGAGCTCCCGCACCCCGCCCCCCGCACATGGCACACCCCCACCACGTGCCCCCAGTTAGCAGAACGACGAGAGGCACCTCTTCCGCGAAGTTTTTCAAAACTACATTTGAAAATCTGGGAAGGGCTCTCATTGGTCCTGGCTGACCAGGAAAAAGCCCCAGGGTTTACGATGATATAATCCTTGATGGTGGTGCTTCCTCATTTCTCCGTCTCTCTGGCGAGCGGAGGCCAGAAGGCCAGGGGTGAGCTGCAGCCCTGGGCCAAGAATCTGGAGGCAGAATGAGGAAGCTGGGTCTGGCCAGAGCTCCAGCCCGAGCCCCTCCTGCATCCCACCGGGGTTCCCACACCGCACCTGAACCAGGTATAATGGTCTTCTGAGGGTGGGTGGGACAGCAGGGAGGGGTAGGAAGAAGCTTCTAGAAGCACGCTGAAGGTCATGGCTGTCAAGTCAGGATGACGCCCGCTGGAGGGGTATCTTCGACGGAGCTTCGTGCAAAGCAAGTAGCCAAGTCCAAGCAAAGGAGGAGCACAGACCCCAGGGCACAATGAACTGGGTCCTCTGGCCCTGGAGCTGCCGGTGCCGGGCAAACAAGACTTGGGTCAGCCCCTCCCAGTGGCAGGAGGACCGCCGGGTCCCAAACCCCACTTGGGTCACCAGAAGCAGATCATCACACCCTTCATGAATGAAAATCCTTTCTGTGGCATGAGCCAAATGTTTATAAATCACCACCGTGACGAACTCCGCGATTCAAAGCAAATAAACTCCCTCTGTGTGCCTCTTTCCTCCTCTATAAAGGGAGTTCTCGGGGCGCCTGGGTGGCTCAGTTGGTTAAGCGTCGGCCTTCGGCTCAGGTCATGATCTCAGGGTCCTGGGATCAAGCCCCGCTTCGGGCCCCCTGCTCGGCAGGAAGCCTGCTTCTCCCCTCCTGCTCCCCCCACTTGTGTTCCCTCTCTCGCCATCTCTCTCTCTGTCGAATAAATTTAAAAAATCTTTTAAAAAGTAAAATTAAATAAAGGGAGGTCTCTGGGCTACATGGTCTCTGTATTTCTTTTCAGCTCCAACGCTGCTTCTAGATACTACATGAAACGATCTGAGCCTAATCTAGTCCTAGGACCACGGCTACAACAGCATGAGGGGCCTCTGTGCTGCCCACCCAGATGGAATATCAAGGACTGAACAGACCCTCTCTCCTTAAATAAGTAAAACACTGAAATGGTTTTGTGCACTGGGCAGCAGGGAGCACAGGACCGTTATCTCTGAGAAAGACAAACTCGCTGCCCGGGGCGCCCACAATCTGCAGCACAAGGCAGGAGGACCTTTCGGGGAGACCTGTCTGGGGCGTCGGGCAAGCCGTCAGCCGAGTACTGGCTCGTGCATACAGCACGTCTGGAAACTCTCGGCCCAGGGCAAGAGCCACTGGAAAGAAGCAGGCAGAAGGACTCCTGGAGCTCACGCAGGTCGGGGCAAAGGTTGTGTCCCCTGCAGCCACAGTGGAAAAGCTCGTACACGTGGGACACGGGACGGAGCTCCCGAAAAGTCTTGCCTCCGTGGTGAGGGCAGGCGAGGCCCAGCACGCCAGGTAAAAAAAAAAAAAAGCAAGTTTCAGAAGGACCAACAGTCTCGAAGAAGCCTAACTGTTCGCATTAGAAATCCCCCCATATTCAAAGCAACACAAAAACAGGAGAAACAAAAAACCGCAGTGCTCAGCCGCCTCTGACACCCAATCCCAAACCAGCAGGCGTGAAGAGAAAGCAGGGTCCCTCAGGAGACGCGATGTCGGCCGAGAGAAAGAGCCCCGCAAACGTCGAAGATGACCCTGGAAGGTAGGAACGTTCGAGTAGCCTGGAGAGCAAGGCCGCACGTGTTCAGGAGGGTGAAAGCAAGCACAATCCTGAGGGGCACCAAACCCAACCCCAGGATGGGCCTGGCCGCAGGTGAGACGCCACACCCCCTCTCTGCTCTCCCCTCAGCCCAGCCGCTCCCCTGCGGTCTGGGAGGCTGGGGGTAGCAGAACCTGCACGAAGACACAGAAACTCTCCAAAATGAAGCACCCAGAGGAAAGCAAGGGGGGATCTCCCCTAAATCATGCCCCATGTGGGCAGAGGGGAGGGGACTCAGGTTTGGGACCAGGCAGAGCAAACCTGAACCCGGCACCTCCGCTCCCCAGCGGTCTAGCCTGAGCATGGTAAGTCAACATAAGTCTCTTGGCCTCCGTCCTCACAGGAAAACTGGGGAACAGCACCCACTTCAAAGGGTTTGCTGCGGAGACAGCATGAGGTGTTCAAACTCTGGCCGCAGACCCCAGTTCCTTCCCCATCCCCGAGACAGACACACCCCCTGTATGGGGGAGCAAGGAGGGTCTCCAGGTCTCCTTCAGAGGTGCACCCAGCCCCGCACACCTGGAAAGCAGCTACAAGTGACAGGCCACTCCAGCTTCAACCGCCAGCAGGGACACGGGGCCAGCCTCCGGCACAGAAGGTCCGGCTGCAGACTTGTGCTCCCAGCCCTGTGACCCAGGGCGTCGTGCTCAGGAGAAGCCGGGAGTGTGTGCGTATGTGTGCGCGTGCGTGTGGAAAACACAAGCACCACAAATTTAAACTGCACTCGGACACAGATAATCTCCAGATACTGTGACAGCCCCACCTTTGCCATAAAACATTTCCTTACCCAAGAACTCCCTGCTAGATCATGATCCTTGCTCCTTATCAACAGATCAGAGAGAGGCTTCCTTCCTGGGCCAGCAAACCTGCAACAGGTTTGACAAAGCTGCTGCTCAGGACCTGTACCCAAGGCCTCCTTCTCTAAAAAGCCGTTCCTGGCCTAACAGGATCCCTGGATCCGTTGAAAATCCTGATCCATAAACTCACTAACCCCAACCCTGCCAACCAGTCCTGGGGGGAGCTGTGAGGGGTAATAATAAGGTCCCAACAGAGCCATCACGTGACCCTGTTCCAACGAGGCCCAGAAGGGAGTTGCTGGGAACAAAGCAGGTCCCTCCCACTCCAGGAAAGCCCCAGACCCTAGGGAGCCCAGTGAGACAGGGATGGACGCTCAGGGTGCAGACTGCACAAATGTCACAGACCAGCAGACCAAGTGCCAGGCTAGCAGACGGGACAGGCTCGTGCAATGGTGTTCACCAGGTGACCGAAGCGTCCGGGAAAAGGACATTCCATGCCTACTCAAAGGCTGGATACGTGGCTGACCAGGACGGCGGTGAATGGACAGAGGAGAGGCTACTTTTAGGTGATGAGAAGACAGGTTAATTGCATCTGAAACTTCTGTGTTTTGAAATGCTGGCATTACACTGGTCCCCAGAAATACTTCAGTGACGGCCAGCCAGCCAGCCAGCCAGCCAGACGCCCCTCAGGCAGGTGCTCAAGCCAGACAGAAGAGTCAGCTTCAAACTCTTCCTGCTCCACATTCCATTCCACCCTGCTACCACATCCTGATGACTCGGCCTTCTAAATATACTTGGACACACATTTCTCTTATGGCCACTGCAGTGTCCTAGGCTCAGGCGGCCCCGTCTCGCCCTGAAGCCCTGACTCAGAGTAGCTCAGAGGGGACTGTGGTGTCCCCACCACACAGCAAGCAGGGCAGGCAGAGGATGGCGTGCAGTCCCGCGCCACGCACAGGATACAGGGTCAAGCCTGGGGACTCACAGGTCTGCACCCTCAACCCGCACTCTACCCCTGATCTTCTGTCCTAGAAGACCACAGACCGAAATGGACTCCAAACGCGTTTGTTCAGTAAGAAGCAGGTTTCATATGCACGTGGGAGCCTAAGATACACACCCCCCCACCCCACCCCCACCCCCGCTGGAAATCAGCCGGGGAAGGTGGGAAAGCACAGACTGCTTTTCACTGCTCTCGGGTCCGAGAAAGTTTCTCGAACCAATGAAAAGATGCCTGTGATCACGGATCAACGTCCTCAAGCTCATCGAGGACTGACATATTTACCAGCATGGCATAGTCCCGGGGCACCTGATCAGCTTCAGAGACTCTGGAATCTGACCACTCGGCTGCCTAAGAACAGAGAAATACAGCCAATCTTCAAAGAGACTCACCTGCTCAGCAACTGTCTACCTACTCAGTGGCCAGTAACTTTAGCCCTTTTAAAGCACAGGTCCTGCCCTCTTGGCTTTGTGTGTTATCTGGACAAAACAGATAATAAACCATAATCACACCATGCAATTTACTCATTTATAATTGAAGTGGATGATGCCGTGGAATAATCAAAGGAAAGCACAGAGCAGGTAAGTGAGGGAGGAAGCTGCAATTTAAAGAAAAGAGAAAGGAAGGGCTCCCTGAAAAGGAAGGGTAAGGACCACCCGCACAAGGCAATTTCAGTGTCTTCATCTTTTTTTTTTAAGTTAATTTTTTTAGAGAGAGAGAGAGAGAGAGAGAGTGTGTGAGTGGGGTGCAGAGAGGGGCAGAGGAACAGAATCATAAGCCCCGCATGGAGCCCGACCCGCGGCTCGATCTCACCATCCCGAGATCATGACCTGAGCCGAAATCAAGAGTCAGAGGCTTAACAGACTAAGCCACCCAGGCACTCCTCAGCATCTTCATCTTAATCGTGACGAATCTGGACAGTGAGACCAGAGGCCAGCCCGTTCCTTGGGAAATAAACATCCGACCTAGCTTCTTGCACTTTTCTCCCACTCTGGAATGTTCCACCAATGACGAAAGGTCTTGTTTTTCCTATGAGTTTATGCTCCCTTTTTTTTTTAAAGATTTTATTTATTTATTTGAGACAGAGAGAATGAGAGACAGAGAGCATGAGAGGGAAGAGGGTCAGAGGGAGAAGCAGACCCCCTGCTGAGCAGGGAGCCCGATGCGGGACTCGATCCCAGGACTCCAGGATCATGACCTGAGCCGAAGGCAGTCACTTAACCAACTGAGCCACCCAGGCGCCCTTATGCTCCTTTTGATGGTTTCTTTTTTTTTTCTTTTTTAAGCCCTACTACCAAGCGATCCAGTTCTAGTCCCTCTGTCGACAGCAGGCTCCCAGGCATGCAGAAACAGATGGTGGAGACCCCGCCACCCCCCCAGCCCGTCCCCCCGCTGCTTGAACCCCTCAGAGAGCTGCCGGCAGAGGCGGGGAATCCACCTGCGGAAAACGAAAGGCCAGGTTTCCCATCACTCTCCTGGAAAAACTCACCAACCGTGCGCAGAGAGTGACAGAAAGTCCAGTAAGAGGAAACGGCTGAAAATCTGCTACGTGTTTATTCTTTAAAGGTCATTTATAGGAAAGGTTCGCAGAGGCTGAGAATATGCTCATCTTCAATTAATAGCTACTTCACACACCCCCTTTTGGTTTTTTTTTTTTTTTTTTTGGTGTCCTCCTAGTTAATAAAAATACAGTAATAATCTTTAAAAGGTACCAGTAGCCACGTTCTCAGGGTCTCCCTCAGACATGCAGGAATATTTAGTAACCAAGCTGAGGATGACGAAGACACAGCTGTGAAAAGTCAGGGACCCCTCTGTGCTGGGGTAGTAATGGCACCAAGAGCAGGTGAGCGGCCCCATCCACCGCCACCCGCCGAAAGAGGTGCAGGGAACAGAGGGAGGGAAACGCAACCAGCAACAAAAAAGGGATCCATGCATGCTGCTAGGAAATTTGGTAGGAACGAAGCATCATACGGGAATAGCAAAACAGAATTTAAACCTACCCTACTCGCAAGACCAAACACTTAAATCGGAAAGTAAACAGTTGAAAAGCTCCCGTTTCCACTACCCCACATGCTGTATTAAAAGGGATCATTTTAAGGTTCCTCTCTCCCCCAAAATGCGTCACTAAAAAAAAAAAACCCAAAGAACAAAAAACCAGTTGCTACCGCCTGATTCCTGTCAACCCACTTACTGCTCGTTTAGGACACGGCAGCACTTGCTGGCAGGCAGGCGGGCGGGCCGGCTGGCCCGTGCACTTGGCACTTGGGTCTTCGCTGCTGAACAAACACACAAGTTCCCCAGCGCCCCAATCCACGGGCGAGCTGCCCCAACAGACGCCCTCTTCCCCTCTGTCTCAGTGACAGGAAGGAAGGAGATGCCCCGCCTCACCACCAAGTTTCACAAACCGTGACCCCCGAATATCTCACGGCCTGTCTGCAGTCTTCAAATATTATCACGAGTAACAGGTGTCCGCCCGCCCCGCACTGTGACGCGGTCTTGGACTCCGCCAGAGAACGCAGCAGCCGCGGTCCCTGGACGGAGCCGCCGTCCACCGAACAGGCCACGGGGGCGGGAGACACACCGGCCCCCCTGTGCTCCAGCCTGAGCACATCCCGCAGACACAGGACAGAGTTCCCAACATTGCAGCCAGAGCCTGCTTTCCAGACCCCAATCGGATCTTGTCAGCAAGCCCCGCCACCCCCAGCTCCCAACACTGCAAGATCCTCCGCTTGGGCGCAGGAGCATGGTGACCCTTAACCTGTGGCTGGAGCTCGGCGTGCGTGCATACCACATAGAACAGCAGGTGGAACCTGGGTCTGCGACGGGCAAACCAGGACTCCCGTCGACCCCGCTTGGGAGGCCTGGCTACCTTCCCCGCAGAGAGGGAGTGTTCACGTGAGATCTGGAGAAACCTCTCATGGAAGACACGGCCCGGGGGGCCAGGTGCAGGGAGAAGGTGACAGACGATCCCACAGCCACAGTGGGGCGAGGTGAGAGGGGCCGAGGTGGGCAGGAAAGGTAGGCTGCGGCCAGACCAGGCAGAGCCTCCCAGGCCGAAGGGCTAACACGCACACAGCACTTGGCGGGCCCCAGAAACACGCACCCAGGACGTGCAAGCGCAGGAAGGGGAACCCTCCCTGCCTTCACGAGGCAGGCCCAGCAGCCCCGTGTACTGGGTGAGCAGGTTGACGATGAGTGGCTGGCTGGCATCCAGAGCCAGGCTGCCCCACACGGACCAGCCCCCAAGGAACCCCGATTCGCAGTGTCACCATCACATCCTACCCCCACTCTGCCACCTTCTTGCTCTGCTGCCCCCTCCCCACGCCGGGTGGCTACGGTGCCCCCAGACATGGGCAGGGCAAGGCCCTCGGGGCGAGGCCACAGGGTTCTGACCCCTGAGCAGGCAGGCCGTGTCCCACCTCACAGGTGCTGGGCCAACCATGGAGAGTCCAGCAGAGAGCAAACACGACTCCCCTGTGTCCTCAAGGAGCCACACGTCGGGTGGCGGGGAGGACAGGGACAGACAGTGGTGGGAGCTCTGAAGTGAGAGTGAAAACGGGGATGCACACGGCTCCAGGGGGAGAAGGGGGCATCAGGGCCAAAGCCAGAGGAACCACTTTGAGCAAAGGCGTGGAGGTAGGGATGGCAAGATGGAGACACAGAAGGGGCCGGCGGAGGCCGAGGGCACCCGGCCTCTGTTACTTCTGGTGACAGATGTCCAGAGATTCGAGGCAAAGGAGGGCCCAGCCGGATGGACAGCGGTCCCACAACGGGTAACCGTCAGGAAAACGCTGAGCCCTTCCTCGCTGCCCAAAGAGTAACATAAAATGTCAAGGAGTCTGCTTGCATCTTAGCAGCCGGGTTTCAGGGGGTGGTCTGCAAGCATACAATCAACTCCTTGGCTAGCCTGGCCCATCTCCTCCAAAGTTCTGGGCTTCAGGGACCAAGCAGGTCACAGCGCTCAGCACTCCTGGGCAACTCCGGGGGATTCCTCCCGTCCCATCAAATGGGCCCCGTGGCTCCCATTTCGCAGAAGTCAAGTGTGACCATCAGACGAGAGCGCGGGTCTGCCCGGCTTCCAGACGGGCTCATTGTCCCCTCGCCTCACGGCCCCCACGACAGATGCAGGACAAACGCTGCTCAAAGTAAAGCCCCAGGAGGCGGGAGGCGGGTCCCGCCAGAAAGTCCAGAGAAAATCCCCTAACGTGAACCCCCGAGCCCAGACCCCAGGAACTTCAAGGAGCCCGCCACGGGCAGTTCGCAGGAGGGCAGGAGGACTCGGGTCGGGCACAGCGTGTGGGGACGGCGGTGTCCTCCCTCGGCCCCCCCACTGACCAGAATGAAGTCTAGTGAATTCGGGAAGCCTACCGTGCCTCACAAAACGTCACCGTACAAATCTCATGCATCCGAGGCCAGACTGGGCAGCAAGTGCAAACCAGAACCACCACAAACGTGACCTTGACCCCCTGAGGTCCCTAAGCCAGCACTTCCCAACCCACCTGTGGGGGAGGGCGGTGTTCACTGACGCTATCGATCCCAGTCTGTCCAGCACGGAGATTTTATACAAAACACGATAAAAATGAAGTGCTGAAACACGGGACAATACACGCCCACATTTTTATCACTAAATTCAACACTCAAATTGCTATAAAATTTCTAAACGTGTTCTCTCAATTTCTCTACTGCTCATGGGCTGGTCAGGACCAGGGCCCCCTGGGGTCGCCCAGAACACAGAGAGGCCTGCCCGGAGAGACCCTCTCCCCACAAGAAAGCCCATCTTGGCCTCCAGTGACTGATGAGACTCTCATGCCCTGAGAGAGTGGGGCAGTCCCCCTCCAGCCCCCAGCTCCGACCTGGCCAGACCCACCTGGAGGGCTGATGACTTCGTCTAAGAGGGAAAGACAAACCAGGAGGATGGAAACAAGAAAGCGTGCCAGAAACCGGGACAACGGAAGGGCCCTCAAGATCCGAGGGGCGTGTGGGCCACGGCAGGTGGGCGGGATGGACGCACGGGCTCTGTTACCAAAGGGGCCTTAGGAGGGAAACACGGGGGACTCGAGGACTCGCGTGTCACCCAGGACACACCAGAGCATCCTCCCAGCTCTGAGCACCCATGACACCACGCAGGAAGTCCTGCCTGCCGCCGCCCCGCCCGCCGGCCCCCGGCTCACACCGCCATCCCGATGCCAGCACACCAACGGGGAACACTGTGGTCCTCACAGGGACGTGATGACCTCCGAGACTTCACAGCACATAGGAAGCCCTCAACAAATACAGCTATCTTTTTAGAATGATTTTAGAATTGTTATTTCCCTGGAACCATCAGAAGAGATCGAAGAAGTGAAGCCCATGCCTGAGAGGGGGGACATTATCTGAGAAGAGGCGATGAAAAGAACATTTGGACCAGAACAAGCCTGTCTCTCTCTCCAATCAAAAACTGAATATAGGGGCACCTGGGTGGCTCAGTTGTTAAGCATCTGCCTTCGGCTCAGGTCATGATCCCGGAGTCCTGGGATCGAGCCCCGCATCGGGCTCCCTGCTCGGCAGGAAGCCCACTTCTCCCTCTCCCACTCCCCCTTCTTGTGTTCCCTCTCTCTGTCAAATAAATAAATAAAATCTTAAAAAAAAAAAAAACTGAATATATGCTAGAATATTTTTAATTTGTATTTATTTACTTACTTATAGTATTTCATTGGTTTTCAGAGACTGCCTACTTTTGGACATTTTGTTGTTGTTGTTGTTGTTTTTTAAAGGTTTTATTTATTTGACAGAGAGAGAGGCAGCGAGAGAGGGAACACAAGCAAGGGGAGTGGGAGACGGAGAAGCGGGCCTCCTGCCGAGCAGGGAGTCCGATGTGGGGCTCGATCCCAGGACCCTGGGATCATGACCTGAGCTGAAGGCAGACGCCCAACAACTGAGCCACCCAGGCGCCCCCCTTTTGGACATTTTGAAATACAAACATCCTCTGACCCACACTTAAGGACGAGGGCTGGGGATTTCTCTTTAACTGCAAAGTTGTCATTAAAGTGACCCTTTATCTCATGGTGTTTTAGGATCAGAGAAATAAACGCAGGATCAGAGGATACCAACGAAATGGTGCATCACAGGAGTGCTGAGGAGAACTGAACCCAGGTCTCCCTGACAATACCCTCCGCCTCGGCCTCAGGGACATGACCACACCACCCAGGGCCACAAACGTTAGGAAAAACAGGGCTGTTAATCAGTAGGGGGCAATGGCCTCTCTGCCCTGCATTAGTGTCATCTGGAAAGGGGACAGCATGGGGGTCCCAACTCCCAGGGCTGGGAGGTTAAATGGGAGGATCCAAGATGGGAGCACAGAGTGCTCAGTGTTCTCCCCATAACCCGCACACACCACCATCCACGGAGCCGTGAGCTCTGGGCTGAATACCCACATGACATGTCAAGGGATGACACAGAGTCCCCGCTGGTCCCCACAAGGCACACCGCTGACATGGACCCACCCAGGGTTGGCATCTGTGTCCCGACATTCAGCCGCGGTCTGCCTGTCATTCCTAACACGGTAAGTACATAAGTGAAGGAGCCACGCTACTCCCAACCGTTAAAAAAAAAAAGAGTTTTCAGTGGCTTCCGTAGTTACAGAAAGTATAAACACACACGCTGCTTACTAACAGGTCATTCACTACATCGGGTTCCAGTAAATGGAACCGGATCAGAGAGAAAATGGTTTTCCAAACCAAATGCCGTCTATTTTTATGTGACGATCCTGCAGTGATTTCAAAGACTTGGGAAGACTGCAGTCTCAAATTTACCTAGGTATCCCAAAACTACCTAATAATTCGACTTCTGGAGATGAGATCCACACTCTTTAAGAAATCAGACAGCAGCTCACGTCATAACATCAAAGCGATGGCTCATTTCCTGCGGGCCTTCGATGCGCCGAGCACGGTGCCGAGGACTCTAAGTGACGTCTAATTCTCACAGTGATGTTGTGAAGAGAAGAAGTGGACACGGAATTTATTTAGCGTATGGTACATTACACATGTACAAATTCCCTCCTCTACTTCACAAAACACCTCTGTAAAAGAGCGGTTGTTACGAAATTCAGAACCGAAACTTAAAATGATTTGCAAAACCACTTCTAGGGAGACATCCTATCAGCTGGGACGCTCTCATGGAATAAATACAAGGGATGGGACAAATGATCTCTGCATCCTTGCATCCTTCCAGCTCAACTGTGAGAGCCATGAGGAGCCGAAGTCACCAGCTACAAATTTCTAGAAGAAAATGGAGTCCGATACAAATGTCCTTTTGCCAAGATATGGACGCATAAGAATAAAAATGAAGAAGCTACAGGATCCCTGTCTGGCTGAAAAGATAAAGATGGGCTTTGGGAACGGAATTCATTTCTGGGGACCGATCCCAAGTCAAGACAACAGGAATGATGTCATCCCCCAGGTGCTCCAGACACTGCCAGAAGATGCAGGCCCCAGCTGTTGTCCACAGACACCCGCAGACCCTGCAGAACATCCCCAGCCGTACGTGCTCGGCAGGCGAGGTCCCATGCTCGGGCTCTGATCTTGTCGCCGTGGCCCCAACCACGAGTAGACGAGCCAGCAGACACGAGGAGGCCCACAGCACTCACTGGAGAAGTCAGCGACCTAAAACAGCAGTTGACAAACTTCTTCTGCAAAGGGCCAGACACCACTCCACTCGGCTGCTGAGCCCAAAATCAGCCACTGCGGAGATGTCAACAAATGAGCATGGCCCTGGTCCCGTAAACCTTCATTTAGAAAAGCAGGCAGGGGGCCGGACGGGCCCACGGCTGTCGCCTGCCAGAGCCTGAGCTCTGCCCAAAGGCTCCGGCTCCGGGACTGAAATGGAGCCAAAGGAGCAACACGCAGCAACAGGGGCCTGGGCCAGACTGTAGGAATTTGCTCTACAGAGGGACAGTGGCAGGTAAGGGGAAGCGAGCAGGAGGCTGCTCCGACCTCCACCTTAAGCACGGGGGTCACAGGGACACTCTCTCAGATGCTGACTTCGAAGACAAGCCTATATGGCTTTTTTGTTCTGTTTTGTTTTTAAAGATTGTATTTATTTATTTGAACGAAAGAGAGCAGGAGAGCACACAAGCAGAGGGAGCTGCAGGTGGGCAAGGGGAAGCAGGCTACCCGCTGAGCAGGGAGCCCGACACGGGACGCGATCCCAGGACCCTGGGATCATGACTTGAGCCGAAGGCAGACGCCCAACCGACGGAGCCACCCAGGCATCCCATAAACATACGTGCCTTTGACTCAGAAATCACGAATAAAAATTGTAGAAGTAAAGCTCGATACTCAGAATAAATACCTGGAAATTCAATGGTGAGCTTGATAACCTCCATCATGTTTACCTTCGAGCATTTCGCTGCCAAAGCACCGTTCAACGTTCTGTTCACAGGTTTTACCTGAACCTATCACGCTTCCTATTTTTTTTTGCTTTTTTCTTAAGGATAGTGTTGCTTTCATTTATAGTCAATAAATAAAATGTACCTCATAACAGGTGCGTAATCCCTTCCTTGAAACCCTGCAGCCTAGATGGAGATGGGAATTCAGGACTTTTCAGATTTGAGAGAGAGAATGCAGGGGCCAGGGAGGCCTGGTAATGGAGCCATTATGCCCCTAAAGGGCACAGCTCTGGACGAGTCGAGTCGGGGTCGGCTGTGACATGAGAAATGAGAATACCTCTCAGTCTGGAGTTTTTGGGGTTTTAAAATCACAGACGATGGGCTGCATCCCCCATTCCTACTTGACCAAAGTCTCACCTCCGCCCCGGCCTCCCCAGGCTAGGCTTTTCCTCCTCTGTCATCTGTGGAGAGCGCCCTGCCCAGTCCAGCCTGGGCTCCACCCCGGCTCTGGGCACTTCCTCCAGGGAGGCCTCCCTGACCTCTCTCCCCCTGGCCTGTTTTGTTCGCCTCGTATTCTCACTCACAATCATCTTATTTGCCTGCTGTCCCATGTCCACCTCCCCTACTAGGACCCATGAGCCCCGGGAATCTGCCTGCCTCATACAAAGCTGTCTTCCTAGCTCTGACACTGTGTCGGGCACAGTTGATGACCAAGGAATGAAACGTCAGTACCCTGGGCTGGGTGTCCAAGATGCGGCCACCCCCGTGCCAGGCGATTTCTGTGTTTTTGCTCCGATCCCCACACAACCTGGACACCACTAACCCTCTCTTACCAGCAGGGAAACTGAGGCACAAGAATATTACAAGATCCCCCCCCACACACAAGGTCACAGAACTATAACAATATCGTATTTTAAAGGAGAAACCTACATCTTAAAAGTGAAGCTGTTTGCCCCTATCCCACTAGCCCCGGGGCCCCGTCACGCCCATCCGCTGGCCCGGTCCCTACAGCGGAAAGCAGGATAATTTAACGCGCATGCTAATTGGGGTGCTTCTGTGTCTATAAACAGCTCTACATCTCAGCAACCCATTGACCGAACCCGGTAACTAATCCACGCCCCAGCTCGGAGTGAACAGCTAGAATTAGAAAACCGTTCGTACGTTGACGATCTTCAGAAATTCTTCTCTATAAAAACTTGGGAGATTTCTCTAATTGCTATAATTGCGGATTGCTCAAGGCCAGAATTCACTGTAAATCATCCCATTTTCTGAGAAATTCTGGAACTGTCATCTGATTTTCCAGGAACAGCGGATGTGAACTGCCAAGTCTGGCTGCTGGATTTTTATGGCAGGAAGACCGTCCCATCAAAAGCCACCAAACAGCATGACTGAGCATTTCCTCCAGGGGTGACAGAGGCTTGCGGGGGCTGCCTACCATGCCGGACAACTGGCTCGGACAGCTGAGTCAGCAAAGACAAACAGCCAGCGCGTCCGTCTGGGGAGTGAGGCGTGACCTCTACCTGGTGCTTCTGCCATCTCTGTATGGCCCGGTGGGAAACTGAAGACAGGGGTGGGGGGGATGGCAAGAGGGACTCGGTGCCCTCACCCTTCCCTCCATCAGGTCTGGCCCTCAAGGTCCGCTCTGTAACCAGCTGGAGAGGACCATTCTCCACCAACTTTCAGCGCAGGGAACCTTCAAACTGTCCCCGGGGGAGTCCGCGGAGACAGCTTCCCGTATGGTGCACTGATCCATCCCCTCCATTTGGGAGTGATGGTGTGAAGTGAAGGGCAGCAAGACAGATGATGGGCACAGTCTGGGCCCAGACAACTGGTCAAAGCTAAGTGACCACAGGAGAACGAGCCATGAATGCAGCACAGAGCTTAATCAACGGGGTGAGGCCCTTTAAGAACAAGAAATGAACCCTGCAGGGCGCCTGGGTGGCTCAGATGGTTAAGCGTCTACCTTTGGCTCAGGTCATGATCCCAGGGTCCTGGGATCGAGTCCCACATCGGGCTCCCTGCTCCTTGGGAGCCTGCTTCTCCCTCTGCCTCTCTCTCTCTCTCTCTCTCTCATGAATAAATAAATAAAATAAATAAATAAATAAATAAAAACAGAAATCCTTTAAAAAAAAAAAAATGAACCTTGCAGAAGGCCGAGGGCCTCGCACAGAGCCCACCCACTGAAAAGACCCACTTGTCCCCAGCATGCTCCGCAGTTCGGCTAGGGTGCTGGCTCTCTTTTCTGGCTTGTGACCGGCTTCAGTCTCGTCTCAAATTCAGCAGCTACAACAAACAGTATTCCTAACCTTCAGCCTCTCTCCGAAGGTTCACGTCACTTCGACACCAAAAAAAATTAAAAAGGAAAATCTCTCCGCAGCCGTGGTGCATAAGCAAATTCTCATCACTATTGCCAGAGAGGCTTTACAGATAAAGGGAGGGAAAAACAGTATCAGAGCAAGGGTAGAGCGTACGGAAGGACCTCCAAACCTTGGGAGCCCTGCTGGGGAGAGACGGAGGCTGAATGAGAGATGGTACCAGGACTTGGAGTGTTGAGAGACTGATAAAGATGGACAAGCTTGGGGCGCCTGGGGGCTCCGTCGGTTAAACCTCTGCCTTCAGCTCAGGTCATGATCCTGGGGTCCTGGAATGGAGCCCCCCTGCTTGTCCCTCCACCCCTCCCCTGCTGTGCTCTCTCTCTCTCTCTCTGTCTTAAAAAAAAAAAAAAAAAAAAGGACCAAGCCTTGCTTGTGCATTCCTTCAGAAGCATCCCTCCACACTGTCAAGTAAAAGTTCAAACACAAACGTGGTTCAGAAGATGAAGGAAGCGTACAGGGCAAACCCACCCGAGCGGCCCGCAGAGAGGAGCTCGAGAACCTGGATGGACGGGTCTGAACGTGTCCTTCACCAAACCCCACCTGATGCTAGTGGGTGGAGGGGAAAAAGAGCCAGTCTTTCGGGGAGGACTCCATCTCCAAAAGGCAGGCTGCATGCGCCTGGGCTCAGAGACCTCCCTCTCCCCACTTCTAGCTCCGGATGCTGTGTCTCCGCGTGAACATCCCCGAAGCCGCCACGGCCACTCGCCACCCGGAGCTCTGGGGCCCAGCAGACGACCCCACGGCGCCTGAGCCTTCCAAACACCCCCTCCTGCGCGTCAGAGAAAACGCTGCACCACAAGGACAATCTTCTCGAAGGGAGGATGCCATGAACATAGAGAACATGTGATAAGGTCTCCCAGTACAAAGCGAGGACAACTGTGGGAGCCACGCGTGATCCCCCGTGGGACATGCCAGAGGCCCTCGCGCAGACACTGCCAGGGACGGAGTGGGTCATGGTCACTAACTACATTTGTGCCGTGACCTGGGCCACCACCACGTGCGGGCAGCAGCCGTCCACGCTCCCTCATACCTGGTAGTACGGATGGTGCAAGAAGGAATCTGGGCAGCCAGCTAAAGCCATTGGCTCCTTCTTCCAGTTACATTGACGGATCTGCAGCGCCTACAACAAAGACAGACCGTGAGAAGCTGGACCGGAGAAAAAATGAACTCCTCACAACTTGTTCGAGAGCAATGCGGCTGAGGGGGTAGCCCTTAGACACCCCTCGGGTGGTCAGGTGCTCGGCTGGGATGTCTACTAATGGGGGTATCCACTTACCTTCTAACAGAAGGAGCCTGGTGCCAGCTACAGAGCCGTGGGGAGCCATCCACGTGGTCCCAGGGCCTGAGGGGTGAAGGGGGTGCTGGCCCATGGTTTTGACCGCACGCCTTCCCAGGAGCTCCCAGGGACCCCTGGGCTCTTTCCTCGTTACAAATACTGAACCCCTGAAGACTTTATCTTACTTTGGCAATTATGGATTTAGCCCAATTCCAATGAGGCACCAAGGTGGCTGTGTGCATGCTGGGTGTCCCGGCCACAGGCAAGATCGACCACCATCAGGAGCATCTAAGGGCCCCCGGTCAGCTCCACACTCTTCCTGCAGGCCACGGTTCTGTGACCACAGCCTCTGAGAATAACATTCACAGACACGGACTTCTGGACATACAGGAAACTTTCCGGACCTCTAAGTAAGCTGCGAATACCAGCAGCTTCACTAATAGCACACTGTCTCTTACAGTGAGCTCCTAATATGCGCCAAACAGAGATCCTGTCTTTTTCTTTTTTTTTTTCAAGATTTTATTTATTTGACAGAGAGAGAGAGAGCACAAGTAGGCAGAGCATCAGGCAGAGGCAGAGGGAGAAGCAGGCTTCCCGCGGAGCAGGGAGCCCGACGTGGGGCTCGATCCCAGGACCGCGAGATCATGACCCGAGCCGAAGGCAGACGCTTCACCAACTGAGCCACCCAGGCGTCCGTCTTTTTCTTTTTTAATCTACTGTGGCACAAACCACGGGCCTGCAGCATACAGAGCAGCCGAGTTTCCCAGCTGAGTCTGACAAAGGCCCCTCCCTTCTGAGGCTGGGGTGAGGGGCGACCAGCGGCTTGGCCTGGACTGGGGATGGGTCATCCCTTTGCCTTTGAACACAAAAAATGCTCTGCCAAACTTCCACGAAGCGAGCTTCTCTGAGATACATCTTTCTTTCTAAATCTCAGGAGTAATCAGAGAGCAGGGCGTGGATTCCAGGAACAGAGGCAGTATGTCTTCTCCTTCAGAAATCATCAGACATGAAAACGTGTTCAGGAATGGCAGCATATGAACGCTCCCCATCATAATCAATCCCAGAGGTGCACACCCTGGACCCTTGGTCCCTTGGTGGCCCAGACACCCTGAATGATTGCTAATTCTGGGCCACGGGAGGCTTTCTTGAGCCACCAGCTAACTTACTATACCCTGTAGGACTGAGCTCAGGGATCACCTCCTCCAGGAAGTCCTCTCAGACTGCCTCTCACCAATCACCACTGCTCCGAGATGGCTCCGTCAGTGTCCCTTCTGGGCTCCTGGGCCTCACGCTGGGCTTACATCCGTTTTTCCATCTGCCACACAGAACTGTAAATGCACCTTCCCGGTCTCGCTCCCCCCACGTAAACTGTGCATTCCCTGTGCCCCAGCACCCACGCCCAGTGTGGACGCTGCCTGCCTGTCAGGCCCCCGCTTCACCGGGCTCTTGGCATCTGGATCCAAACAGGGCAGGTTTCACGAAGGGGACTCTGCGGGTCATCCGTGCCACCCGGTTAGAGTGGGAAGAAAACAAAATGACTCCAGGACAGCCACCCCACCATGTCCGGAGGCTGCCAGCAGGACCACCCACCTCTCCTACACTGTCCCCAGCGGAGCCCCATGCCTCACCTCCCGCGCACCTGCAGCAGAGAAGCTCCCTCCAGACACAGTCTGAGGTTTTAAGAATTCAGAAATCAAAGACTCACAGAAGCTTCCCAGGGGAAACCTAAAATCAGATGGGTGCATAAAAGTCAGGATATTCATTCTATCGACTGAAGTAGCAAAGAAATCAAGGTAAGGCCCAGTTATGGGCTGAACGGGGTCCTCCTCAAAATTCAGAAGTTGAAGCCCTAACACCCAGGATGCACAATGTGGCTGAATTTGGAGGTGGGGGGTCTTGAAAGAGGTGATAAGGTTCCCATGAGGCATTAGCGTGGGCCCTGATCTGCTGTAAGAGGAGATCGGGACACAGACCGTGGGAAGAAGACACGGGGAGGAGACAGGCATCCACACCCCATGAAGAGATGCCTCGGAAGGAACAGCCCTGCCCACAGCTCGAGCTCAGACTCTGGCCTCCAGAGCCATGAAAAAATAAATTTCTGCTGTTTGAGCCACCCAGTCAGTACTATTCTGTTCTGGTGGGCCTCGAAAACTAAATTAGACCCAAGATATAAAAACACTACTAAATTGTCATTTCAGCGAAAAGGAACAGAAGTGCCCTAAACCTGTAACGTTTACTACCAACCCCCTATGTTTCCTGCGAGTGTGTGGGATCCTTTAAGCCAACTGGGCAGAAACCAAAGAACAATCCCTAAGAGGCTGCTGGGCTAACAAGATGGCGGGAGCACCCCACTCCCCGCATGGGCACAGCTGTGGCGTGTCACCTCCCTCCAGGCTCCGGCCAGGCCAGCAGCCCCCAGCCCTGCAAACCTGGCCCCCATGGTGGCGAGTCTCATGTGTCCAGCACCAACCTAGAGGCTGTTCTAAAAGCACTCCGTGGGGGCACCTGTGTGGCTCAGTTGGTTAAGCGTCCAACTCTTGGTTTCGGCTCAGGTCCCGATCTTAGGGTGGTGAGATCGAACCCTGCGTCGGGCTCCATGTTGAGCACGGAGTCTGCTTGAGACTCTCTCGCCCTCTGCCCCTCCCCACTACGCATGCGCGTGCACTCTCGCTCTCCCTCTTAAATAAATAAATCATAGATAGATAGACAGATAGATAAAAGTACTCTGTAGGCATGGGTAACATCTGCAATCACTGGACTTGAGTAAAGGTGATCACCCTCCATAATGGGCGTGGGCCTCGTGCAATGTGTGGAAGGCATAAGAGCAAAGACTGAGGTTTCCCCAAGAAGGGATTTGGCCTCAAGACTGTAGCAAACTCCTGCCTGAGTTCCCGGACTGCCAGCCTACCCCATGGACTTCAGACTTGTCAGCCCCTACAGTCACATGAGCCAATTCCTTAAGATAAATCTCTGTACAGACACACACATGTTTCGGTTTCTCTGGAGAACTCTGACGTATACACCCCAACCAACCACGGCCAGCTCCCAGGACCACGCTGTGCTGTCTCCTGTGGGCCTCCCCAAAGCCCGCGTGGGTCTGATGAGTCTGCGTGAACAGCCTCCCAGCCCCGGGCCCTCCTGCAAACACATCTTCCACCTCTTCAGCCTGCAGCCTCACTTTCCTGGGACGCTGTTTTTCTCCCTTCCACCCACATCTGAAGGCCTGGGGGAGGGTTCACAGCCTCCTGGCTCCCTCTTCCTGCCGCAGAGAATGGGCCTTCCTGGCCGCTCAAGGACCCTCTCTGCACCCATACTAAACTATTGCCCCACACCTCCTTCTGCCACTGTTTCCCACACTCCTTCCAGCTCACTCCTCACCTGCTGCTTGCCCGGCCTCATATGCCTCCAGAACTCTGGGATGTGTTCAACACGTGGAAACACGTTACCTTCCCCCTGAAGCTTCAAATTTAATGGGTTTTGGAGTGCCAAAAATACCACATAAACATGCCAATTTTATTACCTAAATATGACCTTTGAAAGTATTTACCAAGTGAGATTGCTTCTCAGCCAGAAAAATATATAGCCCATAAGCCCTGTTGAGTAGGTTCCTTTGGGATAGGAAAACTATAGTTAGACACACTAAGAAGATCAGAGTAACTCTGGTCTCTTAATAAAATGTCTCAAACCCAAAGCTAACATCGTATTTAATGGTGAAAGATGGAAAGCTCTTACCTAAGATCAAAAACAAGGTGAGGATGCTGGCTTTTGCATCTTCTACTCAACATTGCATTGGAAGTTCTAGCTAGAGCAATAGAGCAAGAAAAAGAAATAAAAGGCACCCAAATCAGAAAGCAACTAATACGATCTCTGTTCACAGATGAAATGATCTTATCTACAGAAAACGCTAAAGATTACTAAGACATGCCCTCAATTTCTAGCTAACAAATAAATGCATTAAAGTTGCAGGATGGAAGATCGACACACTAAAATCAGTTGTATACTGATTTTATATACTCAGTATACACTCTATACAAAAAAATCTGAGAAGGGGATTAAGAAAACGCCATTCAAAATAGCATCAAGAATCATAATTAGGAATATATTCAACTAAGGAGGCAAAAGACTCATACACTAAAAATTGCAAATACTGCTGTAAGAATATAAAGAAGATATAAATAAGAAAAGCACCCTGTGTTCATGGTTTGGAACATTTAATACTGTTCACATGATGATAATCCCCAAAGCAATCTACAGATTCAACGCAATCCCTCACAGATTCCCTCCAGCATTGTTGCAGAAATCGATAAAATCTTTCTAAAATTTATATATATTCTCACAGGACCCCAAATAGCCACACATACACACACACAAAAAATCTTGAAAAAGAAGAACAAAATTGGAGGACTCACATTTCCTGATTTCAAAACCTACTACCAAGCTACAGTGATAAAGGTAATGTGAAATGGCAGAAGGACACCCATAGAGACTAATGGACTCGAATAAAGAGTGCAGAAATAAACCTTCATATATAATGGTTGGCTGATTTTCAACAAAGGTGCCAGGACCATTCGATGAGGAAAGGACAGTCTTTTCAACAAATGGTTCTGGGAAAATCAGATACCCACATGCAAAATGATGAAGTTGGACTTTTGACTTACACTATCAATGAACATTAATTCAAATGGATCTAAGACCTAAATATAAGAATAAAAGTATAAAACTCTTAGAAGAAAACCTAGGGAAAAGTTTCCATGATGTTGAATTTGACAATAACTTCCGGGATAAGACACCAAAGGCACAGACAACAAAAGACAAACTGGACTTCATCCAAATTAAAAACGTTTGTGCGAAGGACACGATGGAGGGAGTGAAAAAACCCACAGAGAAGGACAAAAGAGTTGCAAATCATTTATAGGGTAAGGGATTAATATCCAGAATATATAAAGAACACCTACAACTCAACAATAAGAAAACAGACCACCAATTTCAAAAATGGTCAGAGGACTTTAGACATTTCTCCAAGGAAAACATAAAAATATCCAATAAACACATGGAAAGATGCTCCATATGACTAGTCATTAGGGAAACTCAAATCAAACCACCATGAGATGTCACACAAAATCACAGGTGTTGGTGGGGATGTGGAAAAACTGAAACCCTTCTGCATTGCTGGTGAGAATATAAAATGGTGCATCCTCTATGGAAAACAGTGTAACAACTCCTCAAAAAACCAAACAGAGAATTAACGTAAGTTCCAGAAACCCTATTTCTAAGCATATACCTCAAAAGAAGTGGAAGCAAGGACTCAAACAAATCCTTGTACACCCATGTTCATAGCAGCACTGTGTACAATAGCCAAAGAGTGTGAACAACCCAAGTGTCCATCAACAGATGAATGAATAAGCAAAACGTAGCATATCCATGCCATGGAATATTATTCAGCCTTGAAAGGGAACACTTTGATACATGCTACGACATGGATGAACCTTGAAGACATTACGCCAAGTGAAGTAAGTCAGTCGCCAAAGCACAAATATTGTAGGACCTCACTTATATGAGGCACCTAGTATAGAAACAAGAGGTAGAAGTTTGCAGGGGCTAGGAGAAGGGAAGTTTGTTCAATGGATACAGAGTTTCTGTTTGGGATGAGGACAAAGTTCTGGAAATAGATAACCATGATGGTTACACAACATTGTGAATGTACTTAAGTCCACTGAATTGCACACTTACAAATGGCTAAAATAGTAAATTTTACGTTTCATATATTTTACCCCCAGTTTTTAAATATCGGAAAAGATGGCTATTCAATGAGCTTCCTTTAATAAAATTAACAACTTCTGCTAAATTTCTTTAAAGATTTTATTTATTAATTTAGAGAGAGAGAGTGGGAGGAGAGGCAAAGGGAGAGAGAGAGAATCTCAAGCAGACTCCCCGCTGAACACGGAGCCCAATGCAGGGCTCGATCTCATGATGCAGAGATCATGACCTGAGCCGAAATCAAGAGTCAAACGCTCAACCGATGGAGCCACCCAGGCACACCCCCAGCCCTGCTAAATATTTTTTAATACAATCACGAGATTCAGCAGAATTTCTTAGGATGATAAAACTTGAAGATGGATAAAGCAATGATTGCAAATTCACTTTTATACAAACTTTTTTTTTTTTTTTTAAATACCACCAAGTTTCCTGTTCACACTTGTTCTACCACTTGGAAATTGTTTACGGCTTGCCCATTTTGGTTTCTCTTGAGCACCCATGCCCTCTCAGTTGTGTGACTCTGCGTAACCCAAATGTCTGACTGGTGAAATGGAAACCCCACGGCAAGCCCTCCGTAAATCCACCCTGCTGTCCACACTTGACAAAGACGAAGACCACAGTCATGATCTGTGCTCTCGTGGAGACTCAACCTCCATCCTGCTCCTCAACAAAAAAACCACACTTCGAAATGTCCTACAACAGTCCAGGGGTGATGACATTCTGTGCCACTTTGCAGAGAGTTCCATATTCAAATCATCAGCTGATTTATCAAAATGATGTGCTCCATAGCCTGACAAAGGGCCTGACAGGCAGGTAGATATTACAGCTTTATATCTACCACAATAAAAGGCATTCTCATGAACAGTTGTAGAATGACTAAGAAATTGTACCAACGACTGTTGTCTTTTTTCTTGCTTCGAGGAAAGGGGCTTACGGATAAGGTCATCTTGTGTTGGTTTCTTTTTGACTATGAATTTTGTCCATTGCCAGAATGCATTATAAATAATGTATTGGAGTCTATCCTTTCTTTTAAAAAAGCTTTTATTTACTCATTTTTAGAGAGCGAGTGAGGGGGGTAGGGGCAGAGGGACAGAGGAAGGGAGAGAAAGAGAGAGAGAGGGAAACAGACTTCCTGCTGAGCATGGAGCCCAGTGCAGGGGATCGATCTCACAACCCTGACATCATGACCTGAGCCGAAAGCAAGAGTCAAGACGCTCAACCAACTGAGCCACCCAGGGACCCCGGAGTCTGTCCCTTTTAATGGAGTTTTGAACTTGTGATAAAAATTTAAATAATCTTCACCATGAAGCCTGAACTTTCTTCCTTATTAGACTATAGTTCAGAAAAATAGTTCCAGCAAAGCCAAAAGTTTGCTGATTCTAGAATCAACATTTTTCTCAACAATGTCAATATTTACACTTCTGGGTCCAGCAGCTGAACTTCAACAGTGCCTTTGTTCTTTCTGTCTCATGTTTATTTGTTTTTCCATTTTAAGGGAAATTTCTACTAAATTAAAGTGATACAACTATCTTAAAATTTTAAAACGTTGCATCAAATAATGCTTTTTGGGCGTTCCTGAGACTCTAAAGACTGGCACGCATATGCCTTTCACATCACAACCAACTACAAATTATGCTTGTGGCGGATTTCAACTGTCCAGCGTCCCCCCACCAATCAGGATGACTCTATATGCTAGAAAAATCGACTACGGTGCCAACAGGTGCGCTGAAGGACCCTCGCATCTCATGACACGCCCGACGCATCGCACTTGGCAATGTGCTCAGGATCCATGCAATCCACTCTGATGCTTCCTCTTCCGATCTGTTTTCCCTACTGAACACTCCGTGCGTGACCTACTAACCTGATGCTTGGCTCGACGATGGGATGCCACCCACGATCTGAAAACAGGGTCAGGTTCGGGTTTGTACTTAGTGCCCGCAAGCTCACGGGCTTTCCTTGCACAGGTATGCAGGATGGAGACTGCTGCCCACTGGATCAGCCACTCTGTCCCCACCTCCCCCCACCCACACCCCTTTACTTCCTGGCTTAGGGCAGCAGTCCACTTCAGCCATTCCCTGGCTAACACCCGAGCTCCCACGTGTGTCACCTCCTCTGACCTACTCTTAGAAAAACACAACTCGGGCACCTGAGTGGCTCAGTCGGTTAATCATCTGCCTTCGGCTCAGGTCATGATCCCGGAGTCCTGGGATTGAGTCCCACATCGGGCTCCCAGCTCGGCGGAGAGCCTGCTTCTCCCTCTGACCCTATCCCTTCTCATGCTGTTTCTCTCTCTCTCTCTCTCTCAAGTAAATAAATAAATAAAATTAAAAAAAAAAAAAGGAAAAAGAAAAACACAACTCCTCTGCTTAACACAACTAGCCATCTCCAGCACCCCTGAAGTCACTGACCGTGCAAGATGGACTCTTCCCATTTCTACTCAGCCACAAATCCAAATTGTGCATTTATACCGCTGGGAAAATCTAGTATGTGTCCTTAGAGAATTTACTATGTCCTCTCTGGCATGTCCGTTTCCGACTTTCTCCTCAGTGCCCCCTCTTGCGATATTCGGATGACACCCAGCACAGGCACTGAACGGCTATTCGCCCCGCCACCCTGCTCCAGGGTCATGGCCAGCACCTGACATCAATCCTATCACACTTGTAGTTGGTAAATGCCTTCTTGTTCAAGAACTTGTTAGTTGGAATATGCCCTGCTGTACCCAGGACGGCACACAGTGGGGACTCCAGAAGGTCTGCACGCTAACGGGACTAACTACCTTCATTGTTGGTGGACAGGCTAACTAATAACACTTAATTTAAAAATAAAATCAGGGCGCCTGGGTGGCTCAGTCGTTAAGCATCTGCCTTCGGCTCAGGTCATGATCCCAGGGTCCTGGGATTGAGCCCCGCATCGGGCTCCCTGCTCTGCGGGGAGCCTGCTTCTCCCTCTCCCACTCCCCCTGCTTGTGTTCCTGCTCTCGCTGTCTCTCTCTGTCAAAAAAATAAATAAAATCTTTAAAAATAAATAAATAAATAAATAAAAATAAAATCAAAAAGAGAAGCTGCAAGTCTTCTATCACTGTAGGACTTTTTACAAAGAAAGCTATCCCTTCCGTAAAAGCCAGGGACCCTGCTATTTACCAGGAACAATGTAATTGACCCACATTCATGACATATTAAGATAGTCACTTGTGGAGCTGAAAACAGAATATTCGCATTCTAAATCATAATAAATGCATAAAAAGAAACTCATAATACTTCAAACATCAAAGGGAAAATAGAAACCAGGCGATGAAGACAGCATTCAAAAAAGAAACAATTTATTCCAAAAACAGACGACGTGTAGCAAAAAGTGTCAACTATCTGATGCGCTTTTCAAAATAACATTCAAAACTATTCCAATATTAAGAAAAAAATTACTCAAAGCACACTGAAATAGAAATGCTTTAAAAAGAGAGCCAGGAAGGGAGGGACAGAGATGGAGTGGGTAGAGACACAAGAACAGAACAAAAGTCAAGCGCGGTGACAAGCTCGGGAACGGGGCCAGCGAAGCGTAGGGCCACGTAAGATGCTCGTGAACTGCGAACAGCAGAGCACACGGCCCACAGTGTGGTTAGCAAGCGCCAACAGTGCTCACCCTCCACCCTCCAAACAACACAGCATCTGCATGCAGGGGGCTTACAGTAAGTGGACGAACGCTACACTTCGACAAGAAACTCCCACTGCAAACAAGAACTCCACATACAAAAAGGAAAGCAAAGGAATACCATATGTTTTAATCATACGGTAATTTTACAGACGTTAATAAAGAAATAAATTTGGAGACGTCAGTAGAATTAGAACTTTTATTACAAATAAATACCAAAATCAAAATAATCTTTAAAAAATGCCCTTATATGGACACCTGGGTGGCTCAGTTGGTTAAGCGTCTGCTTTCGGCTCAGGTCGTGATCCCGGGGTCCTGGGATCAGGCCCCACATCGGGCTCCTGGTTCAGTGAGGAGCCTGCTTCTCCCTCTCCCTCTGCCCCTCCTCCCTGCTCACACCCTCCCTCTCTAAAATAAATAAATAAAATCGTTTAAAAAAATAAATAAAATAAAAAAACACCCTTCTGATAGAAAACACTGCAGATAAAATAGACTGAAACCCACAGCCCTACCACCTTTGCCCCTACATGTAAAGAAAGCAATGGACTTGGATGTTCTTACTATTGATTATTTCCATTTGTCAAGACAAAAAAAAAAAAGATGATTCGTGAGGTAGGGATGTGTGTGTATGTGTGCAAATACACGCACGCACGCACACGCCCTCACACGAGGATCATCCCCACTGTTGACAAGAGTAACATGAAGTGCAGTGGTCAAGGTCCTGGGGCCAGTAATGGGAAAGAGACAGAGGTGACCGAGGACGGGATGAAGCTCAGTCCAAAAATCCACGCTCTTAACCAGAACCCATAGTCCCGTGGTTTTCAAATTAGGGTCCCCGGACAGACGGCATGAGCACCACCTGGGAACCTGGGCACACACACATGCTCCAGCCCGGAATGTGGGGCTCTTGTGTCCGGGGCCTGGAACCAACCACGGGGCACCTCGGGTGCCCGGGCTGCACCCCAGATCGGCAAAAATAAAATCTTGGGGATGCGGGCATTGTTTCAAGCTCCCCATGTTCGCAAAGTTGAGAACCACTGCTCTTGTCTCTTTTCCTTACATGGTTAACCCTTTTTTATGATGTTTGCGAGGGGGGAAAATCGAGAGAAAATTGCAATATAGCTTTGAAGAGTCACATTCTGGAAGCTGGGGAGGGAAACCTACCACAACTGAAGTAAACAATATAATCAGTTCCTCAAAAGGCCACACCTGAATCCTAAGGGCCAGATTCCCACAGGGAAGCTGCACCTGGTACGTTTTCTGCCTTTTAAAAATCTTTTACTTTTTCCTATGCAGATAGAATCCCTTCTAGAACACGGCAGTGGGGGGAGGAGGGGAGGCAGACCAAAGCGCTATACTCAACGGCAGAGACTGACCTGCAGCAGAGAATGACCTCATCACCTCAAACTTCAGGGTTTCAGGTCCAAGGGTCTGGATTTGACCCTATGTAGGAGAATGACCTTTGACCTTACACTCTGTCTTTGGTAAGAGGCCTGTTTGGAATATTCTATTCAAGTATCCACAGTACCTGACACCTAAGTGCTTTGGTCAGCCTGCTGACAGAAAACCAGCGAAATTTTGAAATGAAGCTTGGTGATGGCCACGCTCCTCACTTACGTTACTTGTGTGGAGCATCGCATCCTCAAACGATCCATGTGGAGACACGGTAATTATTCCCACTAGACAGGCCAGGAGGCTGAGCAGAAGCTGCTTGCTCGGGTCACCCACGCCGGCCAAGTGTGCGGTCAGCCCTGGAGCTCTGCTCTGCCCAAATCCAAATCCCAAGTCCTGAGCTCGGATGCGGGGTCCCCGGGGAACAGGATCTGGTCCGCGCGAGGTCAGAGAGGCCAAGGCTGGACGTTGATCTTCAATTTCCAGCTGCCTCAGCCCGTGGGCACTGGGGTCTGAGAGACGGGCCTCCACCTCGGCTGGGGTTAATACGCACGTGTGCAGTGATGTGCTAAGCGCCGGACAGGATTGCTACCCCAGTTCCCGAAGGCTCCTGTAAGGAACGACCCAACAGACTGGAGGCACCCAGCACTGGAGGAAGTCAAGAAACAACAGAGCGAGAGAAGAGCGAGGGTATCCACAGAGAACAGCCGGGACTACACACGGGCAGAGGGGCCTCACGACCTCCCTCATGAACGCATTACCAGGGCAAAACCACACTGGCCTCGGGTCATGAAAACAGAGGCAAAGGCGGTCCGTGAGGATGCTGCACCCCACCATTCCATGCCCACCTTCCCAGAAGGGATGGCCTTCCCAGGCCGCCATGATGGCTGAACACGTGCAGCTGACAAGAGGAAGCCCACATTGGTGCAGAGCCCCAGACAATTCGGAAACCCGTGAGGGGACCGTCCCCACTTCACAGAAGAGGACACGGGCTTTAAGATGAGGATGACCTGGCCAGGGCCACTCAGGGGTTTGCAGGACCCTGCAGACAGGGAACACCCGTGGAATCCACACGGGTAGCCGGCTCAGGAGTCGGAGAAAAGGAAGGATCGGAAGCTCTTGCAGAGAAGGGCATCCTACCTTGTGTGACCAGGGGACACCGGGGGAGAAGGAAAAGCATTATAATGTTAAATTTAGAATGTGGATTATTTACACACAGGCCTAAAATCAGGGTCCTCTTAAAAAAAACTCACTTTCCCTGACACACACACACACACCCTTTAACTCATTAACATTTTGTTTTCACTACTGATGTCATTACTTAGGATAAACCTTGACAGTTAAGATGTATGAATTATTACAAATTACTGAACACCTGTGGGTGCCTTCTAAGGGACAGCTCTTTGCACATCCAAACATAAAAGGAGAACAAAAATGAAGAGACTGAATCACTTAAGTGAAAAAGGTTAAGATGGGGGCGCCTGGGTGGCTCAGTCAGTTGAGCGTCTACCTTTGGCTCAGGTCATGATCCCTCAGTCCTGGGATCAAGCCCCACATAGGGCTCCTTGCTCAGCAGGGAGTCTGCTTCTCCCTCTGCCCCTACCCCCGCTTGTGTTCGCTCACTCTCTCTCTCAAATAAATAAATAAAATCTTAAAAAAAAAAAGAGAGAAAGGTTAAGATGACCATGATGCCACCCACAAGGCCCACCACGTCCCTGACCTACTGCCCTAGCAGCCCGCCCTTCACCGACGACCGAGTGGCGTTAACACCGCTGAAATCCCTCGAGTTTGTCTTTGCTGGCTGCGAAACCGGTTCTCTAACCGTTGGGAAAGTGATTCAAACTTTATCAGAAAAATTAAGGAAGGTCTGTAAAACCAGGCTTGGATTTAAGCACTTTGTACAATATACACAAACAAACTCAAGTCTTTTGGATCAGCACCTCAAAGTACAGCGCCTGTCCGTACAATGAAACTCACATCACTGACGGGGGACGTTCCGCTAAAGAAAGCTTGAGAATTTGCAGCCCGAGACCTCTGGGGAAAACATGAATAAGGAGGGTGGGCGGCATCAGATCCTCCTAATCTCATTCTGTCCGGGACTCCTGCGAAAGGCCTACAGCTTCCTCCCTTCCCAATCAGCCCCCAAGTCCAGTGCTAGAGCTGCAAGAACCCCGGTCTCTGGGGCTTTGGAGAAGGGGGTGTGGGGTCCCCGGCCCCCAGGTGCCCCCCAGGAGTAACCCAGCTAGAGTGCAAGAACCCCAGTCTCTGGGGCTTTGGAGAAGGGGTGTGGGGTCCCCAACCCCCAGGAGCCCCCCAGGAGAAACC
>NW_023270498.1:4619640-4641250 GCF_011800145.1 Mirounga leonina
GAAGGGGTGTGGGGTCCCCAACCCCCAGGAGCCCCCCAGGAGAAACCCAGCTAGACTGCACAGAGGCTGCTTCCCTGCAGAGTCCTTCTTAACTGCAAACCACTGGTGAGTGACAACCAGGACACTTGGGGGGCCTGGGGGGGAGAGACTTATTTTTCATGGAAAGTCCTCTGGAGCTGTTAAGTTTCATGCCAAGCGCAGGAATTACGTATCCAAACAACAAGTGAATATGATCACTGGGTTTTAAATCTTGAAAGCATTAAGGCTGCACTGCCTTCCAGAGCTTTCCCGGGATCGTTGGTGAATTCAGCAGAGTAAACCAGTTTCTTGGGCTCTCACGGCACCAGACGCGTATGGACTACAGGTCAGGGGAGCGAGCCTTGCTTCTGCTCACTCTACGTGGCAAAGCTCAAATCCTGCAGCGCGTGTCAGAGAAGGGTCGGGGATCTAATGCCATCCCTCACACGGCTGGGGAAGCGAGTCGTGCATCCCGGTTTAGAGGTTTCTGACAGCTCTAATCAGCATAAATGTCGGCTCTGTTCTTCAATTTCACAGCTATGGCAAGTGGGCAATTCTGCAGCGCAGTCCCACTCACACCCGCTGCCTCGCCGTCCACCACCTTGATTACCAGGGACAGATAACTACTCTTATTTCTAAGGCTGTTGATTCAGTGTGTCACCCATTCACACCTCACAAAAAGCCCTGACCCGCGAAGCCCTCAGCTCTTGCTGTGGAGAGGCCGTCTTGGCCAGAGATGCTCTGGATGTGCTCTTAGTCACTGCTCTGCCCCGGAGACCCTAACGCCAAATACCTATTTCTGAGCTGCATTAGCACGCAGAGTGCGCGCCCCCATGCCAACCCGCCAGACCCAGGACAAGTTGCCTGGGAAACCTACCCCCACACACGAAGTTCTACCCTCCCGGAGGGAATGGCTCGGCATCCGTCCACCAGAGAAGACGTGTGTGTGTGTGTGTGTGTGTGTATATATATATATATATATATATATATACACACACACATACACAGGTACCTCCAACAGTGATCATCAGACCGGGGAGCTGGCAAGAGGAGATGATCCACAGGGCCACCGCATGTCCCTCCACCAAGGCCGGGGCTGGGTCGGTTAGTAGGTTTGCACAAGCATCAGATCTGGATCTCTTATTTTTTATTTATTTACTTATTTATTTTATTACGCTCCACATCCAGCATGGAGCCCGACGCGGGGCTCGATCCCACGACCCCGAGATCAAGACCTGAGCTGAGATCAAGAGTCAGATGCGCCACTGACTGAGCCCCCCAGGCTCTAGATCTGGATCTCTTAGATACAGTTTAGCTACAGGAGGTTCTGATAATGTTTCAAAACAACCCGAATATGTTCACTTTAAATACATTAGCTTTAACTGAAAAACAATCTTTCCTGATGAAAAATGACAAAATTCTGTCCTTGGTAGGACTTGAGTAACTCACCACCAAGGGAAAGATGCCGGATCCTCTGCGGAGGCGACAAGCTACATAGTGAAGTCGTGTCTTTTCTTTTTTTAGAGAGAGAGGAAGTGGGGGTGAGGGGGCAGAGGGGAAAAAGAGAATCGCAAGCAGACTCCACGCCCAGCACAGAGCCCCACGCGGGGCTCAATCCCACGACCCTGAGATCGTGACCTGAGCTGAAACCAAGAGTCAGAAGCGCAACCGACTGAGCCACCCAGGCACCCCAAAGCAGTGTCTTTTCTCATATTCCGACGACCTGGGTTCCAAAGAAGAGAGGCATGCACATGGTCGGGCTACGAGAAATCCACGACCCAGCCCCAGGAACTACAGACAACGGTGGCCTTCCCTCGGACACTGAAGGAGGGTAACTGCGGCCACCAAGCACAGTGCTTCATCCCTCGTGCACTCCAGAGAGCTGCGTCGCCAGGTTAAAGGCTCACAGGAATTCTGGAGGAAAGTAAAACCATTCAGCTTCCCGTAAAACCCACGTATTTTACTATGAGGTCCTTCTTGCTTCTGTGAACTTGAAAGGAAGGTGGAAACAGGCACCAGCCCTTGGCTCTGCTTCTCGTGTCCTCGTGAGGAGCAGGAGATATGTGGAGCAGAGCCCAAGCCACGTCCAAGCCCTCCCCCCCCCCCCCCCCGCCGCTGCATGGCCTGGAGCAGGTTCAGGGTCCCTCGTCATCGGCTAGGTGACACGTATTTTTTAGAAACTCCTGCTTTCTCCCCTGAAAAAGGTCAAAACGGTCCTCTACAACCTAGATGATGCTAAAAAATCTCCAAACTCCAACACACATAATAACCTCTTTCACGTGAGACTTGGATTTTCATGACAACATTCTTGAATGTCTAAACTGTAAAATGGGATTTAAAAACTGTTCTGTTTAAACAAGAAATGGGTTTGTATCTATGCTGGCCACACTAGTCCCACACTACCAGGGTCTCCACAGATAACCACCGAGAGTTTTTCTTCTGCAGTTTGCAATTCGCAGGATCTGTCATTTTGAGAGAAACACCTTCCCCCCCGGTTCTAAAACCTGCAGTAACTAAGAAAGCAATAACGTCCCGCCGAACCATCCACATCCACTGCGCACTCTCCAGACCCACAGACATCGAGTTCCTTGCATACGAAGCCGTAAGAGGACGAAGGAGCTGCAGGAACGCCCTCATCTCCGTCGCCCGTCCCGTCTCCAGGACCAAAGACAGCTGCTTCCGCAAGCGTGGAGCCTTGACATGGAGCCCTTCAATCCACGTGAGCTTGTGATCATCAACCTCACCGCGCGTCATGATGGCCCTCCATCCTCTTTCACTGAGACTATAACTCAAAGAAAAGGAATCCTCCTTTCGCCCACTGGCCCGGCAACTCCCTCCGGAACCACGTCACCAGGCTGCCCCAACACCCCCCCACCCGAAAGAAGAACGGGAAATCTTCTCGAAGACAGTAGCGACATGTGGCCCGCAGATCGCACACAGGAGCCCCGGGGCTCTGCACAGGGAGGCAGCCTAGCAGGAGCGCCCTCTGCTACCTCGGGAGCTGAGTTCCCTTGGCAGATGTCAAGGCAGAATGTCCTCTGCACAATTTCTAAGATGGCCATAAGAAACATCGTGGCAAATAAAAGATAACTGATAATTGATAATCTATTTTCAAATAGATAAAAGCTATTTGAAAAGCTCAATGAGCACCGTCATTGGATAAGGACCAAAGACCAAAAAACCTAAAAAAAAAAACCCATTTCCTCACTGCCTCTTTTCTCTTTTCTACCTAAGCAGGTGCACACATGAAGGTCTCCCCTGTCCTTCTGCTTCCATCTCTCGGCAACACTGTACAACAGAAGCTTCCACGACTGCAAACAGGTCAAGCCTGACAAGAGTCAGCCTTGCACCGAGACATCTAGAAGCGCTAGAGTATGCCAGCCACGAATCTCAATAACCAACAGCAGCAGAAATAGAGCAATCATCAAACCCAGGTTTGCGCTGACTACCCCTCCAACATCTGTGAAGTCAAGCCACGTCCAGCACCAACGCCCGAAGAGCTAGGTTTTTACATCACAAAGATTCAGGAGTTCTGGTCTCATGACGCTGACCACTTTCACAGAAGAGCAAAGACACCTGAGATGACAAGTCACCCAGGCCCCAGATCCAGCCGGCACCGACCTCCGCAGCGCAAGATGACCCACTGCCGACCGGAAGGATGGGCCTTCCCGGGCCAGTCTGAGCTGTCTGCGGAGAAAAGTAAGTCTGCTGTGTTCCAGGAGTCATCTTCAAGCACTGAAGACATGAGCAAAATAAATAAGGTCAGGGTAGACTGAAAGCATCCCCAACGGTTTGCCCCAACACCACGGACCAGACCGAGCAGCAAGAAGAACTTGGTGCTATCCATGTGCATCCAGAGCGGCCAGCCTGGAAGAGAGAGATGACTCTCCCGGTGCTTCATCCCCTGCCTTGCCTTGCCTTCGACACTGTCTTCCTGACCAGTCTGACACCTGTTCTCCCCCAGCCCAGAACGCATGTGGCCCCAAGCCAGACACCCAGCCCTCGACAGGAGGAGATCAAACCTGGGGAGGGGGATGGAAGGAAAAACGCGCTTTCCCACAAGCCTGGCCATCAGAGGTGTTTCCAGGTCAGTGCCTGATCCAAGGCTGCCAGGTGGACATCCCCGTGACTTACCCTAAGTACCCTGGTAACTGCGTTTCCCCTGCAGTGCACTCTGTCCAAATTCACTTTGGCCCTGTCACTTCTCTAAAACACTGAGCTTTAAGAAATAATGCCCGTTACCTTAGACATAAGTACTCCAATACCTAAAGTTCTCAGAAACCTGTCAATACTTAACATTCTTACATGATCTGGGTTCTCTCGAGAAACTCCTGTCTCGCAGATACATTGGTCATCACCAATACCAGGGCAACAAGGCTCCCTGAGCACCAGATCCTGCCCCAACCCGGATGGACAGAAATAATAGCAAAAAATGGCTGTTTGGGGTTCTAAATCGGAGAATAATGGCAAAGAGATACACATGCAACATGAAACAAACAGGTGACTGATCAGGTATCATGATTCTTCCGATGCAGTTAGGTGCTGAAGACTTCGAAGTCACCTGCTTCACTTTACAAACACTGGTTTCTTTCAGGTGTCGACAGAATTCCAACAATCATTTTCATCTCGTGACTGAACCTTGTAAGTAGCCACATAATTAACCTCCAGCCCTCTTCCAAAAGAATTCAACCACCCTGTGTGAATAAAAGACTGTGGACGGAAAGCTCCGAGAGCCAAAGTGGAGATTTCCATGTCCAGCCACGATGGACATCACACAACAAGGGAAGGGAAGCATCGGAGAGGTACAGAGAAGAGGGCCACTACCTGGGGGCCTCGGGGCATGAGGAAGAACGTGGGGGTGAGTTCCCGGGCTTCCCTTTCCCACAGATCTCGGACAGGGCACTGCAGAAGTCTCCAACCAGGAACCATCAACAACCTGGGTAAGAAAAGCTTCCAGAAAGCCCGCCCCCAACCCCAAACAAAGGATGGGGGGGAGGGGAAAGGTGGTCTAACAAAACCAAAAACCTTGTCCACAATAGCCATCCTACTGTAGCCAACAGCACTGGAAAAACCGCCCCACCCATCCCGGTCTCAGCAGGGCACGTGGGGGCTCATTTCCCCCCCACCCACCCAGCCCCTGACTTGGCGGGGGGGGGGGCCCCACTCAGATCCCCTGGGCAGCATCTGCTGCCCAAAGGGGAGGGGATCTCAATGTCCCACCCAGTGGAAATAGACGCCTGATTCCCCTGCAGGAGTATGGCCAGGAGGGGCCACGGGGGGAACTCTGCCTCTAATCCGTCCTGGCATTAAGGGAACAAGGAGGGAGAGGTGGGCTGAGTCGGCACTTGCTCTCCTCACCGCACCTCCCATACCAGCAGGGTCGAGGGGGAGCGGAGTGACCCCGACAAGTGAGGAGACCGTGGGTGTGCACCCTCCACTCCCCCACCCTGCCCCCAGGGGGCCCAGAGGGGCGAGGGGTCTCCCCTGCACTAGGCTGCAGGGAGGCTGTGCTCTGGGAAGGTGTGGACGTCCCCCGGAACCGCGACAAGGCGCCGTCCGCAGGTGGTACTTGCCGGGCCCAGCAGGCAGGGGACACGCGGCCCCACGCGGACTGCGGGCACCTCCTCCTCCGGGGAAACTGCCTGCTAAGGAGATGAAGCAGGACCCTGACTCTCACCCCCTAAAGCCGAGATGTCCAGAGTACAACTGCAAATCGCCTGTCACTCCAAGAACAAGGTCCATCGCGACCGGAACAAGAAAAGGCAACAGCAGACCCGCGGTGACAGGACTCTGGTTGGAACCGGCATGGATTTCAGAGCATCCATCATAAAAATGCGCCCCCCCGGGCAATGACAGACTGTCCTGAAACAGGTGACACCGCAGAGCTACACCTCCAAGTGACTCACAAGCAGGGTGCCAGCAGGTCCTCTTTCTTCCTTCAAGCTTATGGTCAGGGAGCTTTAGATTCCTTCCGTCCTGAGATCCTTCCTTCCGTTATTCCGGGAATAAGGTGCGGAGACCCAGCCAGCCAACAATGCCATCAGGTGCTTATCAGATGCAAGGACTCGATGGAGGGCAGAGATACGGGGCGCACGCGCAGCGAGGGACAGGGGTCCGCGCCCCAGCAGCATCAGGGCGTGCCAGGGTAAGCGCCCCACGTGAGGCAGAAACAACATGGGCACTCCGTGGAAGAACACAAAAAGTCTGCCAAAAGAGCGTGAGGAGGCTTTCGGCACAGAGTGGACGGCAGAAGCACAGTGAAACAGGGGAGCAACGAAGGAGAGCGGCAAGGGAGAAGCGTGTGGTTCCCAAAGCCAGAAGGCGGGAGGAGGCCAGAGAGGAAGACACACCACGGCGTGCACGCCAGTCCCTTCGAGATCTCTCCGCACGGATGCTGGCCTCAAGCTGCGGCACGACTGGGACTGTCTGCCCTTGAAGACAGGAAGACAGAAGTCGCTCCATTTCTAGTTGGATGCTGAGAAGGTCTGGGAGTCAATCAGAGCGTAAACGGGGAGGAACGGCCTATCAACACAGCGGGGTAGAGAAATGGCTTCTACCTTCGCCGAACCTGGTCTTGCTAAGCAGGTCTCACGAGCTGCAGCGGTCACTAGCCCTCCCCTGGCTGCATCCCAAGGAGGCCCAGAGAGGCGCTGCCCTGCTGTGCCTGGGGTGGTGTGCGAGCTGCACCACTGGGGGCGGGCCCAACTTCTGCTGTTGGGCCAGAGCGCACTCGGGGGACGAGCCCCGCAGAGGGGGCGATGCAGTGGGCACGGGGCCTGGGGATGCGACGCCCTGACCCAAGTCAACCACCCTACAAACTCTCCAACGACAGCAACACAAGCAACCAGAAACTGGGGCCAGGGGACGACCAAGCTGTGGTCCCACTGGGGCCTCATGGGAGCGAGAGTGGGAGAACAGAAATCGGGCAAGTAGGACATCTGTGTCTTTCCCTCTCTCCTGCTACGACCCCAAAACATACGGGGCTCTTGGGATGCAGTGACGGTGAAGAACAGAGGGAGGGCGGCCCTAATGCCCCACGGATCTCCCCGCACTGTCACTGACCGCCCACAACCCCATCGCTCCAGGATCACGATTCCCACCGCGGGCTCACCCATATGCAGACGCTGGGTGCCCTGGTCAGAGCTGCTGCCCAAACTGAAGCCTGTAATTTATTAACTTCCCTGTTGGCCACGAACTGGTCCCTCCCAGACCCTCTTATTCTGTGTCACAGCATCTTCCTGAACCCCCGGGGTTTAGTACGGTACCTGGTACCAAATGCGTGCTCTACGGAAATTACCAAATGAACAGAAAAAGTCCGGAAAGCGAGAACTGATCAAATGGTTTCCGTCAAACACGTTATATGCCATGTTCAAGTTAGCAGAGCGTAACTCTGGTCAGATTTGTTCTCTTTAACGCAGGGGATCATGGAGGACGCCACGGAGCCCCACCCTGCACCCGGCGGGGTCAGCACTGCCTTGCAGAGGACGCACACTCCAGACCACCCAGCACAACGGCCTGTGCATGCAGCCCACAGACCTGCACCCCTGCAACCCCTCCCAACCGCTCCCTCCATGTCCCATGGAAGTGCGTTTTTGAAATTGTCTGGCCAGGACTAAGGATGCAGTGTGAGGCCACGAATAATACAAACTGGCTTTTAGGGGCGCCTGGGGGCTCAGTCGGTAAAGCGTCTGCCTTCGGCTCAGGTCATGATCTCAGGGTCCTGGGATCGAGCCCCTCATCGGGCTCCCTGCTCAGCGGGAAGCCTGCTCCCCCTGCTTGTGCTCACTTGCTCTCTCTCTCAAATAAATAAATAAAATCTTAAAAAACAAAAAACAAAAAACACTGGCTTTTAAAAAAATGTAAGACTTTGTACGTCGGACTCATCCCTGGAGAAGCCCATCATGAGAGCTGTCAGTGACCACAGGGAAGACTCGAAGGCACCCACGTCCACTGTCCAGCCATCCCCCAGACCCAGGGGGCTCCGGGCCCCCCGAGCACTCAATGGGACCCACACATGCGGCAAAAGAGGACATCACGACCCACACACGTTGCAAAAGAGGACATCACGTGAGAGTTCAGGTCAAGAAAGGGTTTTCCAGCTAAAATGTTTCTGGAGGGGCGCCTGGGTGGCTCGGTCATTAAGCGTCTGCCTTTGGCTCAGGTCATCATCCCCAGGGTCCTGGGATCGAACCCCGCATCGGGCTCCCTGCTCCGCGGGAAGCCTGCTTCTCCCTCTCCCACTCCCCCTGCTTGTGTTCCCTCTCTCGCTGTCTCTCTCTCTGTCAGATAAATAAATAAAATCTTTAAAATAAATAAATAAAATGTTTTTGGAAATTCCCTCCCTGGAGCAATCTCCAGGGATCTACCCCTTATTCACTACACCTGCTGACCTCTCTGGGCACTCAAACTCACCAGCCCAGGGACAGATGGCCCCAGACCCAGCTCCCCACTCCCGGAGGATAGACGCAGGAACGCCCCGCCCCCACCGTGCCTTCCACACCGGCGGACCCCACACCTAAGCCGCCATGGAGAATCAGATTTCAGGCCCCGAATGGGAGGATTCGTTGTGAGAAGAGACTTAGTTTCATTGTGTGCCCGAGCCAAGAGGTCCCTGGCGAGGCTCTCGGCATCCGGGGGCTCGTGGCTTTGAAGGAGAAGCCGCGTTCAAATGCTAACAGGGAAAGAAAAGAACTAGAGGTGGAGGCTGCTCAGACAATCCAAGGAGCGGGGACAGGAGCGGCCAGGGGCGCTTCTTGCCTTTTTCCGGATGTGCGTCCCCCGCACTGTGATGACCCGCCAGGGACCCTCGAGGAAGCTCCCCGGGTCCCTGCTGAGCCAGAGGCAGCAGGAAGGTGCACAGGGGCCCAGCAGGATGGCTGCCCGCCAGTGGGAGCATCAGCCCGACCCACCGCACCCCCCCACCGGCCGCCTTCTGCACCCCGCCCCCCCGGAACTTCAGGAACTGTGTGGGCCCCGAGGACAGCGAAACCAGGGCCAAGCCAAGCGACAGCTGACCAGCACCTGTGCTCCAGGTCTTGGACACTGAAGGGACGGAGCCGTGATGAGGCACGATGTGCTACTTCTTCTCGCTCATTCTCCTACGAGACTTTTCTTTCTGCAGCCTCCCTCAAGAGCCCGCAGGGCACTCCTGTTCCTTTTCATCATCTCTGCTGTGACAAAGAGGGTCAGGGGCCTCTGTTTTGCAACAAACAGTGCGTCCTGATGGCGTTGGTCCTCCAGGAGGGCGGCAGAAGTTTGAGGAGGTCATGGTTCCTGGGATGCCAGCCTCACTCAGAGGAATGGGGAGCGGAAGCAGAAGCTACTCCCAACTCCGTGTGGGGGACGTTTTCTCTGTGAGGGCTCATGGGGGAAGGAAAAAAACCACACCCCAGAATAAAAACTCAATGGTCATGCTAGCTATCCAGAGAGAAAGAAACACGAAACCTTTTGAGGCTGAAACAGGACATGTAAAATGTCATTTGGCATCTACCACAAGGCTGACGCTCGAGAAGGGTCTGCTGAATAAACCCAATTAATCAAGGGATTCAAACCCTTTTGTTCTGCGTTGTAGACAGTTTAGGAAAACCCAAGTGCGTCAAAGGTCATGGAAGGAGGCCACATAAAGTAGGCAAGCTGGAGAGAAAGCCCAGCACTCTCATCCCAAGGACTGTGGACCCCAATTCCTCGGCCCGGGGGCCCCTCTGTTAGGGGCTAAATCCAGATGTTCCCATGCTAAAGCCCTAACCCCTGAGCCTCAGAATGTTCTGTATTTGGAGAAAGGGTCTTCAAAGGGGTGATTAAGATCAGATGAGGTGATAGGTGGGCCTTAATCCAAGAGGACTCACGTCCTTATAGGAAAAAGAGATTAGGACACAGAGGCACACGGAAGGGAGACCGTCACGCTAGGACCAGGGAGAAGGCAGCCGTCTTCGTGCCAGAGAGAAAGGCTAAAGCCACCTGCTAAAGGAGAATCGTCTCTGCTGACACCCTGATGTCGGACTTCTGGCCTCCAGAGCTGAGCCAAAATACACATCTGTGGTTCAAGCCACCCAGGCTGGGGTATTAGCTACGGCAGCCCGAGCTGACCGACCACTCTCCCACACCCACCGTCCTCCCTGGGAGCAAAGGCTCAAGCAGGCGCATTTGCTGGAACACTGTTCTGGCCTCAGTTCCCCCACTAATATACCCACAGAGAGCATGATAAGATCCCCACACCCCAGCCGACCAGGACAAAAGAAAACAGTCCGTGCCCAGGTGTAGCACTGAGGGGAGGACACGCCAACACCTGCCCCGGACCTTCGTTATTGATGGGCCCCCCAATATCAGGACTAAGGTGGGGCAGACCCACACAAGTGGTGTTGGCAAACAAGGCCTGAGTGAAGAGCCGCACCCCCTCCCCCCGCTTCCATTCTGGCCTGTTACCAAACACAACAGCTGCGAACCTCTGAGGGCTCATATGCACATCTCAGGACAATCCAGGAGGTATCATCACCCCCCCCCCTCTTGACAGAACACCAAGGGGGGCTGGAGAGGGAGAGGCATGCGCACAGTGGGCATGAAGGGTGGTCTGCAGAGCCCCACTTGAGGCCCAGTGAGGAGAGGTCTCGGGCCACCCACCTCAGCCCAGTGAGCAAAGGGGCGGAGAGGGGCCACGGAGAGACAGGTGCACAGACTCCCTGCAGAAACCCCAGAATAAAGGAGCCATTGTTATGCCCAGGCCTGCAACGGCAAGCATTTATTGATCTCGGCTTAATCAATATTTAACAGACGATTCTCCTACTAAGAGAGAATCCTACACACCAGTGAAAACCCAATGGACCTTACCTGTCAGGGGCTTGCCCGGGCTCAGGTGGTTTGGCAGCCGCCTCAGCTTGACCAAGAGGACCCAGGTGAGAACCAGCTGCCGGTCACGGTCACGGCGCCCGCGCTCCCCACGGCTCCATGCTCCGGCTCAGCATGGTGCTCACTCAACTCCAAAGCTGAAAGTCAAAGAGGCCGTCACTGAACACGCGGAACTTATGCAAACCTGCATTTTATGCTCTGCACCCAAGACTAAAATCTTTTAAAACAGACACACAGGATATCTTTTTTTTTTTCAAGGAGATTTAATTTAAAAATTCTTCAAAGAGCAGAACGAGAAAGAAGTCCAAGAGGAGCAGGCTTCTAGTTGCCATGTCAACGGACTGCAGAGACAGATGCCTGCAGAGACCAGAGACCAGAGAAGCAAGGGAGGCAGCTCTGGGTCCCAGGCCATAGTCTGCACGTGTCCCCCCACCCCCAGGAAAAGCAAGTGCCCCCGAGGCGGGCGGGGCACAAATGCACAGACCTTTGCCCTCTTGCAAGGCCAAGTTCACCTGTAATTCATTCTTCGAGCCCAGATCAAAGCCCACATCCTTCCCAGGGTCCTCCCAGACTACAGCCCTCACCCCACCCCACAGAGACCCCCCCCAGCTCAGCCCAAGTACCAGCCCCCCGGTACAGAAGGCTCCGCGGAACACCGGGCACGCATGTTTAACAGGAGAGGGCAGAAGCAGGTGGACCTGCCCTTTGAATCCCGCTACTTGCTTTGATTCCCTCATGCAACTCATATTTCCTGAGGGATGAGCAGGAGGATTGCTCTAGGCTCGAAGGACAGCGTCAGGACCAAGACAAAGCCTGGCTGAGCTTGGAGGTGAGTTTTTAGTCACCTGGGTGCTCCCCGACACAGTTTCCTCTGCAGGACAGTGCGCAGAGAGCCCACCTCCCCGAGGACTGTAACACATCACATCGGAATGCCACTGACTCTTCACAGGTCAAAATGCAACATACTCCCACGGGGACTCAGTGGGGCAATCAGCACAGAGCAAGCGTGAGTCCAAGAGAGTCTTCATCAGAGCTGCTGCCTCTGTGTTTGAGCTGGTCCACGGGCTGCGACGTGGGTGCCCTTGGTGGGGAGAACAGAGCCCTAAACTAATTCTTTCTGATCACTCCATGGTGGAAATAAACCCTGCCCTGCCTCTGACCTACTACGGAAGAAGTCATGGACCTAGAACTTACTAGAAAACCAGCATGAAGCACAATGGCCAGGGATGAGGCGCAGGAGCCAGAGAGCCTCTTATCTCCTGACACCACCCTGTCTCAGCAGGTGACATCTAGGGTAGGCACTAAGCCTCTGAGTCCCCAGCTCCAAAATCAACATAACGACAGTATCTTCATCTAGAGTTTTTTTTTTTTTTTCTTCCATCTAGAGCTTTTAAGAAAAAGAAATGAGCCTGTAAAGACGTAGGACCCAACATGCGGTAAATATTAAAGGAATATACTAGACATGAACCATGACACGTCCCACAGTTCCCCCACGATCAGGTGCTAGACACTTGGCCACCCGCAAGCCTGCCGGTGTTCAGACGGGATGCTGATCTTCTTAGGACCGAAAGGGGGACACAGGATACAGGATTATGTGCCTGTTCAACACTGAACATCACCCGTCGATGCAAAGGCATTTTGAGTAAGGGCACCTGCTTTCACCCTCTCAAAGAATGTGCAAGTCTTGGGACACCTGGGTGGCTCAGTCGTTAAGCGTCTGCCTTCGGCTCAGGTCATGATCCCAGGGTCCTGGGATCGAGTCCCACATCAGGCTCCTTTTTCAGTGAGGAGCCTGCTTCTCCCTCTCCCTCTGCTGCTCCCCCTGCTTGTGCTCTCTCTCTCTGACAAATAAATAAAAATCTTAAAAAAAGAATGTGCAAGTCTGAAACACATTACAGCAATTATGTCCAGTGCAACGTCTCTAAATTCTAGTAGCTATGTTGACCACAAATTAAAAAAAAAAAAAAAAGTGAATGGTCAAATAAAAATGGGGCTCTTTGAAATGACAAAGGGCTGGAATGTGGGAAAACGGGACTCCGGTCCCATAACACCTCTGCTCCTGAAATTCTGAGACATTTCCCATCTTTTCCAGAGAAACTAGTCTTCCCTGGATTCTGATCCAAATGCCCCATGACTGCTTCCAAATGCGTCTTTTCCGCATAGGCCTTTAAATTTGCAACATACGCTTGGGAGGTTTGCCTTATTTTATAACGGGCAACATAAATTCATCTACTACTCGAGAAAAATGACACGCAGTTGCTTGTCAAGCTCATCGCCACTTCGACCATTTCTATTTTTAAGAAAGTGGATATTGAACTTCCCAGCAGACAGAACAAAGACAGGATGATTTCTGAATGTGGTGAGCTGGCAGATCCACTGAGATGCGTCCTCATCAACAGCAGGACCAAGCAAGAGGCACAGAGCCCCTGCTGCAAACAAGCCTCCAGGCGCCGTGAGCAACAGCCCATCAGCACCCACGACCACGACCACCAACACTGCCACTGCTGGGGTGGTGACACGGAACAGAGTCCCCGACACTGCACCCTTCGCCCGTCAATCAAGACAGCGCGTCCCCTGCAAGCTCCCCATCAGACACGACGTGAACTTGAAATCCGACGTGCATGAACTTGGGCAAAACCAAACGTCCTTACTGACTTCCAAAGTATGGCAGAAACAAAGGACCCCTTGATTTCTGCGTAGCATCTGGGATATCTTCCCAAACTTCCAGAGTTTATATTAATCTTTCCTTCGGTCTAGTTTTCGCACACTAAATATTTAGAGTCATAACAGTGACTATTTAGACCCTCAACAAATCCCACCTTCCGTGACGAGGATATTCAGCGTGTGTGGCCGCACCACTCAGGAACAGTCTATGCCTTCGCAAAAGGGGACGGAATGCCCTTGATGTAAAAAAAATAAATTCGGGCGCCTGGGTGGCTCAGTCGGTTAAGCGACTGCCTTCGGCTCAGGTCATGATCCTGGAGTCCCGGGATCGAGTCCCACATCGGGCTCCCTGCTCGGCAGTGAGTCTGCTTCTCCCTCTGCCCTCTTCCCTCTCGTACTCTCTGTCTCTCATTCTCTCTCTCTCAAATAAATAAATAAAATCTTTAAAAAAATAAAAATAAATAAAATAAATAAAAATAAATTCAATATCGTACGGATAGCGGAGTCCACTTGTGACAGCAAATTGAGAAAGGCGAGTTGAGAAAGAGATCAATGGAATGGAAGTGAAGGAAAAGTCATTATAAAATGTCAGAATGCTAGTGCCGGAACCTGAGGACAGCCTTTAAAAGAGAAGCAAAAATCAAGCCGAAATTCCAAAATTCCACAGCTCACACCACTTTGAGTTGGTGCTCCTGCAGCCAGAAATGCCATCGTGACCGCCCTGGTCGAGAGGGCGGAATGTGAGGACAAAGGAAAGCGGCCACACCCAAATGCCAACATCGTCCTCTCGAACCACCCAAAACACAGGAAGTGTTCAGCACAATGCAGCAGGGACTCCGTGGCCCGCGCCCAGGAAGGCCCTCCCTCCGTGGCCCGTCCACCAGCAGACCCTCAGGGGCTCCCACAGGGATGGCAAGCTGGCCCAGGTCAGGGGATCCCATCCCAACTGGCTGCCATCACAGAAACTGCCCTGACTTAATCAAAATGTATGCATGGGCCCAGAACAGGGTTCTCAACTCCACGGTCAAGCAGAACCAACAATCCTACCAGTCCTCACTGTGGGGCTTCCAGGAGCCACCGAGCAAGCTCAAAGATGGGCTATCCAAAGGACCCTTGCCCGAGGCCTCCCCAACTGGACATGCTGCAAGACGGGGGGCTGCCGCCAGGAAAGATACAGGAGACGACTTCCCTCGACAGCCAAAGTCAGAGGGACAGCAAGGGACAGGGTAAACGCACGCGCCCACGGACACAGTGACTGCCCGGAGAACGGATGAAGAGCCAACACACACACGCACATTTTAGCTCAGTCCCAAGAACAGAAGAACAGCCCTACATAAACTAAAGAACGTCGCCACTTGCCTGAGACGTGGAAGAGGCCTGGACTAACGGAAACATGTGAAGTTCCCAAATGGGAAGATGAAACCTCAGAGATTTTGATGCTCTTCAAAGCCATCAACTGAGGAAACTAAAGCTAGTTTTGTAAATGAGGTGCGGTTATCCATCTAAATGCATTAAAACTAACAAGATCAATCATGAGACCACCGATTGTACAACATTGAGGGTTACTCTCATCTCAGACTAAATTATAAGGCAAAAATAGTTAGTGTGGTACCCCCACAGAGCTACATGCAAGAGGGTTCATCAGAAAGAGTGGGGCTGACCAACAGGAATGTGCAGATTTGCATCCCGTGCTCCACGAAGCATCCTAGTAAGAGCATGTCCGAATCATCAAGCTTCCACAACCTGGCACGCAGGATCCACGGGGCTGAAATCCCAGGGTTGACCAGCTCTCCCAGACGGTCCTGCTGATGCCACCGAGGATGAAGGGGACGGCCGTGATGCCCATGGATGGCGATGACAGCCACCTTGATTGACAGCCTGTCATAGGTCACACGTCTCACCAGATGCTCAATAACCAATAATCAAACGGTTTTGAGGATTAAGTTGAAACAAGTAAATGCAGAGAAGACATATAATGAAATGTAAAAATGAATGGTTCTTACTTAAGAACAAGGAACGACTGTCAATCCTTCAAAGCAGAATCATTATCCCATTTTAGGGATGAAGAAACCAAGGCTGGGATACAATGCGTACCTCCCAAGGTCCCACAGCTAAGAAATGGAAGAGCCAGGACTGAATCAACAGGTATTTATTTGAATCTGCCCCACCTATTTTATTATTTTGTTGATGAACAGCATTTGTAGGATAAGAAGAGAATAGAAAAATTTTGGCACTCATTTACCACGTTTCTCCTCATTTTTGTTCTTTTGGATCACATTGTTTGGAGCATATTTTATCATTTTATTTTAGAGAAGGAAAAAAAAAAACGGTCCAAAATAAGAGCCTGAAATTCCAAGCACAGAGGATAACGGGGCGGAGGCGGGGGGGGGGGGATTCCCCTGATTTGCAGGTCAGAGATGGGGTGTAAAAGAGGGAACGTTCTTGACCTAATGAAAGCATCTACCAGAAACATCCAGCAGCCCAGTGGCCTACATAATGAGGCAGCACTGGTAACCTCGCCCTTAAAATTAGGGCCAGCAAGCCCAGATGCAGCAAGCCCCATGGTCACCCCCTAGATGATACAGCAAAGTACGAAACAGAAACCAGGCTTGGAAGTTGTCTAGAAAAAGCTAAGAAGCCAGTGTTATTTACAGGGGAAATTCAGGACCACCAGCTGAAGGCTGAGCTCCTGTCAGCATTTAATAAGGTCGGGATCCCAGAGCGACCCCCACACCCTCAGTCTTTCAGGCAACAGCACCAAGCCAGTTAAAAAGTATAGCAGTAAAGTGGTTTTATTCATAGAAGCAACAGAAATAACGTACTTAAGAAGTACATATGAGATCCCGAGGAAAACCCAGAAACTCTGGTGAAGAACCTAGAAGAAATCGGAAAGAAGACGCCAAGGCACCAACACAGCACTTTCTGGGAAGGGAAGCCCTCCCCTCGCTGCTCCTGCCCCAGGTAATGGGAAGGTGCACCCCCAGCCGACACCCCAGGTCTGCCAGGGACCCACGGCTTGCCTGTGGACAGGTGGACAGGAACGGGACAGACACAGAAGTCAACAGAACGGGAACAGGATCCGGGTGGAGCTGAGTGACCATAGAAGAAGGAAAAGTAAGATCCAGGATAAGGGGCTATTGGTGCTCAGTAAGACACAGGCGGATCCTCACCGCCCACCATTCCCGATAGATGAATGACTTAATCATCATGAAACATAATAAGAGAAAGCATAGAAGAACAACGTTATGAAATCTGGGTGAGGAAGATCTTCCTCAGCAATATTCTCACCCTGGAAGCCAGGAAGGAAAATCCAACTCCTTCATGGCACCCAGCCCTCTCTGCAAAATCAAAGGGCAAGCAAAAACCTTGGGGAGAAAAAATAACTGGAAGCAAGGCAAATGCACCTGTCCCTGTCCCCCCTCCCCTGCTTGGCACAACCCACCAAGTCCCCCATCCTCACCCCTCCCTCCCACACCTGCCATCCAGTGGCACACGTACTCTGGCTACAGGAGCATGAGAAATCGGCCCACTACCCTCCTCCCCTCTCTGCTGCCAACACCAGGCCGCTGCGCTCATCCGACCTAGAACCAGCCTCAGCACCTGCTGTCCCCCACACCCCTCTCAAGCTGGCTTCAGATGCACCTGGACACCCCCAACAGCAGTCTGACCCAGGGGCCTGACCCAGGGGCCCCACCTCCCCTCTGACCCACACTCACCTCACCCACCAGCCTCTTCCAGGAGCTCAGACACTGCCTGCCCTCTGGGATGTCCTCCCCTTCCTTCCCTGCTCTGCACCCAGACCCTGCTCAGCCCTGCTCCTCTGCCCAGGACTCCTCTGGCCCCACAGACACATCCAGCCGTTCTGTGGGCTCAATTCTCCTTCCGGCTCCCTCCCGCAAGGATGAAATGATGCAAATCCCAAAAGGTGCCTCTCACGGAACTGGCCAAAGGCAGCCTTGACCAAGGTGGAGGCAGAGATCACAGAGGAAAGGAGCTGAGGAGGAGGAGGAAGGAGGGGATACTCTCACAGAAGGGGAAAGTGACAAACAGGTCCACGAATTCACCTGAATTAATGGCAGGAAAGGACCCAGGAGGACACAGACCATCAGTGACCGGGAGGGAGGCCAATCTGATGGCTCAGAGGGCGCAGCTGGGACCTTCACTCTATTCTACAGACTCTGGGTCTGAATGTTTGCAAGAAGGAACAGGAATCACATAATTTTAAAATTGATCTTCCTAGTCAAAAGTGCTTTTGTCAGGTTTCAGACCAGTGGTCCTGCTGCTTCTCCCCCCTTCCCACCCCTCACCCCAAAACCCCACCTGAGTCCCTCATGACGCTCAAGCACCGTCTCCTTCCCTCGCCCTGTGGCTGGCTCTCCCCGCTCCCCTTTCTAGAAATTCCAGAGAAATCACAGCTCTCCCCGGAAAACAATGAGGCCATTAAGTGCTGTGGGCAAGTCACATGAACCGAGAACAGCCCAGAAGCTTCTAGAAATGCGAAGGACTCTGCCCCCACCCCCATTTTCTTTGTTTTGTTTTCCTTCCTTCCTTCTGCATTTTCTTTCTTCCCTCAGGAAGTTAGAAAAAAAAGCCAACAAGATAAAGAGGAAAGTAAGTGAAGACCCTATCATCTGTGGAGAAACTTCGCTATGTGATTTTGAGTCATGCTGAATGAGGCACCACCAACCACAGGTTAAGATTTTGCCCCTCGTCACAGAGGAAATCTGTGGGAAACAGAGTCATCTTGTGTGGATGCCCATCACCACCCCGAGAACAGCCCAAATCACGGGGCACGCCCCACGGTCCCATGTCCCCCCACCTCCAGAACCTTACCTGTGAAAGACAATCACCTTTCCTCCTCAGTATCACTCAATACCCCCCGTAGGGAACAACTGGGGGTTCTAGGTTTGGGGGATAAAGTGTTACAAACATGTGTAAGGAAAAATGCTCCTTCAGTGCAGGGAATCAAGATTCTAATAAGGACAACGGAGATGCCAGCGGGTCTGTCCAGCCCGGAAACTGGCCCAGCATCTGGGCATAAAAAAGAACTGCTACAGTCGACAGTCTAATCACCTTTTATTACTTTTATCAAGTCTAGCAGTATGAATCTTCAGTGACCTTTAGTTATCCCCTTGTATTTAGCCCTTCTCAAGCCCTGCTCAGCCCTTCCAACAGCTCCTCCCCCCACCCTCCCTCTCCCCTCCCCTCCCCCTGTCCCCCCACCGTGTGAAGGCACAGTGAGGAGGGGCCCCCTGCACACCAGGAAAGGAGCCCCTACCACATAGGGAATCGGCCAGTGCCAGATCTTGGACCCATGCTCCAGATGTGTGAGAAGTAAATGTGTGCTGATTAAGCCCCAAGTCTGTGCTATTCCGTTAGGGCAGGCCCGAGCAGACTAAGACAAGGGTGGACGACGTACTGACTGCCCAGCCCCAGCACCACACTGCTCAAAGCAGGGGAGGGGGGGATGCCTCTGTAGATATAAATACCCCCACCCTGCACAGACCGAACAGTCTCACACTCCTCCCTGAACCGGACCTCCTCTGGCCACACGGGCACCAGCTCAGGACACACGGGCTCGGGGACTCTCTGCAGAACGCAGAATGTTCTGGTCAGACACACAGAGCCGGCCTCCATGCCTGCTGGTTCCACTCGAGAGTCGCAGGGTGGCAGCCCCCACGAGCCGTTCCCTCTCAAGGACCCTGCGGCCACGCTCAAAGTCTATCTTAGGACCTGAAGAACAGTTCCTACATGATCCTATCAAGGTGCATCTCTTAGATTCCACCTCCCAGTGAGCCCACTTTGACAGGACGCAATGGACCAGTCATCTCCTATTCATGGACGCAACCCATGACAGGCTGACAAGCGGGGTGACCAGCATGGAGCTTACCCTCTTGCCACATCTTTCTGTCCTTCCCCATCCACTGCTTCACTCCTTTGTCATGTGCCAGGAGCCTGTGTCTGCCCCCCTTGACCCTGTTCCATCTGCCTGGGACTCAGGAGACCCGCTGAGCAAGTGGCAGAAACGCCCCCAATGCTCTCTGAACCTCAGGCTCCTTATCGGTGCCAGGAGGGCCTCGGGCAACTGCTCCTATGTCAGGGTTGGGAGTGAGAGCTATTTGGGTGAAGTCTTCTGCTTTGGGGTGCCTGGGTGACTCAGTTGGTTAAGCGTCTGTCTTCGGCTCAGATCATGATCTCAGGATCCTGGGATGAGTCCCGTGTCAAGCTCCCTGCTCAGCGGGGAGCTTCCTTGTCCCTCTCCTTCTGCCCTTTGCCCCCTCCCGTGTGCTCTCTCTTGCTCTCTCTCAAATAAATAAAATCTTTTAAAAAAAGAAAAGAAAAAGAGAAAAGGAAAAAAAGGAAAGGAAAGAAAAAAGAAAAGAAAGGAAAGGAAAGAAAAAAAAGGAAAGGAAAGGAAAGGGAAAAGAAAAGAAAAAAAAAGAAAACAGAAAAGAGAAAAGAAAAGAAAAGAGAAGGTCTTCTGCTTTCCAAACATCAGACAAAGCAGTTATGTCACAGACGCCCTTGGGTGGGCGGCCTCTCATCACCCGTCCTGCTTACAGGTGGTTGTCCAGTGACGGGCAGATCACCGAGCAGCACTTGGCGATTTTCCTCGGGACACTAAGGCTCTTGTAAGCCCAGGAGCTCATGGCAGGCACCGAATGGCTTGTGTTACCTTCTCTAACAATCATTCCATGTTTATCTTTGTCCTGAAAGTCATGACTTTTTCCTTGACTCCATAAGCATTTACTGAGTGCTCATGACAGCCTCCATCCTGATGAGCACTCTCAACAAGATGGTCCCTAACCTTGTTTCTTGGGGCAGTCGACGCCAAGACGCAGGAGCGTGGCCAAGCCTTGGTCCACACCCCGCAAGGAAAACATGGGAAGAAAAGCAGTCTGTGGCATGCATGGCCAATCACTGCTTTTATCCGTTCTGCAAAAACTGGCATGAGCGTGTTGAAACCCGTCCCAAGTGAACTTGTCCTCAGGTATCTAGCAAGGGACGCCCAGCTGTTGCTAATCCGCGTGGGAAACAGCCCTACACAACTGGTCACTTCTCTAAGGAATCCCAGCTATTCACACATCCTTGACCCGAGAGCAGGTCCTCTTCCTGCCTGGGAAAGTCTGTCCCCCCGGGGCCAGAGGCAAAGGGAAAGGGACAAAGCAGAGCCCCACTCACAGTCAGACGAGCAGAAACCTACCCATGGGCCGGGGCGGCGGGGGGGTTGCTGTTTCCAGCAAATCACGCTACCCAGAGCCCGCCACTTAGGAGAGGTGAATGCACCTCAAAATTTCCAGTGTTCCTCACGTCAGCGCAGTCTTGGGGACAAGGCGGGGTCTTCCACTGGAAAGCTAACCCAGACCTCAGCTCCACCAACTGAAACCCACACTTCATCCTCCAGTATTCAATTTTCCTCTTCCTGGTGATCGGAGCTATGAAAACAGTCACGACAGAGGAACTTCAAAAGGCCTCCCGTAGGGGGCCTGGGTGGCTCAGTCGGTGCAGGGTCCAACTCTTGGTTACGGCTCAGGTCCTGATCTCAGGGTCGTGGGATCAAGCCCCACGACAGGCTCTGTGCTCAGCAGCGTCTCCCTCTGCCCCCTCCCCTTCCCGTACTCCCTCTAAAATAAATCTTAAAAAAGAAAAAAAAAGGTCTCCTATAAGGATTACTAAAGGTAATCTAAATCCTTTCAGAATTCTATTACCTTCCACGACTGGGACGCCAAATGCCCAGAGAGGTGGGAGCCACCTCACCCTACAGGAGGCCTCACACGAGGGAAGCCGGCGTGGAGACCCGCGAAGGAATCTGTCCTTTACCTGCGTCAGCGACTGAAATGCTTTTCCTTTGCCAACAGAGATCGCGTAATCCTCACGTCCCCGGCCTCCCCCTCACACTTCCCAAGCTGACCCGTGCTCAACAGCTTGGATATGCTCTACGGCTTGTCATGCATCACCTGCATGGTATAGTCAACAAATATTTGGTCCTTGTCCCAGTTCCCGGCACACGGCTCCTACAACTCCCGGAAGCTCCAGAGTGATGAGTGTCTTGTAGGCCTAATGAAGCAGGTGGCTGGGACCCCCT
>NW_023270498.1:4641260-4663536 GCF_011800145.1 Mirounga leonina
GGTGCTAGGAGCCCCCGGGGAGAACATGGAAGGTCCACGTGCCCCCCTTTACCTACACCTTGCTCTATGTGTTTCTTCCATCTGGCCATTGCTGAGTTGTAGCCTTTATCACAAACCTACAAATATAAGTAAAGTACCTTCCTGAATTCCAGGAGCCATTCTAGCAAACTATCAAACTAAGAAGAGGGTCGCATCCCCATCCTATATTCATCTGGTCAGAAGTATGGGGGCCTGGGATTCAGCTGGCATCTGTAGTGGGGGCCCCTTTCTGGCGCAGTCTTGAGCCCTATGGCCTGGGCGGGGAGGGGGCAGGGTCGGAACCGCACGGAATTACAGGACACCCCCGCTGGTGTGTGGAGACTTGGAGGGCTGACATCTGGCATCAGATGCGTTGTGAATAAAAAGTGTAAGCTGAGAGAGAAAAACAGGTCGCAGAGCCAGGACCACGTCACCCTTTGCTTGGAGTCTGTCCATCCGCACGGTGAGCTCCTGGCTGGCTTCACCCGCCCCGGCTCCGAGGCTCTGGGTCTGAGTGCTGGCTAAGGCTGGGGGCCCCGGGCCTTCCGTGGGCAGCTTGGCCAGGTCAGAGGAGGGACAGAGCTGGGTCACTCTGCCCCTCTCCCCTGTCAGCTTACCTTCTGTGCCTCCAGGACAAAGTGCCGGTCTCACTCCTGTTCCGAAGCGCTCTGGGGGGTGCTCAGTGTGATACCCGTCTCAGATTCCTCTGCAGACACTTGAGTTTCCCGTGGGGAAACAGGACGGTGGCCAGGAGCTCTGCCCTACAGTCTGGGCAGCCAGCCCCTCGCCACGACGGCTCACAGCCCTGGACCTGGGCTGCACAGAGCTTCTATCCACATCCCGCTCCCAAGCTGACCCCTCAGTGAATGCACATCGAGGGGGCACTAGCATCTCCCCACCGCATCCGTATCGCAGCCCCGGAAAGTACACGAATACACCGGAAGACAGAAGACCTGGGCTCCCCACCTCATCTGGCGCTCAACAACTAAGGGCCATCTTCACGGTGTCCCTACACTACAAAGGACACGAGAGACACAGAGATGAGCCACAGGGCCATCACCAGGGAGAGGCCCCAGCATCCCAGCACCCCTGCCGCACCCCGCATCTGCATCTCCACCTGCAGCAGTCTCTCACAGGAGCCCCGACCTTGACCGACCTCACATGCCAAGGGCAACATCAAAACCACCTTCAGGATACTAACCCAGGGCCTCTCCCTCCCGAGTGCACGCTGGGGTGTCCTGGAGGCCACAGGACGTGGGACTGAATGCAGAAGCAGGTTCTAGAACCCAGGCACCTTCTGTTAAGCCGGATCTTAAAGGGATTTACAAAATGTAAAATGACGACACTCTCATTACATTTTTAATTTGAAAACACAGCTATTTTTTTCTTAAGACATAGCCTTTATGTTTACATATAACAGATTTATTGTTCTTTTTTTTTTTTTTTAAGATTTTATTTATTTATTTGACAGAGAAACACAGCAAGAGAGGGAACACAAGCAGGGGGAGCGGGAGAGGGAGAAGCAGGCTTCCCACGGAGCAGGGAGCCCGACGCGGGGCTCGATCCCAGGACCCTGGGATCATGACCTGAGCCGAAGGCAGACGCTTAACGACTGAGCCACTCAGGCAACCCCGATTTATTCTTCTTTTTATGGAGGAATAAATATTTTGTAAATGTGTCTTTGTTTTCTGCAACAGCAAAGATCAATATGCACAGTCACAAAAACACAAGCTCTGTACGGTCACCAGTCACTTTTAAGGGTGTGAAGCGGGTCCTGGGAGCAAACCTGTGAGGCCCACAGTCTCCACGGCCCGAGCAGCCCCAGGAGGTAAGGGGGATGCCCCCGGGACCGCGGCCTCCCCTGGCACTCAGGACTTGGGCTTGGACAGGCCCCCAGGACAGGCTGCACCACCACCAACCACATTCACATAGCAAACCAAGGCTCTTGGGGAACAAGAGCCCTCAGAGACTCGGTCAATCAGGAAAGATTTCATGAACAACGACAGTGGGTTTCAGAACTGTTCACCTGAGACAGGGCCATGAAAATAAATGAGGGCACTCCCTTCGGGGGCGGGGGCGGGGGCAGATCCGAGGTGGGGAGCCCAAGGGTCGTCACCTCTGAAGAGTAATTGCTCAACTGTGCTCCCCAAAGGCCTGTCCTGTGGGACTCTGGCAAGATGCACACCTGGAAGCATTCAGAAGCATTCTTCCCTGCCTCCTGAATAAGCCACCAAACAGGGACAGTCAGAGAGAAAATGTCACACGTCCAGTATTTCCAGTTTTCTAGCAGAGTTCTGCAGGATGGGCAGCCTCCCCGGGGGCTCCTGCACTGCAGAGTGTCACCATCTGCCCTCCGCCTCTCCCGTGAGAAACCTGGGCCTGAACTTGACACTGAGCTCAGGGCACCCAGGGCACCTGCAGAGATCTCCACCCAGACACGTTCTCCATAATGTTGGTCCCAGCTGCTGCTCTCCTTGGGTTTAAACTGTCCAACATGGGAGACCAGAGCCCACAGCCGGAAGGGACACGCTGTGCGGGACAGGGAGGGACACGGTGTCTCCCGGGGAAAACAGCACCCCACTCTCTCGCCCGCTGCAGGATTACCTCCCAGGACTGAGCACACGCTTAAGGGAAAAGAGGATCTATTTCTGACCTGAGAACGTAAGACTGACTCTGCTAAATGGGGCAAGGGCCTTCGTAACGCCTGTTATTTCTATCCATAAGGACGCACTACCGTGCAAGGGGAAAGACACCAGTGCCCCGAGCTTACCGCGCTCTCCGCTGCAGGCCCAAACGGACCGAGAGGTACCTAAAAAGTCAAATGAATTCAGGTGGCACGTGTGTGCCCGAAACTTGACACCAGAAGGAACGGAGGCTAAGTGAGATGGCCACGCAGACGTACATCCGTTCAGGTGACGACCTCCACCTTCGTAACCGTCCAACGACCTCGAACATTGAGAGAAATAAAAAAGGAGTACAATCGTGCGAGGCCTGGTACAAGATCAGTTCCCTGCCTCCAAAAGGCCACTCCAAACCCAAGGCCTTGGCGGCCACACTCAAAACTAGGAGGCAGCCACCACACCTGAGAGCAAAGGCAGATGGATTACCACGTGACAGCACAGGGCAAAATAGGATTGCCTGTGTTCCCGAACCTCACTGCTTCTAGATCATTCTGAATCCAAGACCAGGGACTGTCAAGTACCCAGGATCTTTCCTACAAAACTCCCCCAGGGAAAGGAAATTAAGTGTTTGCTGAAGACCTGCTATGTGCCAGGCACTGTGAAATGAATTTGCCTTTGATATCTAAAATGCAGAGAGTGGGACGCCTGGGTGGCTCAGTCAGTTAAGCATCCGCCTTCGGCTCAGGTCAGGATCCCAAGGTCCTGGAATCGAGCCTCGTGTGGGGCTCCCCGCTCAGTGGGGAGTCGGCTTCTCCCTCTCCCTCTGCCCCTGCTCATGCACTCACACGCTCTCTCTCTCTCAAATACATAAAATCTTTAAAATGCTGAGCAAAGAAACAACATGCGTGGATGAAGTCCTTCCTCTTATCACACACATCCCCAGTCATTCAAGCAGGTGGGCCTTTGGTGGGAACACACCACCTCTCCCTTCTCCCTTCTCAGGGGAACAAAGAACGTGGGACTTGGGATCCAAAGCTCTGTGAGGACAAGTCTAACCCTTCCATCCACTCACGCCTGCTTGACCCTGAATGAGGCCTGTGACCAGGAGGTCTCCCACTTCCCCATCCATAGAAGGAAGACTCTCTCCCTCGCTTGCAGGGTTGTCCTGAGGGTCAAAGGCAGGGTCAGAGGCAAGCCAGGTAAGCTCAGTGCCAGGAATCCACCACCACCCCCTCCTTCTCAAGCAGCAGCAGGGTGTCTTGTCCAAGCAGTTTCTGGAGTCAGCTAGAAAATGCAAACACCTCTCCGCTATCCAGCATAGCAACTGCAAGATTACGCTATCAAGAGCACCGTTAACGACCAATACAAGTTTCAGTGCTTTGTAAAAGGTTCTTCTAAATATAACTTACTCTACAAACGTTCACATCGAGGCAGCCTTCCTTAAAGCATTAGTTATAAGAGAAGATTCTAGAGAAACGAAGGACAACAAGCTGTAAGATGTACACGACCCCCAAGCACACAAAGATTGGCAAAATGGCCATTATCAGTAATTTAAATGTAAATAAATTAAATCCTCAAAAGGCAGAGATTGGCAGGATGGAAAAATATAAAGACACATAATCCAACAATATGCTGTTTCCAGGAGACTCACTTTAGAACAAAAGACACAATCAGGTTCCAAGTGAAAAGACGGAAAAAGATTATTTCATGTTAACAGTGACAAAAAGAGAGTTGGGATAGCTATACCACCATCGGCCAAAATGTACTTAAAGTGAAAATTCTCAGAAAGACAAAGAAGGACATTCTATATTGAGGATGGGGTCAATCCATCCAAAAGATTTAACAATTGGGGCACCTGGGTGGCTCAGTTGTTAAGCGTCTGCTTTCGGCCCCGGTCATGATCTCAGGGTCCTGAGATCGAGTCCCGTGTCGGGCTCCCTGCTCAGTGGGGAGCCCACTTCTCCCTCTCCTGCTCCCTCCTGCCTGCCACTCCCCCACTTGTGTTCTCTCTCTCTCTCTCTCTGTCAAATGAGTAAATACGCACTCCAAGGAAACTATAGACCAGTATCACTGATGAACACTGATGCAAAAATCCTCAACAAAACGCAACGCTGGTAAACCGACTTCGGTAGTAGATTAAAAGGATGACACAACTGACCAGTGGGATTTATTCAAGAAATGCAGAGAAAGTTCAACCTACAAAAACCAATCAAGAGACCATACCACATTAATAGAATAAATGGAAAAAAACTGACATGATCATCTCACTTGACGAAGAAAAAGCCCTTGACAGAATTCATCACTCTGTCATGCTATACTCAACCAGGAACAGAAGATGTCTTGGTCCGTTCAGGCTACTATGACAAAGTGCCACATGGTGGGCAGTTTATAAAGAACACAAACTTATTGTTCACAGTTCCGAAAGCTGGAAATCCAAGAGCAGCATACCAGCATTATCGAGGGAGGGCTCTGTTCCAGGTCACAGACTTGTCATTGTACCTTCACAGGCCAGAAGAAGCTAGAGAGCTCTGTGGGATCTCTTTTACAAAAGCACTAATCCCATTCCTGAGGGCTCCACCCTCATGACCTAATCACCTCCTGAAGGCCCCCACCTACTAGGATTTCAACATAATGAATTTGGGGAGGACACCAAACATCCAGATGATAGCAAAAGGAAACTCTAACCATCAAAAAATTTTTCTCATATGAAAAATCCCCAACTAACAGCAGACTCAAAGGCAACAGAGTGAAAGCTTTCCCTCTAAGATCAAGAATGAGTCAAGGAGGGGGCACCTGAGTGGCTCAGTCAGTTAAGCGTCTGCCTTCGGCTCAGGTCATGATCTCAGAGTCCTGGGATGGAACCCCACAGTGGGCTCCCTGCTCAGTGGGAGCCTGCTTCTCCCTCCCCCCGTCCCTCCCCCCAGCTCCTGCTCACTCGTTCTCTCTCTCAAATAAATAATATCTTAAAAAAAAAAAAAAAAGGCTAAGTCAAGGAGGCCTGCTTTCATCATTTCTATTCAACATAGTACTGGAAACTCTAGCCAGAGCAATTAGGCAAGAAAAATAAATGCATGGTATCCAAATCGCAAAGAAAAAACTAAAGTTATCTCTACTCCCAGATGATGGGACTTTATATGCAGAAAACTCTATAAAGTTTGCAGATACACACAAAACTATTAGAATGAAATAATAAATTCATGAAGGTCACAGGATAAAAAATCAAGTTTTCTTTTTTTTTTTTTTTAAAGGTTTTATTTATTTATTCATGAGAGGCAGAGGGAGAAGCAGGCTCCCAAGGAGCAGGGAGCCCAATGCGGGACTCGATCCCAGGACCCTGAGATCATGACCTGAGCCGAAGGCAGACGCTTAACCATCTGAGCCACCCAGGCACCCTCAAGTTGTTTTTCTATATACAACGAACAATCCAAAAATGAAATTTAAGAAAATAATTCCATTTACAGTAGCATCAAGAACAATAATTAGGAATAAATTTAACCAAAGGTGAAAGACTTGTAACACTGAAGTCTATAAAATGTTGCTAGAGGAACACAAAGAAGACCTAGGGGTGCCTAGGTGGTTTAGTCGGTTAAGCATCTGCCTTCAGCTCAGGTCATGATCTCGGGGTCCTGGGATCGAGCCCCGTGTCAGGCTCCCTGCTCAGTGGGGAGCCTGCTTCTCACTCCCCCTCTGTCCCTCCCCCCTCTCATGCTCTCTCTCTTGCTCACTCTCAAATAATAAAATCTTAAAAAAAAGAAAAAAGAATACAAAGAAGAGACGTAATAAGACAATATACCTCGTGTTCATGGATTGGAAGACTTGATAGCACTGTCCAAACAGCCTACAGATACAATGCTCTCCCTGTCAAAATCCCACCAACATATTTTGCAGAAATATAAAGAATCGGGAAATATCAAGTATTGATGAGGACATGGAGAGACTGGAATGCTTGCCCACTGCAGATGGGAATGCAAAATGGTGCAGCCACTATGGAAAACAGCACAGCGGTTCCTCAGAAACACTAAAAACAGGATTACTATAAGATCCTGCAATTCTTGGGCACCTGGGTGGCTCAGTCGTTGAGCGTCTGCCTTCAGCTCAGGTCATGATCCCAGGGGCCTGGGATCGAGCCCCGCATAGGGTTCCCTGCTCAGCGGGAGGCCTGCTTCTCCCTCTCCACTCCCCCTGCTTGTGTTCCCTCTCTCGCTCTCTCTGTTAAATAAATAAATAAAGGGACTCCTGGGTGGCTCAGTTGGTTAAGTGTCTGCCTTCAGCTCAGGTCATGATCACTGGGTCCTGGGATCGAGCCCCGCATCAGGCTCCCTGCTCCGCGGGAAGCCTGCTTCTCCCTCTCCCACTCCTCCTGTTTGTGTTCCCTCCCTTGCTGTGTCTCTCTCTGTCAAATAAATAAATAAAATCTTAAAAAAAAAAAAAAAAGATCCTGCAATTCTGCATCTAGGTATGCACCAAAAAAAAAAAAAAAAAAAATCTGAAAGCAGGGACTCAAACAGGTACTTGTATACCGATGTTTGTAAAAGCACTATTTGCAGAAGTCAAAAGGTAAGAAGAATCCAAATACCTATCAGCAGTTGAATGGATAAACAAAAAAGATGGTGTATACATACAAGAGAATGTTGTTCAGCCATAAAAAGGAATGAAGTACCAACAGCTGCCAGAACACGGACGAATCTTGAAAACATGACACTAAATGAAAGAAGCCAAGCCAAAAACCACATACCATATGAACCCATTCGTAGACATATCCCCAACAGGGAAATCTATAGAGACAGAAAACAGGTTAGTGGTTGCTGAGGGGTGGCGGGGGTGACGGAATGAGAATTATAACCAGAGAGCAGAGGCTTCCTCGTGAAGTCTCGAGTTGTTCTAAAATTGACTGGTGGTTCAGAGAGCCTGGGTGGCTCAGTCGGTTGAGTGATCAACTGTTGATTTCGGCTCGGGTCAGGATCTCAGGGTCATGGGATCAAGCCCGGGGACAGGCTCTGCACTCAGCATAGAGCCCGCTTGAGATTCTCCCTCTCCCTCTCCCTGCTCATGCTCTAAATAAATAAAAAAATTTCTTAAAAAAAATAAAATAAAACTGACTCATGCTAGTTGCACATACCTGTGAGTATAGTAACTGGGTATCATATATATTACATGTATCTACACCCACACACACACACACTAATTGCACAGATCTGTGCATATACTCATTGTAACTGACTTGTGCACTTTAAATTTAATTGGGTAAACTGTGTAGTATGTGAATTATATCTCTATAAAGCTGGGTTGTTTTTTTTTTTTAAAGAAAGAACTCTATAAAAGACGAGCCCTGTGATGCAATCAGCCCAAAAGTGTACTGTGCCCCCCCACCCCCCCACCAAATTTCGAACCACCATAATTTACCGTCTCCTTGGAGTGTCGAACTGAATTTTCTGAAAGTTCTGCCACGGGAAACGAGCTTTATCTACCCTGACATTTCTAAGCACATCTGGCCAAGGAGTATTAGCTCTGCGGCGTCTATTAGCCCTCGGGAAAGCACAAGGCTGTCCAACATCACCACAAGCGCGGGAGACTCTTGATAAAGGCTGACAAAGGAACAGCGTCCAAAGCCCCATGGGCTCCATCAATGTCTGTGCTGAGCAACAAGAACAGGCAAGAAGACAAACATTCCAAAGGGTCCACGATCCCAGGAAAGCTTTCGGTGGGGGTTTTTTTCAAAAGGTGGAACGATGAAGAGCAGGTGCCCAAGGCGCAGCCTGCCACACAGAACAGACTCCCAAGTGAGTAAGACAGAAGCTACTCCCATGTCACCCGCCCTTACGGGGAGCAACAACCCTGCCCTAGCTTCCCCCAGAGGGCAGAGCTCAGGCTAGGGACACCAGCGGGGGCTCTCCCACTGCTTGTGGCCCTAGGGCTTACAAGCTCAATGGGACACCAATCCTGCACTCCTACGATGAAGACAGGCAGGGCTTCCAGACCCTGCAAGATTCCAAAGGCTTCCAACTTTTTTCTTTCATCCGAAACACAAGAGAAACCACCGAATAAAACCCACAGAATCCAAGTAAATGTCAAAGTGGGACTCTGGGCAAATATTTAATAATGGAGTAAAGTGTGGACGCTTCATTTAAGAATGCCACTTACAATCACGGAGGGCCAACGGCTGAAAATTTTCCGGCAGATGCCCTAGATTAAGTAATAGCATGAGTAATAAGAGCTCTCCTCTCACAGCGTCAAGCAGCCTTTTCAGAGATTTTTAGAGAAGAAACCAAATAGAGAATGGGACAAACGTATGAAGACCTCAGCACGTGAAGCGCGCCTCCAACTCACCGAACTGGAACGGGCCTGGTCCCGAGATCCCGGGCGACTCACGCACACGTTGCAGTTTGAGTACGGTTTTCGGACACTGTTAATCCTGAACCTTTGTCAATACTGACGCTTGCCAGCTCCCTCCAGGAAAACAAGTGTAAAATCCATTTGGGTCACTCCTTTATCGTTGAGCCACCCCTCTGCTCGCTGTCCCTTCCTCCAGGGACGTCACTATTCTCAGGGGAGTGGGACGGCAGCATGCACCTGCTGGGTGAGTGGCTCCCAGGGTCCTTGTGCAAACCCATCCAGCGCACTCCTACAGCCCTTCTCCCACTTGAGTGCCCCAACAGGTGCTGAGAGCTTCCAGCCCTTGGCGGTGAAGGCAAAGAGCCAGAGCCGAGCGGCCAGCACCATTCTGCAGAGAAGTTAACCGCGATGAGCAGGAAGAGCACAGGCGGGGACCTAGAGGTCCCATTCATGCGCTCAGGATGGCCTTCCCTCCCTGATAGAAGACTAGAGCCGGGAGCATCTGGAGCTCAGCTCCCCACAGACCGGGAAAGTTCTGGACAGTCCTGGACTCCCTGCCCCAGGAGACAGAGGACAAAAGGCAAAGGAGAAGCAAACGGGTTCAGTACACACCTGCTGGCCCCCTAATGGGAGTCACTGCATCCCGTGTCCCCCTAATGCAGCCCCTACCAGCCTGGGGAGGAACAAAGCCCACTCCACGTGGGAGGAGGGACGGGGAATATTTTTACCGAATCCATCAGAATAAGCCTTCGTGGAAAGGGTTCAGGTACTTGGAAGGTTTGGGAGGGGTTAGGACTCTGTGAGTCACTTCCAACCCCCATGAATTCTATGAAATAGGAGTAAATACGGTGCATCATGTTGATTTGGGATGTGATGTGTGGCCATTGTCAACTGCCAGGCGTGCTTCTGTGGCCCGCGTGGGTGGGGTTGGGGGAGCCTTGGGACTAGGCCAGCATTTTTTGTTAAGTCTGGTAAAACACAGAAACAAGAAGGGCCTCCTGTCACATGCTCTCCCAGACCCCCAGGGTCCACAGGGCTCAGACTGCCCTACCGCCAACCCCCAGGGCTCTGCCCTTGACCTTCTGATTAGGCAATAATTCTGGCAGGTGGGAGCTGCCAAGTTTCTGACCCAACTGGTGGTCCCAAGCCCGGAACACTGCTCCTGAGCTGGGGTGACTTCTGAACCAAGCATCCCTGCTCGAGCTGTGGACCCATACGAATCACCTGGCTGCTTTACAAGATGTGGGATTCCAGATCCCAGCTCTGCAAGTAGGTCTCATGGATCGGGGCAAGGCCTGGGGGAGGTTCAGAGGTCACCGCTTGAAAAACCCTGCTCTCAAGGGACACCTGGGTGGCTCAGTTGGTTAAGCGACTGCCTTCGGCTCAGATCATGATCCTGGAGTCCCTGGATCGAGTCCCGCATCAGGCTCCCTGCTCAGCGAGGAGCCTGCTTCTCTCTCTAACCCTCCCCCGTCTCATGTACTCTCTCTCATTCTCGCTCTCTCAAATAAATAAATAAATCTTTAAAAAAAAAAAAAGAAAAAGAAAAACCCTGCTCTCTCCTAGCCATCCCTCCACCCAGGCATTATCAGGGTATCACCTCCCGTCTGAAAGGAAGGTACACCCGTTCTGGTCCACGCGGACTTTCCTAAGGCATTTTTACTGCATCATGAGTCCACACCTAAAGAGGCTGCCCGGCTTTGGTGGGACCACCAAGGTTGAGCATCAGTGAATTAGACTGTAGCAGAAATCCAAAAGAAGTTCTCTGAAAAGCTCAGAAACCCAGGTCTGGGTGGCGCTTCCGTGATGGCTCAAGGAGTGACTGGCAGCCTTAGAAAATGCAACGACCTAACTCACACTTTCATTCCACCATTCTGGAATCCCGCTAACTTCCCGTCAAAGCAATAGTGAAATCACCACGAATGCTGTGGACTGCGTCCCGCGCCAGTTAGCACATGCCCCCCTCTCCGTCCTACAAGGCAGTGAGTCCCATCCCTGTTTCAGGGGCACGGGGCACAGCAGCGAGCCCCCCGAGTCCGCTGTGCACTAACACCGCCCACAACCGTGCTTCCCCGTGTGGCTGCCTGGCACCCCAAATCCGGACTAAGTCTTCTTCTGTGGGTCTTTACCAGCTTTACGCTCTCGAGTGCCAGAGGAGAGGAAAACCAACAAGTCCTCCCACGCCCACCCCCTGTCCCCACCCAACACATAGAGCTCGTGGGTCCCAGGCTAAAGGGTGGGCATGTGACACCTTCTCCCCCTACACACAGGGACAACCAGCAAATGGCACAGAAGCAGAGACATGCATTAGACGAAAGGCAGGGCCTGGTCTCACGGTGACTTGTAACCAGACTCCGAGGCTCAGCACTTCGGGCCCACCACCCGTCAAATCCCGGCTGTCACTCGCCACCTTTCACACTTAAGAGAACTGTGAGGGAAGGCACCTTTCACACTTACAGAGAACCGTGAGGGAAGGCGACCGCTTCTTCCTCGCTCAGGGGGGGAATGAGACGTCCAGTCCCACAGATGGCAGCCTCTACAGACAATAGCTGCTATGTGTGGGCACCTCCAACAAAACCTCTGTCAACAGCCTGGCAGGGACTCCTGCCATCAACCGACAAATGGCAGATGATCAAAGGGGCAATCACCGCGTGAAACAGGTGATCTGATTGTTCTAAGAGCGAGGGCAAGGAAGTCCCACCTGTGTTTGGAGCGATCGGCTAAGCTAATTCAAGCGTGTGAAATCTCCCCAACATCTCACACCTTACCCTACTCGTCAGATAGGTTCGCTCCAGGGAGGAGGCGGATTTGGAGAGCAAGGGGCAATGTGACAAGCTGTGTCTATCCCGGGCTTTTCTACCCGGCTATATATTGTCGCTGAGGTATAAAAGAAGTCCAGACAAGCCTCGGTATCTGTCCTAAGCAGAGAAAAAGGTCCAGTTTCCCCCTGGAAACCCTTATCTGTTCATTTCTCCAGCTGGCTCCCACACCCACTGCCCACCACTTGGCTAAGAGATAGTGGACAGGTTTATCTAGGTACAGTTATTACTTGTTACATATTAAACAATTAAGTTAGAAACGGTTACATAACACCGAGTCCGACAGCTTACAGCTAACACCCAGAGGCTACAGGATCCTGGACTCGGGGGACCAGCAGGACATGGGGCTGGGGGCAGCGCTTCTGAGAACACGCAGCCCCTCTGAGCCCCTGGGCCACCAAAACGCACAGCGAGACCAACAAGCGGCTGACCACTGGCTCCTTTACCGATCACCCAGGACTGGCCCTTCCCGGACAGCATGTACATGAGGACCACGCGGCCACACTGCAGGGCTGGTCCCCAGTGCATCCACATCCATAGTGCGGCACTGGCTACGCCAGACCCACCACACGGGGTCGCTGCATGCAGAGTGGGAGATGGGGTTCGGGCGCAGGCCGCATAGTGCGCAGCATGGCACACCGGGTTGGGGGAGCTGGGGTGCAGGCCGCACAGAGCGCAGCGTGGGAAACCAGGACTGGGGCGCAGGCCGCACAACCCGCAGAGTGGGAGACCCGGCTAGGGCACAGGACGCACAGCGCGCAGCGTGGGAAAATGGGCTGGGACGCAGGCCGCACAGCGCGCAGCGTGGGAAACCGGGGCTGGGAAGCAGGCCGCACAGCGCGCAGCGTGGGAGACCCGGCTGGGGCGCAGGACGCACAGCGCGCAGCGTGGAAGACCGGGCTAGGGCGCAGACCGCACAGTGCACAGCTCTGGAGACAAGGCTCAGGGCAGAACGCACAGAGTGGGAGACCAGCTGGGGCACAGGCCACAGAGCTACGTCCCCACCGGGGAACTTCTGTGCAGAACACCAGGTCCTGGTGTCCTTAGCACCCACAGACACAGCCTGACGTGTTCGATCATGGAGAAGTAAGGAAGCCATCCTGGCAAGGGTGGGATACTGCCCTGCCTCCGAAATACATACAATGAGACCCACCCCTACCACTTCACATGTGCCCAGAGGACCCTATAGCACAGGTCTGGCCCCACACTGCTCTGCTTCAAGGGGATGGCATTCTGAAGAAGGGGGAGAAGCATAGCCTGGTCCAGGTACCTGGGACCCCCAGGCCCATGTGACCGGGTCAGGCCCGAAGGCTTCAGTGAGAACCTCCACTGCCCAAGCCCTGGTTCTCACGGCAATCCAAAAGAAACCCTCTGCTCCTTCCGCGGCCCCACGGCCTCCCACTGCGGCCACCTCCACTCTGATGGGCAAGGGCATACACTGCTCACGGAAACACAACATCCCCGTCATCCACCGGTGAGACCACGCGTGAGACTGGGCTGGAGGAATGCCAGGCCCACCACGAGTCAGACACGGGACAGCACATCCGCTCTTTCCACCGGGGGGGGGGGGGGGGGGGGGGCGGTGAGCACCAGGGGCGGCCAGGTCTGGTTTGCCAGGGTCACTCCCACCCCTCTCCAGAATGTCAGTGCAAGAACAGCAGGAAGGGGGACGCTACCTCTTGAAGCCGAAGGCACAAAGCGAACAGAGGGTACCCACGGAGCGCGGGCTGCGCGCTAGGCCCGGGATGCGGATGCGCGCGTGCGCACGCGCACACGGCCCTCACCGGCCTGGCGATAAGTAACTCACACGAGGCCACAGAGCCAGTGAGCACGCCACCCTCCGGTCTATCGGGGACATGGCAGCAGGAGCTGGGAGCTGCGGAGGGCAGTAAGGACCACCTGGAAGCGACTCTGACACTGAGCCACTCCACCACACCCACACTAGGAAAGGGAGCAGGGAGCTGGGGAGCCCACCGGGACGCTGTGTTCAGACAAAGGAAGAAGCACCAAGTGCAGCTCCCGGGAAGGAGCGGCCGGGCGGCCTCGGATCCTCTGACTCCCAGAGGGCTCGGGGAAGACAGCGCATATTCACCCGACGGGGAGGGATCCAAGGCGACCAGGACCATGCGCTCTCAGGATTTTCTTAAAGTCGACCGCATGAAAGCCGACCAAGAGTGGAGCGTTCGACCCAAAACGATGGGCAGCGAGCCTTTCTCACGGTTCCGGCAGATCGTGAATGGCCTGGGCTGCCGCTGGGAGGCGACGCACACGCCACCCAAGTGTTCAAGCCCACAGTGGGCACCCCCACGGTGGAGATGCTGCAGGGTAAACTGAGGCACAGAGTCCAGCCCTGAAATTCCAGAAGAAATCAAAGTGCAGACACATGAACTTGCCCCAGGCACAGAGCAAGTCACCGGCAGGGGTGAACCCCGCTTTCTTCCCAGACTCGAGGCTGCCCTGCTGCTCTCTGTGGTGACTCCCCACCCCACCTCTGCAGTCAAGGGCGGTAAGGAGGCGCAGGGGTCCCGTCCACCCCCTGCCCTCTGCTCGCAACCCCACCGTGAACTCCTCCGCCTGATCTCACAGGCCCTGCAGCCTCCTGGGGAAGAGGAGTGATTCACAGGACAGAAGGGCCCTCCTCTGCCACACCCCCCATAAAAAATACCAGTGCTCCCAGCTAAAGGCGCGTGCGGGAGAGCAAGAGGTAAAACCTCCCGGCAGCAGATCCAGAAAAGCCGGGCCAAATGACCCACTGAACACACACTCAGCTGCGCTGGGACCACAGGAAGGGCATCTTTTAAAAGGCAGTGGAGCAGGGGAAGCTGAATCCAAGATGCAGAAGAGCCAGGCGCCCGGCCAGAAAGCAGACACACAGCCAGGCGCGCAGCCAGGCCCGCAAGTGTCAGGAAGGAGAACCCCCATTTACCTCTGGTGGCCCAGGAAGGACAGGGTCCAAACAAGAGCACTGACTCCAGTCTAAGGACCAGCTGGAGCCATGTCCTCCCCCAAAGCCATCAGCCAGGCAAATGTCCTGCTCTCACCACCAGAACACCGGGGCTGCTTTCCAGAAGCAGCAGGCGGGTCTCTGGGCCTCTGGGACCACGCTGGGCACAGGTGGGCGAGGGGCAGGTGACACAGGACTGCCAGTGTCCCCAGAGCCTGCAGCAGCCCGCCTCATCAGCAATAAAGAGGCTTCTGCACACAGTCTAGCCAGCCGAGGAAGAAGGTCCCGAGCCATGGGCACCAGGGGCTCCCCACACAATGGGGCAGCCGGGCAGCGGTCCCCTGAGGCCCACCGTCAGCTCCCCAGGGATGCCTCTGAAAGCAGGCTGGCAGAGAAGGGCCCAGACCTCTGAGCAAAGCCTTGAACCTGAAAGACGGGGGTGCCAAGCAGAGTGGGTCGGACCCACCCTGTCAGCCTTACCTGTCTCAGCCTGTCTGGCCACTGCTGGGGCGACCACCAGGGCACAGGCCCGACACGCCCCGTGGACGAGGAAGGCCTGCCCACGTGGCCTGCACCAGCACGCAGAGGCCCGCACCCACGGCCCGGCAGGCAGAGGTGGGCACGGAACAGAAGATGAAACCCTCTCCAGCCCGCCCCAGCCCCAGGACTATGGGGGGACAGTAAAATCTGAAGCTTCCCGTCACACACCACCCTCGTTCCTGCCTCCCTCCCATCTTCACCACTGCTTCCCCAGGCTTGGATATCCAAACAAAACACACCTGTAAGCTCTCGCCTGTCACAGGCTCTGCTTTCTGCCTAAGTCAGGCACAAATATGTAGAAAAGTTTTAAAACAATAATGTAAAAATTTGAGAAAGAAACTATATAGGAAAAAGAAAAAAAAACAAACGAATATACCCCCCTAAAAATTTAACAAATACCGTATCTATGAAACAAGAATGTTATGCGATTAAAATAAAAATAATCAGTTTTGGTGATGACGGAGTGTCACTGTAGCTTCACTGACAAATGCCCCGCTCTGCTGGGGACACTGGGGGTGGGAGAGGCCGTCTGTGGTGGGGAGGGGCACACAGGAAATCTCTGTTTTCTGCTCAATTTTGCAGTGAATCTACAAACTGCTCTGAAAAACAAAGTCTACTGAAAGAAAAGAATCAGAGAAGAGGTCCTTGGGGATTAAAAATTAAAACAGAAATTTAAAATCCGATAGAAAGGATTAAAAGTCAGCCTGACATACCGCACAACCCCGAACAGCAGAACACACAGAAAACAGGAGATAGAAGTAATTGGAGAACCAGTCCCAGAGCCTAACAAACAAAAGCCACTCTAGAAAGAGAGAAGGGGAAAGGCGGAAGAAAGGAAATTAAAGAATTAATTCAAAAACATGTCCCATGCCCAAAGGAACTGGGTTTCCAGCTTGAAGGGACCCTCGCTGTACCCTGCACAATAGATGGAGACCCCCCTACAAGGCACTTCTTCAAAGGATTTCCAAACAAAGATACAAAGAGAAAATTCCAGAAGCTTCTAGACATAAAAAAAAGAAAAAACAGGGAAAAAAGAAAAAAGAAAAAAAACCACTGAGAAGATTACATACCAAGAATCAAGAATCAGAGTAGGTTCCTTCTCAACCCCATTCTGCCTAAAGACAGCGGCATCCTTCAAATTTTTGAGGGAAAACGATTTCCAGTTTAGGAGTCTACACCTGGACACCCGTATCTTTGAGAGGAGAATAAGGATGTTTTCAGACACACAAGGTCTCAAGAACTGGCAGGACCCTGATTTTTGGAAGCTAGCATGGAATGTTCTCCATCCTACTGTGGGAAGAAACGAGGAAAGAGTCATGGGATCCTAGAGAAAGGCAAAGGGCACCCCCAGGTTGATGGGGAAGGAAGATGCCAGGTAGGGCAGGGAGTGCTAAGTCCATGAACTACCAAGCAAGTGCAAAAGCATTCCCAGGAAAAGCACAGTGTCGGGAGAGATAGGGAAGTGAGCACGGGGAGCTTCACGGCTCAGCCCCCAGAGCATCAGCAGTGCGTGATGGTCCAGCCCACCTCGCCAAAAGAGTCAGCGGGGAGACAGGATGTACAAGGGCAGGGCAGGGACGGGACAGACGGGGGACGGGACCCCTCACCTTCCAAGCAGGGAAGTCAAAGAATCCTATGAGAAATGGGAGACATCTGCTTAGAAATATGGATAAATATGTACAGAAAAAAACTAAGCCTGGTTACTTCTGGGGAGCTGTTTATACACATAGATCATTCTAATTACAAAATCCAACTAAATTTAACAACGGTCTGTCCTGGGTGCTGAGGGATTAGGAAGCCGGGGGACACTGCAAATGGAGGGACCTTGTATGGGGGGCAGGCCAGGAGAGCAGGGGATGGGGCCCTACCTGGGGAGGCTGCCTGCGCCCACCACAGCCCTGCAGGCCGCAGGGTGGGGAGAAGGGCCAGGCTTGCGGTGTGGACACAGTCCAAGTGGGGGGCACGGAGCCCCGTCCTGCCATATCCTTCCTCCAAAGCTCCCACATGCTACTGAGGAGATGTAGGCTGCAGTCTCATCTTCATATTTCTCTAGAAACATCCTAGCCGGGTTTCCACGAGGTCCACAGAATTTTGGAGAAGAGAGGACAGCATCCTAGGAAAAGCAGCCTGAAGGCTCTTGGGGAACACACCACAGCCTGCAGCTGGGCCACAGGGGACGCTGAGCCGGCCCTCCATATCACTCAGCTCAACCTCCCACCTGGTGGCAAGATTTCCAAGCCGGACCCCAGATATGGAGCAAGGTGTCGTCCTTCAACCAAAGGAGCCCTCCTGTCCGCGTGAGGCTAGCATACAAACTTTGGAACTTAAAAGTTCCTCAGTTCGTAGCAGCTTTCCGATCACTATGAGCTTCTGACGCAGGCATTCCTAAAATGACCACTATTAGATACGTGACCTGAGAAAAGTTTGTACATCAAGGGGCGGTCTCGACTCGAAAATGGTGGGGAGAAGACACTCCCAGGGCTGACAGGCAAGAGAATAAAGAAGCAAACCAAAGGCCCAGCTCATCAGAGACGTGAGCGCCCGCAGGGTCTCTGCAACCCGAGAAGCATCTCAGGAGGGATCCAGGTGACTTGTGGTCGGTCAGTAGCCCGGGAGGTCCTCACTGGTGGCCCCCACGTGACAGGACGAGAGAAAAGGTACCCACGGTTCTGTATTTTCAGAGGCCCCCCAGCGTGGTGCACCTGATAGCTCTAGACGGGGCCAGACAGAGCACGGTCACCTTGCAGTTCTATTTGTGGTGACAATGACACGGAAGGGTCCCAGCTGCCAGGTCTGCTCCAAAGGGCAATAATGATGCAACGCTGAGGGCCAGCACACATCAAGCTCTTTCCAAGCCAAGTGCTTCTGGAGCCCACGTTACTAGGCAAGACTGCAGCGGCTGGTGCCCGGGCCCATTGACCCAGCTCGGAAACCCAGCCAGGACTCAGGGAGAGGCAGGGCCGCCCACCGGCACAGCCCTCGGGCAGCGCGCAGAGCCGTTTCCCAGGGGCACGGTCAGCCCGGCAGGACCAAGGGCCCATGCTCATTTCTGCCCCAGCCGGGCTAAGTGTCCCTGTAGACTCCAGACACCAACCAACCTCGGAGTCCTGAGAATAGATGCCACCTGGCCCCACATGCCTGAGGACAGGGGTCTCCCTGCATTCACCCTGCAGCCCAGCTGAGCCTGCGCACCTCCCCGGTCTGCGCCTCTCTCCTTCTGGTCCCGGGGAACCAGCTGCAGATGCCTGCTATTCACTATCACCGGGGGCAATCGCTTTGCCCCCAGGTAAGATCTACGTTCCACCACCCACCTTTACTCCTGGAACCCCACCAGTGAGGAGCTCCCGCTGCTGTGTTACAGGCCAGAAAAGGATCCTTACAGGGACTGGTGCTCAAAGCAGCTTATGGGCCGTTGTTCCACAAGGTTTGGTGCAGCGAACACGCGCCAAGCACCAGCAGGCAAAGGGATGAGAAGCGGAGGCCTCTTTCGAGCAGACCTTGTGGGTTAATAGAAAGCAGGATCATCAAGCACACAAGCTACTCAAAGGCAAGGCTGAGTATGCACAGAAGCGGCATGTCCCGGCTCTCGCTGAGCGTCACCCACCACGCGGAGGGTCACACAACTCCAACAGCCCTTGCCGGTAAACACACCTTTGGCTCTCGTTTTACCGATGAGCTTAGTTAACCTGCTCAGGCTCACAGCAGGCTCGCAGCACCAGGAAGTAGGAGATCCCGGGGTCAAACTGGGGCAGCAGTCCTCGTGCGAACGTCAGCACGGGCCACTCCCCTGCGCAGAGCAGAAAGGGAGCGGGATTCCTCCCCAGCACCCGTTCCCAAAGGAGGTGCCAAAACACACCGTCCACTCTGGCGGCTCCGGCCCAAACCAGTCCTCAAATCGAGCATCTCAACAATCAAGGAAGGTCTCTGTCAAGTCCATATATGAATGCAACGGCTGAAAAATAGTAATAATATTCTAGTTTCGCCAGTGGCATCCAGTGGTGATGAACCCGGCAGGCATCCTGTTTCCACCCGGACATAGGGCCAGCGAGGCTCCCCTTAGTCTCAAGGCCATCTCCGCCACGGCACGGGCAAAAAGGGAGATCCCCTTGGAGTGGGTGAACCCCAAAAGCAGAAAGTCCGAACCGCTCAGGGTTCTGCCTCTGCAACATCCTTCCATCACACCGGGACAGGGCTCTCTGGGTTGCCATCTCAAAGGACAGTCACACCATCTCCCTTCCCATCATTAAGGAAGAGCGGTCAGCCCTTCCAGGAGCTGCCGGTTTTATGCTCCCCTGCTTTCATGTCCTTCCAATTAATAGGGCCCGTGACCCCCAGGAGCAGGGACAAAAGCCCATTCCATGGAGAGGAGTTCAGAGCTCCTCCAAGCCAGGAAGGGCAGTGGAGGGATAGATGTCTCCACCAGAGGGAGAAGGCGGGGAGCAGACAGCTCCCCAGAAGCCTGCAGCTAAAATACGAGCACAGATCAGACGCTCAAGGATGAGATGCGTTCCACACCCATTAGCGCGCAGACCTCGGACGTAGGTTACCAGATCCCCAAAGTGCCCTGTCTGCCAAGCCTCACCCACCAAGTCACTCCACTGTCTTAATTCCTTCCATAATTTCCCATAATTCGATAGTTGAGCAAAAAATAAAGACAGGTTAAAGAAAAAAAAAAATCTTCACTAGCAGAAAAAGTTTTATTTAAATTTTGAACACGACTGGTTACTTAAGTGCAAAGACAAGGCAAGTATTTTTTCCCCCACGAACCCACGCAATTCCACACTGGCTTAACAGACTGAGAAACAGACAGGGGGATTTTGCGCACACGGCAAATGCACCAGCTTCCTCCCCCCCCCCCCCCCCCCCCGCATGGAACAGACCCCTCTGCTCTGAGTTCTGACCCTGGCTCAAAAACATCCTACCACTGTGTGGGTTTTTCTTCCCCTGCAGAGACGGATAGAATTCCAAGAAAATAGGTTCCTTAAATTAGGCCACCTTCAAAGCATTTGCTTTTATCAGATATACCAAGCCAGAATTTCTTCTACAGCTCTGAGGCAAAGCCCAAGGCACAAAAGCTGCCTCTGTTGGAGCAGGAGTTTGATTTCTGTACCTTGTCAAGTCTCAGACCAGCCACCCCGTCAAAATCCAAGTTCTGTGCTCACTCTCAGATTCTGACTTCGGCTCTCTCCAGTGGGGCAGTCACTGGGGGTGCCCTGGGTTCCGATCCTGACGGCCACCACCAATAAACCCCTAGACAAGGAGCTGGCATGAACCCGCCCCGCTCTGGGTTCCCGGCTAACAAAGGTAAGGCATTCTGCCCAGCCCAACACTGGCCCAAAAGTGGTACAGACCACAGGCGAAAGGGCAACTGATGACTTCTAGGGATGCACAGCTTTTATTAAAACGCTGTTGAAATTCCCGTAAACAGAACTTGCCCTATCGAACTCTTGACATCAAAGTTTCCTCCCAAAATAAATGTACAGAAGTGGAAGGTCTGGCAACAGGACAGAAATCTGGAAGGTGGGGAGCCCCCTGAGTGGTAACAGAGCCTCCTACTTCTCCAGATGTGTGGCTGGAAGGAGGAACCTCCTCTGGACCACTTCTCTCTTTCAGAGGCAGATGGACTCATGCAGAAGCATAAAACACACAGGACTAAAAAATAATAATAATAATAATAATAATCCAAAGCTTAGGTCCCGGTGACAGCTCCATCATTTGCCGGCCATGTGACCCCAGCATGCCAATTAACCTCCTGAGCCTGTTTCCATACCTGTAAAACGGGGTCAGCAGCCTCAGTTTCCATACCTGCAAAACGGGGATCAGCAGCGAGGACGAAAGCAAGGAGGCTTCTAACAAGTCTCTTACACTGTGAAACGTTACAGGCCTATCAGGCGCTAGGCTTCTCAGTTACAAGAGGCCACGCACAGGGTGTGTAACTCTGTCTGTCCTCACATTCCCTCCCTGTAATCTGGGGATTGGCCTGTGTGGCCCTTCTCTTTCAAGTGTTCCCAATAAAACTCAAGTATCATGTGCAGTAATCCTAGAGTTCAGATTTTACACTGGAAAAAAACAAAACAACAGTCATTTAGAATCATTCCTGGAAACACATTTGCTTTCAGGTTCTCCTTAATAACATACCCCGCGCCCACCCCAGACACCTCACCTTTGCCATAAGTCACATCTTCCTTTACAGAAACCTGGCTTCTTCCTATTTCTCCTCTTGGAAAGAGAGAGGGGGACGCTGGGTCACTCTGGCGAAAAATCACCAGCTCTGTGCCATAAACCCCCGATCAACGCCTGTTGCTGCGCTACCAACATGTGTTCTTAGTAAAACTGAGCGAAACGTTACATAGAGCACCATTTCTGAACCTCGGGGGCTGCAAACGGCTGAATCAGCATTTTCGGAAACAAAGTGTTCTGGGCCTGGCCTTGTAAACAGGGGCACAGAGAAAGTTGTGCAATAATGCATATTTACTCACGAGCGCTACTTGTTTGGGCTTTTTCTCTGCACCTCTCTTGAATGAAAGTGGCTACGACCTTTGCAGGGAAAGCCTTCTTTCCAATGCGTCGCGGAGATCCGGGACCGGGTCAGAGTCACCTGTGGCTACCCACCGTTTGGGTCAGAGCAGATGACACAAAGTCGGCGTTTCTTCCAATCCCAAGAAAAGGCGAACACAATCAAAAGTCGAGGACACCCCTAATTTCCATAACGCACATGCTCGAGGGCAGCGGCAAGGCAGGCGTTTGGAGAGGCGACCAGGGACGGCGGAGAGTTGCATCAGAAATTTCCTTCTGCGAACGGTCTGGCTCTTATCACATTTCCACGGCTGGCGGGCGGCTGACCCGCGAGCCCACAACTTGGTGTTAGGCCCCGGCGGCGGGTAACGGGGCCACGAGGGGAACCCCCCCCCCCAAAAAAAAAACTCCCCGGCCCCGCCGCGCCGCCCCGCCCGCCGGGCGGGATAGCAACAATCCGGGGCGCCCCCCGCCCCCCCCCCGGG
>NW_023270498.1:4663936-4740788 GCF_011800145.1 Mirounga leonina
ACCGCTCGGCGGCCGCCAGCGCGGGCGGGGCCGCGGCCTGGGCGCAGGGCAGGGCGCGGGGGGGCGCCGGGGCCGAACCCGCGGGGCGGGGCCGCTGCGCTACGGCGCCGGGACCCCGCGTCCTGCCCCACCCCCACCCCCGGTACCCCCGAGCGCGGGGTCCCGGCCGCCCAAGCTGGGGCGCCAGCGAAGGACACGTCGGACCCGTCCCCAAAGGCAATTTGGGAGCGAATTCTTTGAAACTCTAAGCATTAACCGTGCAGTCCAAGTCCTCGACCCCGGGCGCAGAAGAAGGACCCGACGGACTCGGTGGCAGGCTGGCGGTCCCAGTCCGGGAAAGGAGAACCGGGGTTTGCAGTGTCCGCCCACAGCCAGCCAGGTCTGGGGCCTGGCTTCTCTGAGCCTCAGTTTACCCATCGGCGGGAGAGCACCCAAGTGCGGGTGGAGTGGGGACGCCCTACATATTTTCTTAATGCCTCCAAGCCTCGGTGTCCTTATCTTTGAAAGGAGCTGATGCGCCTGCCCTAGGGTCACGTCCTGGGTGTTCAGTGAGGTCATGGCTGTTACATAGAGTGACTGGCACGAGGGAACCCCTGAGTTAATGGAAAGCATTATCATCGATACGGTTATTAACATCTCTCCCCAATTGAAATTACAGTACAAAGAGGATAGTAACAATAATTACATCTTTTTCTGGGTCCTGATGTTGTGGAAACAGCTACAGTATAATTTACCTTTACTGAGCACACATTTTTGTGCCAAACATTCACTAATCGTCTTATTGAGCCCCCACTCTGGACCTCTTGGAGATGCCCACTGTATAGAGTAGGAAGCCGAATCAATAAATTGTTGAATAAATTGTTGAAGGTCAAGTAGGTGGTCAGTGCAGAATAAGCATTATGCCAAAACCCTTTATGGCACTTTTTATAGCTCCTGCTTTTCCCACCTTGGAACGGAGTGTATCAATGAAAGGTCATCCATTCCCCTTACTGAAATAGGCCTCCTGAAAGCGTCTACGGTTTGCTCCAAGCTCAGAAAACCATAAGATGAACATCTAGAGAAAATGATACGAGGGAGCTAAACACAAGGACTCCTGTTGTAGACAAAGGGTGGAGAGAAAATTAAAGAGAAAACGCAATTTGGGGCCATCTTCTCAAAAGTCTTTAAGCTTTGAATCTTACAGCTTTGCCAAAAGCCCCGCTCAGCAAGGAATGCCTGCACCACTCAGAAAGCCTGATAGTCAGGGGGCTTTTATAGATGTTCAAAAAGCACCTGTATATACAGGCGTATTTTTCTTATGCATCATTTGTAGGCAAGCTCCGTAGACCGTAGTCCTTTACTCCTATGTAGTTTGATACATCCTTCCTAAAGTAGGGATATTATCTTACCCAACCCTAGCATAGGTACCAAATTCATAAATTTACACTGTAAAATCCTTGTGTGTAATCTAGGTCCATATCCCAATTTTGCCGGTGGATCTGAGAATGTCCTTTATAGTGTCTCGTTCCCAGACACACTTCAGTCTGGGGTCAGGTATCGAATTTAGCTGCCTCAACATGGATGGGCTTTCAAACATTACTATTCACTGAGAAGGGATCAAAATAAATGTCCTCAAGTGTTTTCATGCTGACACCGATCCCTAGAATTCCTGGGACAGGCCCTCATTCCCCACATTTCCCAGCTCTGCGTAGACATCCACGCATGCCTCTCCCTTCTGGGCAGGGCCCATTCAGTATCAGTTTATGATACAAGTTCATGAACTCGTCACTCTTGTTGCAGCTCTAGATGCTACAGCTGTCCCCCGAGCCGAGCCAATTCTGTGGGCAGATTGCACCTTAGTGCCTTCTCCTGCTGCAAATTCCAAATGCTCCCTGGCCACATGCTCCATTTCAGAAGGATGGAACCCCCAGTGGGATACAGCCATGCAGTGGATAAATTACCCTAGAGAACCCAGCCTACCCGGGGCCAGGCTGTGTGGCTTTGTGTTCAAGAGCTTCGCTGAGGGGAAATTCACTGCCGCAGTGAGGTGTCAGGACAAAAAAACAGGATTTCGTGACAGTGAGGAATTCAGTTATGCAACCATGTGCTAGAAGCCTCCTTCAGCTGAAAGCAGAGAATCCGCTAGACTCCTATTATAATTAGTAAGGAATTGGTTACTGTCTCCTCCACTGACCATAAGCAGGGGACAAGGCCAACCCCTTGCTGTTCGCTAGTATCATCCCAGCAGGGGGAGTGCCGGGCACTCCTTGAAATAAGTCATCACTGCAAAATAGTATCTCGCGAATGACTGTATCAAAAGAGCAAATGAATGGACGAAAGGAATGATAGGCCCTGGGACCCAGGCACCATCTCCAACGCAGCCAGCAGCCTTGGCAAAGGAAAAGAGAAGAGGTGAGCGGCACCTTGACGGTGAAATGCTCTGGCCAGAAGTGGCCCTCACTTCTCGCATGGGTGAGGCCGGGCAGCGAGGCCCTGCTGTGTGCAGAGGTTGGGGGGGGGGGGGGGCTTCGTGCAGGCATGTCCCTGGCAGTCAGAGCTGGAAACCTGTGGTCAACAGCATAATGGACAGGTCTGGGGCGTCTGGGGCCTCGCCTCTCTGAGCCTCAGTTTACCCATCTGCAGGAGAGCACCCAAGTGCAGGTGGAGTGGGGAAGCCCTATATGGGGTGGGGATTGATCTGTAATCATAATACAATCACCATGCCTGCCACAGAACCCTGAGGCACCTGTTTGCACAGCCGACCCCCTAGGCCAGCCCCCACCCTATAGAGTTTGCCCCTCTGGGATCAGTCTGCACTTTTGACAGATTCCCTCAGGACCCGCTTGCACACCAATATTTCAAACACGGTGTTTCTTTGATTCCTCTAAACCCGAGGAATGAATACAGGCTGCCCCCTCCCCCTGCACACAGAGGTGGGGAGCCTAGTGGCATTCAGGGAAGGCTTCCCCGTGGTGGCAATGCCCCAGTGGAGCCCTGGAGGGCCCAAGATGCTAAGTTCTGCAAAGGGGGAACTAAGTGAAGGGTGAGGCATGTGCCTCACCAAAGCCGAGAAAGAATCTACCAGGTAGTCAAACTTGGTTATACGATATGGGGGATAGGGCTGGAGGACATGGGGGTGTCAGGAGACATGACAAGAGACCAGGCTGGAAAAGGTAAGAGGGGATTAATTGTCATGCTCAGGTGTTTCTATTTTATCCCAAAGGTATTGAGAGGGAGGGAGAGCTTTCCCTCCTGGGTCCATCCAGCCCGATTTCCCATTGTTTCCCCAACAACCCTGATTTCCATGGTCCCTAAGTAGCAATTGATTTGGGGAGGGAGGGTGACCCTTGGTCCAAGGATTCCCATTCATGGATTTGCCAGTGGGCAGAGGGATAGGGCCAATCAATGCCAGCACCTGGGAGTGTGAAGTGAGGAACAGTCAGACCAGGTGAGGAACAGCTGCGCTGGGCTCAGTTTGTCACGGGAGGTGCTGATAGCCGCCCCAAAAAGATGCCCTCTCTCTTCCGTCTCTCTGGGCCCCGGGAACTTGCAGCTCTTGTTTTAGATTTCCACGGAAATCCATTTTTTCTTAGGAACTCTCCTTTGCACAAGGTAGCTTGAATCCCAATGACTCTATACCCCAAACTCCCCGAAGGACGTTTCTTAAGATGGGTTTATCAGGATTTATTTTACCTTCAGGAAAAATCACATGGGGTTTTGGGAAGGTAGACAGTTGTGTTACCACGATGTCAGGGAAGATAAAGACCCGTTTCATCACCAAAAAGCTTCCCTCTTGGCCCCTTGCCATCACTCCTCCGCCCCACTCTTGGCAGCCTCTCATCTACCCCCTTGCTCCTAGTTTTGCCTTCTAAAGATTGTCATAGGAATGGAATCAGACAGTATATAGCCTTCTCTATCTGGCCCTTTCCCTTAGCATGACGCATTACAGATTCATCTGTGTTGGTCCATGAATCAATAGCTTGTTCCTTTTTAATGCCGGATACGATCCATAGATACCCTTACCTCAAGATGTTCATCCACTCACTGGCTGATGGAAATTTGGGCAAGCCCCAGTTTATGGCAACTACGAATAAAACTGCTACCCGGGTTCTTCTGGGGATATAAGTTTTCATTACTCTCGGGTAAATAATTAGAAGCGAGATTGCTGGGTCCTATGAGATGCGTTTGACTTTATAAGAAACCACCAGACGGTTTTCAGAGTGATCTGTAACAATTGTACCTACAGCACAAATGTCTGGGTTGTTCTGCATCTTGATCAATACATGGTATTGTTAGTCTTTCCAGTTTTAGCCATTTCAATTGGTGTGTCATGGTATCTTGTTCTGGTTTTAATTTGGGTTTTCCTCATGGCAAATGATGTGGGACACTTCCGCGTGAGCTTACTCGCTACGCATACTTCTTTTTTGAAGTATGTCTTTGGCCCATTTTTTTAAAAAATCACATTGGTACTTTCTTATTGAATTCTGAGAGTTCTTTATATATCATGGATACCAGTATGTTAGGAGATACAGGTTTTACAAGTACATTCTCCCACCCATTCTCCTTTTTCCACAGTGTCTTTCAAAGTGCAGTTTTTAATTTTGTAGGTTGAAAATTATCAAATGATCCTTTTGTGGTTTGTTTTTTGCACCCCATCTCAGAAACTCTTGCCTAACCCAAGGCCTGCAACAGTTTTCTTCTGGAGGTGTTACAGTTTTAAGCTCCTACGTTTAGATCTATAATCCAAGCTGAGTTAGTTTTGTAGGGGTGGTGAGGTGAGGGTCAGAGTTTTTGCTTTGTTTTGCCTGTTCGGCTGGTGATCTAGAGGAGTTGGACAATCACAGTTGTGTCATAGAAAGCTCCATCTGGTTCCAGGGTGGAGCCAGGAGAGCGGCTGGGGGACTTTTGCTGGTGTGGACGATGTGGGTTGTGACAGTAGAGAGAGAAGGTTCTAGGTGAACAGCTGCAGGCTACAGGTGGGCTCGGAGATCCTTGGTAGAGGAGGAGATTGGGGAAGCTGGTGTACATGAGTTGGTTATGACCTACCCATTTTCTATTGTGATATTTAGCAGGGGGAGAGGGCTGTCTATACCGTGATTAAAATTTTGTTAAATTTCTCCCATAAAATCAGTCTTTGCTTCCCTTGAAACATCAGCACGTCTGGCCATGCGTGGGCCCCCATTCTCACGGGGCAGCAGCCCTCTGGGGCCACACAGAGGAGGAGGCCTCGCCGTGGGTGCACGCAGGTTAACACCAGATTGCCTGGCACGTGGACAGGATCCTGTCACCTCCGAGGTCAATGCCCTGCCACGGGAGCGAGTGGGAGCACCTCAGGGTCAGCCGAGCTGCCATGGAGTCTTGCTTGGGTGTCTTAGGGCTGTGAGGAGACCAAGCAGACCCTGGCCCAGAGGGAGGGAGCACTCAGGCAGAGCTCATGGCCGGAGCAAGAAGACCCCATCATGAAGCGGCAGAAAACGGAGGAAGCCTTTGCAGGTGCCTCCGGGGGCTCTTTCCAAGACATGTCCATCTTCACTGAAAGAATGCTATGCTCCTACGGGTGTGTTGAGCAGTTGGGAACAGAACAGGGCTCGCCACCATCAGCCAGGACCCGGGCGCTTTCCACCTGCCCTAGGGCACTCCCTCTGCTGCCTTCGCCTGATGGTTATCCCCACTGCCACGAAGACCACGGTGCAGATGGAGCTCCAGAACTGGGTCCTCTGATGGCTGCATCCAAAGGCAGACAGGGCACATTTCTCCTCTCTGGCCTCATTCTAGAAGGTTCCAGGAGATTTCTTCTCACATCTCAGTGGCCAAAACATGGTCATGGGCCTAGCCCTAGCAGCACCTGGCACCCTCTCTTGGGGGTCCAGGCTCTACCAGCAGGAGAGGGGCGGCTGGTTAGTGGATGACCTCTGGCCCCAGCACACGGCCCGTATGGCACTGAACAGCTCAGACCCTCCCCTCCTCTAGAAGGACTAGGAATTAGACTCCAACAGGTAGCACACCGTTCTGAATCCCAAGGTATGCAAACCCAGTTATGCCTCTAAAACAAGAGCTCCTTTTCAGCCACTTAAAAAAAAAAAAAAAAAAAATCGTCAAGTCAGCCCTTAAACTCAATTAGAAGTTAATTAACCACTAATATCATACCAACTTTACTGAATGAAATATATTTCCAGCCCAATACACTGGATGGTTTTAATAACCAACATTCCAGAGCTAATAGGAGAATCCAAAATAGGAACGAAACTCGTTCATTGGTAAAACGCATTTAGAGCTACTGAAGATTTAGTATGAGCATGACGTCCGCGGTGGGTGAGAAGGGTAGCGAAGGTCTGTTTGCAAGGCGGCATCGCGAAGTTAATGTTTGAACTGTGGCATGCAGAAGCTGCCACCGTTAACATACCTTGTTTAATGTTTAAGAGGATTAATCTGCCTGCACGTCGTCCTGTGAGGCTACGCAGAGAAAGAACAGCTAATCCTGGAGCCGCACCGGGGGATCGGGCAGCCTGCGCCAGAGGTGGTGAGAATCCCTGTCCAGGCGGAGGCTGGGGGAGCGAGCCATCTGTCCCTCTGCCCAGCACTCCTGCTCCAGCATCTGTATCATGATAAAGGGCAGAGTCTTTCTCGCTTACTTGCTTATTCATTTTCTTCTCTTTCTTTCTTTTCTTTTTGAGAGAGAGAGAGAGCGTGTGTGGGGGAAGGGCAGACCAAAAGGGAGGGAGAATCTTTTTATTTTATTTTATTTTATTTTATTTTATTTTATTTTATTTATTTTTTATTATGTTATGTTAATCACCATACATTACATCATTAGTTTTTGATGTAGTGTTCCATGATTCATTGTTTGCGTATAACGCCCAGTGCTCCATGCAGTACATCCCCCCACCCCCCTCCCCTTTAGAACCCTCAGTTTGTTTTTCAGAGTCCATCGTCTCTCATGGTTCGTCTCCCCCTCCAATGTCCCCCCCTTCATTTTTCCCTTCCTGCTATCTTCTTCTTCTTCTTCTTCTTTTTCTTAACATATATTGCATTATTTGTTTCAGAGGTACAGATCTGACATTCAACAGTCTTACACAATTCACAGCGCTTACCATAGCACATACCCTCCCCAATGTCTATCACCCAGCCGCCCCATCCCTCCCACCCCCCACCACTCCAGCAACCCTCAGTTTGTTTCCTGAGATTAAGAATTCCTCATATCAGTGAGATCATATGATACATGTCTTTCTCTGATTGACTTATTTCACTCAGCATAACACCCTCCAGTTCCATCCACGTTGTTGCAATTGGCAAGATTTCATTCCTTTTGATGGCTGCATAATATTCCATTGTGTATATATATATATATATATATATATATATATATATATACACCACATCTTCTTTATCCATTCGTCTGTGGATGGACATCTTGGCTCTTTCCACAGTTTGGCTTTTGTGGACATTGCTGCTATAAACATCAGGGTGCACGTACCCCTTCAGATCCCTACATTTGTATCTTTGGGGTAAATACCCAGTAGTGCAATTTCTGGGTTGTAGGGTAGCTCTATTTTCAACTTTTTGAGGAACCTCCATACTGTTTTCCAGAGTGGCTGCACCAGCTTGCATTCCCACCAACAGTGTAGGAGGGTTCCCCTTTCAAGGGAGGGAGAATCTTAAGCGAGTTCCACGCCCAGCATGGAGCCTGATGCAGGGCTCGATCTCATAACCCTGAGATCATGACCTGAGCCGACATCAAGAGCCAGACGCTGAACCGACTGAGCCACCCCAGGCATCCCTCGCTTATTCAGATGCAAGTGTAACCCAGAGTCACTCTTACTTAGCGCTCATAGAATTTAAAGATGGAATGACTATCTAGGACAGGTTTCTCCAGGAGAATTTTTTATTTTTATCTTTCCTTCCTCTTTCTTTTTCCCCTCCATCCTCAAAACAAGCCACATTTCTTGGGTATCGGCCTCACCACTGGCAGATGATTAGCTGTCTGATGCGTACGTCACTGTATATACCGTCCCAGGCACTTTGTGTACACAGTGCACTTAATCCTAGCAATCCGTTTCGAGGCCAATGTTAGTGTCCCAATCTCATAGTCAAGGAAGCTGACTCAGGAGAGCTATGTGACTTCCCAAAGTCACCTAACGACAGAGCTGGTATTCGAAGGTACGTCTCTCTGACCCCAGTCCCACCATCTCCAACTGTTCCTCTTGTCTCCATGGTCATTTCTTGTCACTGTGTGATTTTCCATGTACCCAGTTATTTAAGTGTATGACCTAATAGGATTTCTTTGGTGCAAAACCCTGCAATTTAGATTTCAACATTGTGAACTTCTCGCTCTTTGGGAAAGGGGCTTTCATTGGTTTTAGGATCATAAAACGTGATGGCATATCTGCTTACACATGTGTCCCTGAATCCAGTGTGGAAGAAGATATTAAACACTCTCTTCAAGTTGGGGATTTTAACCTGCCCTCCCTATCCACCCCCTGCTTTTAGGGAGTTTGGGGAGCTGGCTGGAATGCGAGCTGGGGAATTGTGACCATCTGGAGACCAGAGACACCCACAGGATGGACAGACCCAGAAATACACAAGGGGAGGGGCCACCCCTAGAGACGGTGGGTCCAGGTCAGAACAGATGCACCAAGGCGGAATATCCAAAAACGTCTGCCAGAGGTAGGAGTCTTGCAAGCGGGTGACCGTCCTGGTGATGAAACTCCAGGTGACCGTGGGACGTCTGTCATAGGGCAGGTGGATGGAGGTAGCTGCCAGTGCAGCCATGGACAGAAGTCCAGAGCAGGTACTCAGGGCTCAGGCAAAGATGAGACAGGGCTTTGGTCCAGGAGGAAGTGACCAGGAGGTCAAGATTGGTGTGCCATACCGGGGCTGGAAATGGGGCATGAGTCTAGGCAGAACGTCTGCCCAGAGCACCTCTGTGAGACACCCCCTTGGGTTTCCCTTAGGACAAGACCCCACGAGGCCCAGCTTTTGCAGGGGTCTGCAGGGGGGAGGGGGCGGGATAAGGGCAGGAAGCGATGTAACTCTGAAAGCACTGGGAACACTGGCCCACCAGAGGCTCTGGAGTCTGTCCTGGGTCTGCAAACACCACATTCACTTACACTGATTGAGATGCTGACCATCTTTGAGCACCGTAACTAGTTGGAAGGACAGTTCCGGTGATGGCAGGGACGCTCTTACAGAGGCTTCCTTACCAGGACTCTGGGGGCACGACAGAGCCCTTGAAGGAGCTGTGCATGTTCAGAGCAGTGGCAGCCCCAGGAACACCCCTGACAGGCACGGCTGCCCAGACTCAGCTAGCAGACCACCAAGGGACCCAAGAGTCCAGGCAGGCTGCAGCTTCAGGAGTGCTATCAGCAAGGGGTGCAGCTGGGAGCCGCTCCCCAAAAGCGTACATCTCTGCATCAGCTGCTGGAGGACTCTTCCTGCAGCAGCCATTGGGAGCCTTGGAAGCAGGGAATCGTCACCCACTGAGACAGCTGTCCTAGTGCCTCAGGGGGCACACAGCAGATGGAGAACTGGGTTGGGGCTTTGTATACGGTTCTGTGCTCTGGAATCAGAAAGACCAGTTCCAACTTTAACGATGCTCCTTACTAGTGTGTGGTTTGGGGCAAAAAAATTATGCAGTCTGTCTCAACCTAATGTCCTTGGCTAGGAAGTCAGGATAATAGCTCTTACCTTATGTGGAAGTTTTCGTAAGTTTTTATATTTTGCTGAATTTTGTGCATAGTGCTTCAATGTTCTATTGCAACATAATAAAGCACCCCAAACTTGGTGACAAATGCCATTGTATTATGTTTGCAGACCTTGTGGGTCAGTAATTCAGACATGCACAGCAGGGGACGGGGTGGGGGCTCGCCTCCCTCTTCTTGGCTGGGTCTGGTCCTCAGAGTAATCCCAGCCCCAGTGATCAATGGTGCCGGGATTGGTTTAGCAGTGGGATTGGGAACCAAAGATGAGTGAAGGAAGGACGTTCGCTGGGGGGTCTAGATAAGGAGTCTGCTTTCTCTTGGGGTACACAGGCTGTGAAAGAGAGCATGGCACCCCCACTGCACGGACAGCCTTCCTAGCTTCCCAGGGTGGTCAGCTGAGGAGGAAGCTGCCCCGTGGGCCTCCAGGTGCAGGAGCACAAGGAACCCACGCCTGTGACGTCTTCAGTCCCCAGAGCCAAGACCCATCCTCAGTGTTCAGTTTTCTTGACTCTTGTTTTTCCTTTTCCGACTGATGGAGTTGTTCACTAAGATGGTGCATGGAAGGGTCAGCATCAAGGGGCCACCTTCTGCACAGAAGCTTCTGGCCAACTCCGAATATCCGTGCCCGAGGGAGAGCTTTGTGATCACGTGCTCTGCTCTCTTCTGAGGAGTAAGCTTCCGGACCACCAGGGAAGGTACGGGAGGAAGCCTGCAAACACTGGGTGAGTTTGGACAGGAGCGTCAGTCCTCAGCTGAGAATTTGAGCTGTCACCCTCCCCTCCAGTGCCCACAGACAGCTCTGGCCTGCAACAGAGCCTGGGTGTTTTTGGAGATGCCCTTGACATCAGTTATGCTCTATTGTAGGTGCACACAATAATAACACTTGGCTTTTGGGACCTTTTTAGAGAACGTGGTTCTCCGTATCCATTGCTATCACATTCATCAACGGTCTCAAAGAATCTCTCCGGCACTTGATGCCAAAATGCCCACGCTGACTGCAAAAGACACCTATTCAGGGCCCCCACTCTATCCAAGAGTTGGGGCCGTCACCGAACACCCCAGTTAGGGTCTTTTGAGATTGATGCATCCATTCCAGCAACTCGGAGGCAATTAGTCTTCCAGAAGAGCCACTGAGAACATCTATCACGGTATTGGGCAAGTCACCCACCACACTGAGCCTCGGTGTCCTCAGGCATAAAGCAGGGGCCACCTACAGCGGATGACATTGATCATATAACGTGTCTCTAACGTGTCCGGTGAGGTGCTGACCAAGGGCGTGAGCTGAGCACTGGGTTTGTCATGACTGCTACCTGCGGGCGGCTCAGCAATGCGTAGACCAGCCTTGCCTGCAGTGAGCACCGTCACCGCGCCCCTCTCCCGCACGCGGAACACGGGGAAGGAATGGCACCATTGCCACAGGGTGGTGTCTGAGGATTATCATCAATAAATGTGAGGATGACCCCTCCAAGTGAGGCACTAGTACATGGTGGTGTATATCCCCAAGGATGGTCTGAGCTGCTTTCCTTCTAGGGGAAGAAGAGACACTCAGAACAATAGCCCAGGAAGGCAGATGATAGTGTGCAGGGAATGTACTTCTCCACCTCCTACATGGAACAGAACAGGCTGTCCCCATGCCCACCCTGTTAGGTTGATAGGTCAGTCCAAGGGCCGGGCAGGGCTGCCTGCAAGGGTGAGCTTGGAACTGGGCTCCCTCATCCCTTCCTCCCTGAGTGGGGCTCCCTGGTGACGCCCCCAGCTCAGAGGCAGACGGAGAGGGAAGGGACCTCACGTTGGTACATATACAGTCATGCCCCTCAGCCACGTCCAGAAGTCAATGATCCTCCTCTGATGAATCCTCAGAAAGTCAGGAGCAGCCTCATGGCACGTGACAATGTCTATGTCACTCGCCGCCCTTCATTTCATCCCACGAGCACTTCGTCACTCCACATCATCACAAGAAGGGGGAGTGCAGGATGACAAGATATTTTGAGAGAGACCATGTTCACTTAACTTTTATCGTAGGGTCTTAGAATTGTTCTATTTTATTACTAGTTTTTGTTGTTCATCTCTTTGCTGTTCATCTCTCTGTGCCTGATTTATAAATTAAAAACTTTACCCTAATAGGTGCACATGTACAGGAAAAAAACAATCTAGGTAGGGCAGGGTACTACCTTCGGTTTTAGTCATCCGCTGGGGGTCTCAGAACACATCCCCCATGGAGAAGGGGGTACAACTATATACCCAAGAAAAAAAGAGAGAAAGCAATGCTGGGTGACACAGAGCATCTCTTTTTATAGCCACCTGTGGAAAAATGCCTTTCATCTCATTTAAATTTCCTGTGTACTCCCAAACTTACAAGAAGACTTAAAAGTACTTAAAATGCAAACTACTTATATAACCTTTGCCTTTTCCCAACACTTGTGATGTGCACTTGTCCATCTCCACATGCTAGGAGGGAGTTCAAGTTCTGTCTGCATCCAGCTGCTTGCTCGCAGACATCTTCTCTACGAATCGCCCCTCCACAGTCACGTCTTGGGCATCTGAGGTCTTTCCAATTTTTTTTGCTGCTATGAATAGCGAGCAATAAACACCCTTGGGCAAGCTGCTTTAAAAAAAAAAAAATCCTTCCCATATCTCGTTAGAATGTTGCTGTTTGCCTTCCCCTGTTTTATTGGGGTCAGGGAAAAAAAGATTCACTCAGGTCCCCATAAACAAAGCTGTCGCAAGGGAATGTGCCTGGTAGCAGGGGGAGAGGCAGCTCTGGGATAGCTGGCTGGTCCCAGAGGGTGCGGCCCTGCTCTTGACCTCCTGGCTTCTCCTTGGCCCTCCTTCCTGCTGGCTGGCACCTCCCCACTCGCGTCTGCCCCTCACAGCTGGCATTCTCCAGGATTCCGTGGCTCCTTCGGCACTGACCGGCCAGTTACCCAGTGGTTTCCATCTGCATTGTCAGCAGGCTCAGTCTGAGGCTATCCTGTTAGTCCCATGCGAATTCACAAAGGTCGGGGCTTATAGGGAGGGCGCAGGATGGGGCAGGGATTCAGGAAGGGAGCCAAATTCAGTTTAACTTCATCTCCCAAGGGAGTGTCACAGACCACTCCCAAAATGTAGCAACCATCACCATCTAACTGGCTCATGGTTTTCCCGGCCACTGATTAGGACTGGCCCTAGGAGGTTTTCCTGCCATCCTCGCCCGGGGTTGCTGCTGAGGCTTTGATCAGAGGACGGGTGGGTGAGGCTATGGGTGCTGCAGGGTCTGGGGGGACAGCCTGCCTATGCTCCCCTGTGGGGTCCCCAGGCTTCCTCACAGGTTGTCTTGGTCAGAAGGGGCTGTGAATTCATACCTTGTTAAACTTTATCATCATCCTGTGAACAGCATAATCATATTGCATTTTTTTTTTGCTACTTCTGCTAAAGGTATTAATGCATTAAGTGCAAACATTGAAAATACACCACAAATTTTGCAATTCTGCGTCAGCACTTAGGTTTTCGTTTGTATATACCAGGAAGTAGTTCCCGAACCTCGGATCCTTGGCTAGCCTGCGGGCGGGTGGGCGGGCTGCCCTGGGGGAGGTGAGGCAGGCTCTGATGTGACTGTTAGTGCACAGGACTGGTTGGAGGTGTCCTTGGGAGCACCTGTGGAGGGGGTGGGATGAAGCAAGACTGGGTGGATGGCTCAGTGGCCCCCATGGGAGCTTGGAGCTGGAGCACCCCAAGTGACCACCACTCCGTATCTGTCAGCCATGGGATACAGCTGCCGCAGTGCGGGGACCTGCGCTTGGGCAGGGGGCTCTTGTCAGCCTGGTGGCCAGGGGGAGGATTGGGCCAGGTGCCCTGGCGCGTACATGCCACCCCATCGAATCCGCTGGGGCTCAGCATGCAGGAGGGTTGGGGCGGAGAGTCCTCCCACAGCCACACCAAAGCTGGCTACTCAGCATCAGGTCTGAGCTCAGCAGCTCCTCGAGGGAGTGCAGCCCTGCCAGGCACCCAGGCTCAGCTGGTCCGACCGAGTCAGACGTGCGCTGGTGCGATTAATCCAGACATGTCTGTGAACCGCCTCTTTTATTTATTTATTTATTTATTTATTTTTAAAGATTTTATTTATTTATTTGACAGAGAGAGACATAGCGAGAGCAGGAACACAAGCAGGGGGAGTGGGAGAGGGAGAAGCAGGCTTCCCGCAGAGCAGGGAGCCCGATGTGGGGCTCGATCCCAGGACCCTGGGATCATGACCTGAGCCGAAGGCAGACGCTTAACGACTGAGCCACCCAGGCGCCCGTGAACCCGCCTCTCTTACGTATATACTGAGTTTACCTGAGGCAGGCATTTGTCCGAGGCTGAAATGCTGCTCCTGGATTAGCTGCTTCTCATCATCAGGTGGCTTCTTCTTGCAGCTGATCCTGGAGGAGTCAACCCATTTTCAGGATTCATAACCACCCTCCCTGGTCCAGGCCTTGGGTCTCCAACACTCATGGGCTGTTACAAAAGCCTCAGTGCTTTCAGTAAATGGTGATTCCCACACAGGTACTACCAGGGAAGGTGGTCTCCAGTGATACCATCTGCCCCCTCTCCCCCCACCTGCCCACTGTCCCTTCCACCTGCCCACTATCTCCACCACCAACCCACTGTCTCCCCACACCTGCCCACTGTCTCCCCAACCTTCCCACCATTTCCCCCCAGCCCACTGCCTCCCCACACCTGCCCTTTAGGGAGGGTGCCAGGACTGGCCTGGGACCTCCAGGACCTCCAGGAGGGTCACCTGTGGGGCCAGACGAGGCCGGGAGCTCACAGGGGACTTGTAAAGAGAGCTTGCAGAGAGTAGGTGCCTGACAAATGCACAACGTCCGAGCACTGTCAAAGCTCAGGTGAACACAATTAGGCAAAGTACTGAGGACAGATTGTCAGGTGTGTGTCTGTGATGGAAGGGGGGTGGGTGGAGAGGGTGGCTGGGAGATAACGTGAGTCAGAGGTTCTTATGCTCTCCCCCTCCCTCCTCTCCATCACAGACACACCACTGCCGGTATTCCAGGCCATCTGTCCTTTTCTCAGCCAATAGAGAGTTCTTCCAGAGCCTTCCATACACCACTGCTACCCTGTTCCCTGATGGGCTGATGGCTGCAGTCAGCAGTCTCGGCTCAACCGTCTTCCAGACATTTCTGTTTGCGTGCTCTGTGCTCCGTGCATGCTTCAAGCTCAGTATGGCCAGCATGGAACTCATCATGAAGACTTGGGGGCCCCAGCTGCTCCCCTCTGTTTTCTTGCAGTCAGACCCCCAAGGCTATGCTGCCCAGAGCAAAGCTTCTCGAAGCATGGTCCCCAGATAAGCAGCATCTACACCTCCTGCAAATGTGTTACAAATGCAGATTCTGGGCCCCATGCAGGCCAACTGACTCCAACACTCTGGGTGGGTGAGTCGTGGGTGTTCTATCCACACCCGCCTCGGAGAACCACTGGCTTAGAGATGGGAAGGTATAGGACTCGGTGAGGGCATACCCCATCCTCCGGAGCCCACAGCTGCCGTGCCCTCCAAGTTTGTACTGTCATCAGGGAGTCTTTGCTTACTGTCCTCTTCCCCACTCGTCAGAGCTCCGGGGTTCCTGATCCGGCCCCTCTCTACACCAGTATCTCCAGTATCTGGCGTGGAGTAAGGGCTTAACGTGCTTTTCGCTGAAATGAGCTGCCGTCGTGATAATGATCCAAATGGTTAACTCAGTGTCAGAGATGTCCCTATTTGTGGGACAAATGGGGCCATTTCCTGGGGCCCCTTGTTTTATTGGGCTCCGCAGCTATTGGCGAGGGAAGGTGACAATAGCTGGCCATGTACAGGGGCCTCTTCAGGAGAGCATTGCCCCCTAGCACGTCCACCTCCTGAATGCTGTGCATGCATTTCCTGGTCCAGATTCGGGGTACTTATTGAAATCACATTTAGACCCATTGAGACATGTCAGGTGCAAGTGTGCAGTTCGCCCCGGCCCTGGAGGAAATGGCCCGTGTGGCCGCAGCGCTCGGCATCCGGGGTCGTGCCTGTGACGGTGGTCCCTCAGGCCACACCTGGGGCGGCCCCGCGAGCCTGCACCACGCCCAGCTCTGCGGCATGCACAGGTGCAAACAGGAAAGAGCTGAGGGGAACCAGGAGTGAATTAGCTGAAATGTGCTTGAAATCTCTCAACGTCGTTTTTTTTTTTTTTTTAATTTCAATGTCATGCTGATTCACTTAATGGACAAACTCATTGCACACCGACTGGGATGCTGACTTACCCGAAGACGTTACTCCTCTCTCCCCTGCCGCAGCTGGTTGGACCAAGGGCGGTCACCTGACCCGCGGCAGCCAATCGGGGGCTAGGGCGTGAGCAATGACGTCATCGGGTCCCGGGCGTGGGCAGGGACGTAGCCTGGCGTGACACACAGCCCCATCCCTCCAGTTCTTGCCTTCTAGCATCTGTTTGGGAAATGTGGAGAGACTGACCTGGCTTGCAGTGAGTGTGGCAACAAAACACGTTCCAAGATCATAGGTGAGTAAGCAGTGGAAACCAAATGAAAGAAGACAAGACATCTGCTGGGATGCAAAGACCTTCCCAAGGCAGAGGGTGCAGGACCTGGAGGGAGGGAGGAAGGGCTCCCTTCCCCGCAGCTTCCCCGTTCGGGCCTCCAGGTTTGCGACTTGTCCTAAGAGGAGCTTGAGTGAGCCTCTGTTCTCTGCAACTAAAGGAATTTGGGTTAACCCAGGATCTGGAACTGACGCTTTGTATAACAAGTACCTTGAGTAACATGCATTTTATTGCCATTTGTATTAAAGACAACATCGCTGTCTGGGTTCAAATCTTGTTCTTTTTTTTTTTTTTTTAATTTATTTGAGAGAAAGAGAGAGAGAGTGGCGGGAGGGGCAGAGGTAGAGGGAGAAGCGGACTCTCCGCTGAGCAGGGAGCCAGATGCAGGACTTGATCCCAGGACACACACCCCCCCCCCATTATGACCTGAGCTGAAACTAAGAGTCAGGCACTTAACCGACGGAGCCACCCAGGCACCCCTCAGATCTTCTTTCTAGCTGATCGATGTTGGGCAAGTTACTTCTCTGGCCCTAGTGCTTACAACAGTGCCTGGAACAAAGAGGTGCTCAGTAAACAGTAGCCATTCTAAGTCCTGGCTCTTTCTGCTCTATCATGGTGTTCCTGATGGTGTTCACGGGCCTCCTGAAATCCAAATTTAACTGAACCATTCTGTAGTTGCCTGTCTTTAATGAGAAAGACTGCATGGAAGGGCTTTATAAACTGTAAAGTACTGTCTAAATCAGTTGTTTGCCAAGTGAGATTCCCGAAGCTGCAGGATCAGCATTACTGGGGAACCCAGGCCCCCACCCCGAACTTACTGACTGGGAAATGGGGTTGGGGGCAGCACAGATTCTGATGGAAGCTCTCCTGTGATTTTAAAAAGAAATGTGTGTCAGGGCACCTGGGTGGCTCAGTCATTAAGCGTCTGCCTTCGGCTCAGGTCGTGATCCCGGGGTCCTGGGATCGAGCCCCGCGTTGGGCTCCCTGCTCCGCGGGAAGCCTGCTTCTCCCTCTCACACTCCCCTTGCTTGTGTTCCCTCTCTCGCTGCCTCTCTCTCTGTCAAATAAATAAATAAAATCTTAAAAAAAAAAAAAAAAAAAAAAGAAATGTGTGTCTTGTTTTGTGGGAACTGATTTTCTACATCACATTTCACCAATTTGCTTGATGGTAAAAATGACCTGGGGTGATTGTTATAAATAGATTCTTGATCCCCACCCCAAATTGCAGAACTGGGCTCCGGATGGGAGGGCCAAGGGAATCATAGCCCAGGGCTGAAAACATGCCATCAAGAATAAAAATGCAGGGGCGCCTGGGTGGCTGAGTCCATTAGGCATCTGAATCTTGATTTTGGCTCAGGTCATGATCTCAGGATTGTGGGATTGAGCCCCCTGTTGGGCTTGTGCTCAGTGCAGAGTCTGCTTAAGACTCTCTTCCTCTCCATCTGCCCCTTCCCCTACACACACATGGGAGCTCTCTCTCTCTCTTTCTCAAATAAATAAGTAAATAAATAAATCTTTTTTTTTTTTTTTGAAAAAGAATAAAAATGCAGAGACATTTTTGCCCTGGGTGGCTCAGATGGTTAAGCAGCTGCCTTTGGCTCAGGTCATGATCTCAGGGTCCTGAGATCGAGTTCCGCATTGGGCTCTCTGCTCAGTGGGGAGCCTGCTTCTCCCTCTCTCTCTAGATCTCCCCACTGCTCATGCTCTCTCTCTCTCTCTCAAATAAATAAATAAAATCTTAAAAAAGAAAAAAAGAAAACAAAGGTGGTTCTAAAGAGTCAACTTCCAGCTAGCTACAAGAGCCAGCTGACCTGTCCATGCATTGTGGAGGATGCAGCAGTGGGAACCCCAAGAACAGGGACCTCCACATTCCAGGAAACTCACAACCCTTGGTCCTGAGCACATACCCTCAGGTGACCAGAGGCCTCTTGTCCTTCCCCAGACATGGGAAAAGCAGCAACCCCACCGGAGCAGAGGGCTGACCTCGGTCTTGTACTATGGAAGGAACTTGGTGAGCTTAAGTCCTCACCTGCAGCTTGGAGCACCTCCCTGCTGAGTCCTAGGCCCTTTGGGGTGAAACTCAGCACCCCCAAACAAGAGAAGCAGCCGATACCTCCTGAAGAAATGGGTACCTTCTCTTCTGCTCCCCCCACGCAGAGGGAGGTCCTGCCCTGGTCCCCTGGCCCCTGGGGACCCTCTCTTTCCCACGGTTAGCCCTCTCTGCTGTGGAGGAGAGATATATTCATATAAGTTCATAGAGAATTGCTGGGCACAGGTCTATAGTAAGATGGGCAAAGTGTCCACCAGATAGCTTCGGACACCCACGGTGCCAAGCACCCCTCAAAGCCTTGAGTGTCATGCCTGGGACCTGGCAGGACAAAGGTAGACAGGCCGGCCCCGAGCCCGGCCAGACATCCCCTCCCGCTGGTCACCTCCCGCATTCACTGCTGTAATTGTTCTGCACACAGCAGGCCTCCTCTCTCACCTACAAGGCCTGTTAGCAAAGTCTAAAAATTGCTCTGATGTCATCGGCTAGTCTGGAAATCATGCTGGCCCTTACTACAAAGTGCTCCCGAAGGAGCCGAGTTCTGAGAGCAAGAACACTGTGTTGTTTAGAAAATGCTAGCTTCTGTCCTCTATCAGAGAATTACCAGGTTGCTATCCAATCTTCACGGTGTGTGATTCATATGAGAAGCTTGTTGATGTGAAAAGTCCGATTCAGTGTGCTTTGTGGACCAGCGTGGAGTAGCATTGTCAAAAAATGCCATCCCCAATTCACAAGAGAAAAAAAAAATGGGTTCAGAAATAGTAATTGACCTTCCCATAGACTCCCAGAGCTCACCAGGAAACCAGTATTTCAAACTAATTCCTCAAGTCCAAGTGCAGAGTCTTCCCCCGACCAGAAGATGAGGATATCGAGGTAACAATGGGGCACTTCACCTTTACTAGAACCTTCCCAAAGTAGGCTCTGTGGTCAGGACTTTAACTTCTATGTATTTTAGAAACCCAATTAGAAATCTGTGTTTGTTGGGGCAGCTGGGTGGCTCAGTTGGTTACGCATCTGCCTTTGGCTCAGGTCATGATCTCAGGGTCCTGGGATCGGGTCCAGCATCGGGCTCCCTGTTCAGTGGGGAGTCTGCTTCTCCCTCCCCTCTGCCTCTCCCCTGGCTTGTGTGCTCACTCTTTCAAATAAATAAATAAAATCTTAAAGAAGAGATAAATCTAATCTGTATTTGTTTTGATTCAGTCAAGTATCTTTTAAAGACTTTTTAAAAACCAGAAAAAAAGTCTTTTCTATTTACCCACATATTTATTTCTGAAACTTTCCATACCTTTATGTAGACACACATTTTCCTTTGCTGTCATTTTGCTTCTGCCTGAAGGAAGGACTTTTTTTTTTTTTTTTTTTGTACTGTGCCTCTGTTGTGATGAGTGCTTTGAAAACCTTTCCATGTCTGGGAGTTTTTGTTTGCCTTCATTTTTGAGAGATGTTTTCACTGGACATAGAATTCCACAGAGAGTTTTTGTTGTTTTTCTTTTTTTAGTATTTTGAAGATGTTCCAATAGTTCCAGACTGGGTGTTTCTTTTCTTTCTTTCTTGTTTAAAAGATGTATTTGATTTATGACATTGTGTAAATGTAAGGGGTATGACTGTTGATTTGATGTGTTTATATACCGTAACACGATTGTCTTTATAGTCATAGTCAGCACCCATATCGCATCATGTAGTTATTTCTTTTGCGGTGAGAATAATTAAGATCTGGTCTCTTGGCAAGTTTGAGGATTATGATACAATGCTACTGTCTATACTTACTGTACTGTACATTTGGTTTTTCAGGATTTGTTTATTGCTAGTTGCAAGTTTTTCCCCTTAAACCACATCTCTCCTATTCTCCCACCCTAGCCCCTGGCAACCACCACCTCACTCTGTTTTTATGAGTTTGGCTTTTCTAGGGCCCACACCTAAGTGACATCATATAGTATTTCTCTTACTCTCACTTATCTCTGTGTTTCTTTATTTTTTTTTTCGATTCATTTATTTACTTTAGAGAAAGAGAGAGAGAGAGAGCATGTGAGCAGGAGGAGAGGCAGAGGGAGAGGGAGAGAGAATCTCAAGCAGACTCCATGCTGAGTACAGAGCTGGATGTGGGGCTCGATTCCACAACCCTGAGATCATGACCTGAGCTGAAATCAAGAGTCAGATGCTTCACCGACTGAGCCTCCCAGGTGCCCCTCTCTGTGTTTTTCTGACAAGGAGCCTAGATCTGCTTCTCTGTGCGTGATGTGTTCTTTCTTCTCTACTGCTTTTTAGATTTTTCTTTATTGCTGGCTTTAAGCAATTCGATTATGATGTGCCTTCGTGTAATTTTCTTTATCTTGCTTGTGATTGGGGCTCTTAGAGATTCTTGAGTCTGTGATTTTATAGTTCTCAGCAGATTTGAAACATTTTTCAGCCATTTTTTCTTCAAATATTTTTTCTCCCCTCCCCTAATATCTCCACCCTTTCCCTGACTGCAATTACATGTATGTTAGACTCATGTCCTCTTACAGCTCACGTTTGCCTGTTCTTTCCCCTTTGCCTCAGTTTCTGTGTTTCATTTTGGGTAGGTTCTCTTGCCATGTTTTCTTATTTGCAAAAGTATCTACCCTGCTGTTGTCCTATCTAGAGTTTTCTCATCTCTAGAATTTGATTTGGGTTTTTAAAAATATCTTCTGTGCCCTCCATAGCGTGCTTGATCTTTTTTACTTTCTTGAACATATGAGATATAGGTTTAATAACCTTTTAATGTTAATGTTAATGTCTTTCAATGTTTTTTTTTCTCCTACTAATTCTATCATCTGTATTATTATGGGTTTGTTTCCACTAATTGATTTTTGTCATCATTATGAGAAGTATTTGTCAGATTCTTTGCCCAAATGATAATTTTTGACTGAATGCAGACTTTGTAGATTGTATGTAGGTCTTGCACACTAGATATATTTTTTAAAGGTTTTATTTATTTGAAAGAGAGAGAGAGTGAGTGGGAGGGAGGGATAGGGAGAGAGAATCTGAAGCAGACTCTGTGCTGAGTCCAGAGCCTGACATGGGGCACAAACCCATGACCTTGAGATCATGACCTGAGCTGAAATCAAGAGTCGGGTGCTTAACCAGCTGAGCCACTCAGGCACCCCACACACTAGATTTTTTTTCCCATTCCTATAACTGTGTTTGACCTGTGTTTTGTGATGCCATTAAGTTACTTAAAAACAGTTTGATATTTCTGAGGCTTATTGGAAAGCTTTCTTAGGTCCAGAGCAACTTTTTATCTAGGGCTATAGCTCTTTCTCTCTCTCTCTCTTTTAGACAACAACAGTTCTGGAATAAACCTGTTCTACTCTGGCTTGGAGGAGCATGGACTATTTCTGCCTCTTTATCAACTGCTGGTATTATCTCCTCTGTAGCTTTCAGGTAGGTTCTCTTACTGGCTTCGGTTCATTTCCTATACTCATGAGTGTTCTGATCAGTATTCATCTAGATTCAAGGGAAGCCCTCTGCGAGTCTTCAAGGCGCCCCACCGTCTGCAGCACTGTCCTCCCTAGCTCTGCGTTCTGTGCACTCAGCTCCGCGCACCCTCTCAGGGAGACCGCTGGGCTTGGCCTGAGATTTCCCTCTCTGCACTGATGCCTGGAAGCTCTCCAGGTGGTGTCCTCTGTCACCTGTGGGGCTCCCCTCATTTGCTCCTCTTCTCAGAGATTCCTGTCCTGTGCTGCCTCAAGTCCAACCTCTTAGCTGTTTAGGTGGGTGCCTAAATCTGGTCCCTGTTCTTCCATCTTGCCCGGAAGCTCAAAGCCTCAGTGCGGTTTTGCATGCCTGTCAGCAGTGACCTTTTGTATGACTCCAGGCCCCTGTCAGCCTATCGATGCTTCAGCACTGTGCCCCTCACTCAGGTCTGCAGGACCTTCTGGCTGCTTGTGTGCACCCCACGAGCCATAGGCAGCCAGGAGAAATGCCACGAGCTCAGCTATCCATACACCTGCCACATTTCTGGTTGTGCCGCCCACAGGCAGGGCTTCCCCTGGAGCCCCTCTGCCCTCCCTGGACATCCTCCCCCACTGGCACGCTCCCTGAAGCTCACCAGTAGCACCAATGTTTTGGGTTCAAGCATGCCAATTTGATGATTGTCATAGCTGCCCTGTCACCTTTGAGGTTCAGTCTGGAGAGAGCCAAGGAAAGGAGCCCTGGGGGTAACCCTCTGTCCTTCCATCAGACAAGAAGAGAGGGGTTTCAGCTTCTCTATCCTGTTCCTCCTCAGGCTCTCAGTCATGAGAGGCGGAGGTGGGTGTCTCTGCTGGAAGGAGCCCTGCGATCAGAGCCATCCAGTGGTGGTTCTTGCTGGTGTAGACACCCCCCTCCCCTCCTCTCCTTCTGTTCCAGTTTGTACATTTCTACCAATTTTAACTGATTTTGACATAAACCCAGACTTACACTAAAGTTGCCAAAATCACATACAGAGTTCCCATATACTTTTCACTCAGCTTCCCTAAATCTTATATAACCACAAGCCATTTGTCCAAATCACGAAGTGAACATTGATACAATAGTACTAAGTAATCTATAGCCTTATTTGAATTGCAGAACGTCTCCCACTAATATCCTTTGTCTGGGGCAGGATATACAACCCCAGGATCACTTGTCATGTGCCCTCAGGGCCTATGTCTTGCTGTGTCTCTTGCGACCTTGATCCTTTTTGCACAGCACTGGTGGGTTATTTCCTAGAACACCCTTCACTTTGGGTTTGTCTGGTTCCTCCTGTTGGTTTCAGTGTTGCATTTTTGGCAAGAATAGCCCGGAGCGATGATGTTTGTTCTTCTCTGTGGCTCCTGTCTGGAGGCACATACTTTTCGCTGTGCTCATCACTAGTGATGTTGACTTGGACTTCTTGATTAAGAGGGCGTCAACCATCTCTCTCCATTGCAAAGTTATTATTTTTCCCTCTGAAATCAGTAAGTGGCTTGTGGGAAGACTCTTCGAGGATATGTAATATTCCGTTTCACACCATCACTGTTTCTCTTCCCTGCTTGTCCTCTCACTCTGGCTTTTGTGTTTTCCTTTGGAAGAGCCTGGCTTCCAAGTGAGATTCTATTCACAAAAGGAACCCAGTGGGGGTGGGCTTCATCGCGGTTGGCCCCACCCCAGTCCTGGCGTGGGTTCTTTTCCCACTGCATGCCCAGCCTCTGGATGCCAAGACCCCTGTGCTCTGTTTGCTGCTGGGCCACACTGTCCATGCTGCTGTCCCACGTGGTCCCCCAAGGGCCAGTTTCCTTTTAACAACCTGTGTCCCCTCTCCCTGGTGCACCAGGATTCATCCCCTGTCCCCAGCTTTCTCAAAGTCCATGCTCCTCCCTCCTCCTTCTTGAATTTTCCTAGGAGTAGAGGCCTGTTCCCGAGCAGGGGACGGAGTCTTCTTCTCTCTCCATTCTATCTCTTCCTTTCTTATTTTGGTGCGGTGGATGGTTGCCCTGTGTGTGGTCTCCTGTCCACCTGTCCTATATGTGGGTCCTATAACTTTCCATGTTAGGAGACCTGCCCCCAGGACAGGAGCTAGGATTCTCTCTCCCAGGCTCCCTTACAGCTCCAGTGCAGACCTGGGCTCGGGGCTCTGCCGATCACATGCATTTGCAGGAGGCTGTAACTTGAAGGAGAACAAGAAAAGGCATCAAATCCTCTGCAGACCCCAAGATCGGATTGCTTCTAGCAGCAGCTAGCGAAGCTCCTGCCATCTGAGGCTGGTGTTAGTGTGGCAGCCGGGCGGGGGCGGGGGGGGGTCCCTGCCCACAGAGGAGCAGGAATGACTGCTTTCCCTGCGGCCACTGAGCTTCCAGACCTGGTTTTCCAGCCTCCCAGAGAACCCATGAGCTTCCCAGTATGCTGCCGAGCGCCCAAGCTGGCTGCCGTGGGCTCTCTTGATCATGTTTGCCTGACTTCCTTTAAGCCTCCCGCTTGGGTCTCAGATCCTTGTTAACAGAATAACACACGCAGATAAACAAATAAGAGACTTCTCTATTGATCCTTCGCTATTGATCCTTCGCTCTCTCCCTTCCTTTATCGCCTCCTTTCTCAGCTGCTCTGAAATGATTCTATTCCTCCTTGAAGGATGTGGATGTTCCTAATGACCAGAAAGAGGTCACGCACAAGGAGGTGGGAAAAAGAAAAGCACAGAGATAAATATTTCAAGGTAGCATCTCCAGTACTGATGGAAAGTAACATGACACTGTCCGGCATATTCCCGCGGCGCTGTGTGTCCTGTCCTCCCGCGGACAGTGGGGACCGTCTCCCACACACTGTCACCAGACAGATGGCTCAAGTCCACACGAAACAGAGAAACCAGCGTGAACGTGTGAGGCTTACGGAAGCCCACGGGCGTCAAAGCCATTGGAACTCACAAAATCATGAAATCTGTTGAACCGGAAAATACTATTTTGCACTTACCTTTGCTTTGGGTGTGTCTAATAGGCGTAGGCGATGCTCTAGGACCTCGAAATAAAACCCTGCCTTAGGATCAGGAGGCCCAGCGGCCAGATCCGCGCCCCGCTCAGTTCAGTCTGCCAAACCTGTGCTGCTCATGAGTACTCGCCCTTCCGTGGGGGCAGCCTCCCCCGGCTGCCGGAAAACACCCCCAAACAGCCCCCTTCTTTGACCTTGGACCAGGGGAGGGAAGTAGGAAATGAGGTATAAATCAGAAGACAAAAACAGGTGTCCTCAGAGGAGAGTGTGGCCCCTGAGTGTGGACTGTGGGATCTTCGCTGTGCATAACAAATACCCCGAGGTCATCAGGCAGAGCTCTGGTCCAGTGGCAGGTGGCTCACCGGCTCCTTGGCCTGCTGCGCACGAGCCTGCTGACATCTGAGGACGTCGGACCCCGGCCACCACAGCAGAGCCTGCTTTCCGGGGGTTCCCCAAGGAAGAGATTCCCTCAAAGGCAGTCTGCTCGCTTTTATAGTCAGGCAGAGGGAGGAGGGACTACGGTTACCCTGTCTCTTCAGGTCCTGTGGTTTTCCTGTTGCCACTTATCAGTTTGGGTTGGAGGCCACCCCTGAGCGGGCAGGGACAGTCACAGAGATGTCTCTGCTTGCAGGGTCCCCCAGCTGCCCTGGCTGGTCTGCACCTGCTCTTCTTCCCAAATGTATTGGCCAAGGCGTTTTCTGCCCTGCCACTCTGGATTAGGCCTCTCCTTTTTTTTTTTTTTAGTTTTATTATTTATTATTTATTTATTTGGGAGAGAGAAAACACATGTGTGCACAAGCAGGGGAAGCCACAGGCAGAGGGAGAAGCAGACTTCCCGCCGAGCAGGGAGCCCGATGCAGGACTCGATCCCAGGACCCTGAGATCATGACCCGAGCCGAAGGCAGACGCCCAACCGACTGAGCCCCCCAGGCGCCCCTAGGCCTCTCCTTCTTATCTTTTTCAATCCGAACTAACAGTCAGTGCTGCCCTAGATGGAGAGGTTTTTACTTGCATGTTTACCCTGAGTCATGAAGACCAGTGAGAGACTGTCTTAATTAGGGTCCATTCCAAATTTCGATGACTTAACATGAAAGACAGAAAACGGAATGCCGTTTTAATGTCTGATATTACGGGAGGGACTGACCATTCCTCAAAGGCTAGCGTAACAACCCAAACCAAAACAGCAACAGTACAAACCCCGCCTGCACAAAACAGTAACCATGCGGGATGGCAGACATTTACAACCTTGTTGCCAATTGTTTCATGGTACACACGTCTGTTATGTCATTGCTTTGCCCACCCTAAACTCAGCACAATGGTACTTGTCAATTATATCTCAGTCAACTGGGGGGAAAATCAAGAAATACAAGAAAATAACTTCTCCGTGCATCAGCCTCCTTTGGGCCCCCGGAATGTCCTCGTAAAGTGCAGGATTGTGAGGCAGGTTGCACCCCACGTCTGCCCCCTGTGAGGGAGGAAGTAAGTATGACCAGAAATGTAGGTGCATGCACACTTACAGACTGTGCTGTGTGTTCTACCTAAGGCACCCGGGGAAGGGGGGAGGGGGAGCGCGGGGCGGTGGGGGGCTGGGCAGGAGGAGGTTGCCTGGAGCACCATCGTAGGGACACGACCATCATGTCACTTCCAGTTAGGGACAAAACCTCTCTTGGGCTGTTCACAGGGCACACTGGGGTTTTAAATGGTGCAAACCATTCGAGCAATAAACACCAAAAACAAAAAAGATTTTGAGCTTTCGGGAAGTTAAAAAAGGCAGCTAAGATAATGTCTTCAGTGACAGTCACATAAGTGACTGGTGTCATCTACTACCTTTACCTGCTTGTCCTCCAGCCTGCTGGGGCTGGGGTCTGAGGTCAGCATTTGGGATCAGCTTTAGAAAAAGCTGGACCTTTGGGGCGCCTGGGTGGCTCAGTCAGTTAAGCACCTGACTCTCGATTTCGGCTCAGGTCGTGATCTCAGCCTCATGAGATTAAGATTCTCTCTCTCCTTCTCCCTCTGCCCTTCCCCACCCCCCCAAAAAGAAAAAAAAAAAAGAAAGAAAAAATAAAAAACTGGACAAAGGAGAAGATTCTTTTGTCAAAACTATTGAACAGAAGACAAAAAGATTCATTATCTGTAATTTCCACCCACATTAAGTTATTTGGATAAAGCTCTGCTGTCATAAGCAGACAGACTTCATTAAAGATAAAGTGCCCCTGAAAACACCTCATGGGTTTGACCACCGCTTTACTAGGGAAAAAAGCAGGGATGTTTGGGGCCCAGTACAGAGCACAGCCCAGGATCAGAAGCCATTGGCCTTTGTGGAAATTTATTGCAGGACATTTATTGACTTGTGAGATAAATATTGACTGAGTCAAAGTCAAGGTTATTACTTATCTTTGGGAATATAAATCTTGGTCTACCCAGTGACAATAAGTTGATATGTGATTTGCTGCATAAATTCCAAAGGAAGAGTTTCACGGGAACATCAGTAAATTTCTCCATCATGACCAGGAGAGTAGCTTTTTAAAAACCCCTACTGAAGACAGATGGATATCCAGACCTGCTGGGAGCACTGGGTAGCCCAGCTTCCACTGTGACGGAATCCCTGATTTCATTCGCTGGAAACATAGTCCAGAGGACTGTGCATTGGCCTCTATTGTTACTGATTCCAGGTAAGAAGAATCAAGATTTTCTCTTCCCAAGGAAGAGGCAAAATGAGCCCATGTATTCCTGACAACTGCCGCCGTTCGGGACAAAAGATAGTTGCATTTTTACATATGCAATAGAAGAATTCTAGAAAAGTTTAAGGGATGAAAGAGAAAGAAAAGAAAGAAAAAGAAAAAAGAGAGGGAAGGAAGGAAGAAAGAAAGAAGGAAAGAAAGGAGGGAGGGAGGGAGGGAAGGAAGAAAGGAAGGAAGAAAGAAAAAGAAAGAAAGAAAGAAAGGTGGGAGGGAAGGAAGAATGAAAGGAGGGAGGGAAGGTGGGAGGGAAGGAAGGAAGGAAAAAAGAAAGAAAGAAAAAGAAAGAAAGAAAGAAAGAAAGAAAGAAAGAAAGAAAGAAAGGGGGAAGGTGGGAGGGAAGGAAAGAAGAAAGAAAGAAAGAAAGAAAGAAGAAAGAAAAGAAAGAAAGAAAGAAAGAAAGAGAAAAAAGGAAAGAGAGAGAAGGGAGGGAAGGCAGAAAGAAGGAAGGAAGGAAGAAAGAAAAAGAAAGAAAGAAAGAGAAAGGAGGGAAGGTGGGAGGGAAGGCAGGAATGAAGGAAGGAAGGAAGAAAGAAAGAGGGAAGGTGGGAGGGAAGGAAAGAAGGAAGAAAGAAAGAAAGAAATAGAGAAAGAAAGAAAGAAAGAAAGAAAGAAAGAAAGAAAGAAAGAAAGAAAAGGAAAGGAAAGAGAGAGAAGGGAGGGAAGGCGGAAAGAAGGAAGGAAGGAAGGAAGAAAAAGAAAGAAAAAGAGAAAGGAGGGAAGGTGGGAGGGAAGGAAGAAAGGAAAGAAGGAAGGAAAGAAAAAGAAAGAAAGAAAGGAGGGAAGGAAGGAGGAAAGAAGTAAAGAAAGAAAAAGAGAGAAAGGAAAGAAAAAGAAAGAGAGAGAGAGAAGGGAGGGAAGGCGGGAAGAAGGAAGGAAGGAAAGGAAGGAAGGAAGGAAAGAAGGAAGGAAGGAAGGAGAGCACAGGGTCCTGGTGGCACGTGGCAGAGGAGCAGCAAGGGACTTGATCCTAGGATTTGGTCCCCCTCTGCCTTTTCAATTGCAATCTGCGAATAAGCGTTCATCATTTACTGGGGTGTGCAGAAGTAACAGTCTGCACCAGAGCACCTGGTACCTACAGTATGCACCCAACCCTCTCTACAAACTGGTGGAGATGCAGACACATAGAAAACCATGTTACCTGCCTCCCAGAAGCTCTTGTCCAGGGAGCCCCAGGAGTGGGCAGGCTGCAAGGATATCACTTAGGTCAAGGCCAGCAATTGCCATGTCCTCCCTTAATTTGGGTCTCAGCATTTTCAATCCCCCTGGGGGACAAATCTGTAAGGGCTGTTGGGTAGCCTCTTGCTGGGCAGCCATTCCACGTTCCCAGCATGGCACCTGCAGCACCTTTTCTAGTTTGAGGCAGACCATGCACTCTTTGAGGAGTGCTGGTCCGGAATTTTGTATGATGTCTGTCACGTTGTGTGTTTTGATGTTTCTCACGATTATGTTGGGCTGTGGATGTCTGGAATGAATCCCACAGAGGTGAAGTGTCCTCATCGCGTCCTATCTGGGGTCTATGACGTCAACATGACTTGTCCTTGCTGGGGTTGACCTTGATCCTGGGGTTAAGCGTGGCACCTGCCAAGTGTGTCCTCTGTAGAGTTACGGTGCTTCCCTGGTTGTGCCCTATCACAGGAGGTGAGTCCCTGAGCCCACCCGCACTCAAGGGGAAGGGAATGAAGCTCCACCTCCTAGAGGGAGAAGTACCTACAGAGATACTCCCCTCTACCATCTGGAGTTCTGTAAGGAAGGCTTGTCTAGTCTCTCCTATTGACTTAGTTTTTCCATCATTTGATGTTGTCCGTTCTTTAATTTTTCAAGCGCGTCTACGTTTGCTACTAGAAGATGCTCCATGGTTATCTTGAATTTTCCCTGATGTCAGTTATGAATAGTTTGTAGGACTGCTGGGAGGATACATGACATGAAGGACTTTGGTTGCCTTGGCCTGTCCAGCACCCCTATTCCGTCGAGGGACTTGCTCTCCCATGCCAGCCTCCTGCCTCCTGCAGGCGTCAGGAAAAGTTGCTGGGGAGGAGTGTGTGGCCCAGCTGGGTTAGCAGCGTCTCTCTTTAGATTGCTCCCCTGATGGAGAGGCAACAGCTTTTCGCTTTCCCTGTGTTGCTAAACTGGGAGTCCGCTGGTGGCCATCTTCCCACCTTGTGGGAGAACCTGCTACGGAAGAAGCCAATACCATGGCAGGGAGAGGTGACCTTATGGGACAGAGCACCCTGCCTGCACAATTTGAGTCTTCTACCCCATTCTGCCTGACGCTCTTTTGAATGCCCCCGCCACCACTCAAGCCGGGCTACTCCCGCTGCTTTTTAAGCGAGTCATGCATTTGACTTATATGAAGTGTGGAGCATGAGAACTCCCCTCTGCCAGTCCCCCCCTTCATAGAACCTATACCCCGTCTGCCTTGATTGATGTCAAAATGCAATTCTCCTACTTCTCCTGAACACAGGAGGAGCTGATAGAGTCAAATCAAAGTTTTATTTATTTTATTTTTTTTTTGAGAGAGAGAGAGAGAGAGAGTGTGAGCAAAAGTGGGGGCATAGGGAGAGGGGGAGAGAGAATCTTAAGCAGACTCCACAGTCAGTGCAGAGCCCAACACGGGGCTCAATCTCATGACCCTGAGATCATGACCTGAGCCACAATCAAGAGTCACACACTTAACCAACACTTAAGACACTTCACAGACAGCCACACCCATGCCCCATACCATATTGTAAATGCATTAGAGAAGAATGTTTCTAGTAATTGCCCCTGACTTACTCTTTTCTTTTTAGATTATGTATTTATTTGAGAGAGAGCGAGCAAAAGAGAGAGAGCGAGCACGGGGGGGGGAGGGAGGCAGAGGGAGAGGGAGAAGCAGATTCCCCGCTGAGCAGAAGCAGATGCAGGGCTTGATCCCAGGACCCCAGGATCATAACCTGAGCCAAAGGCACCTGCTTAACTGACTGAGCCACCCATGTGCCCCTTGACTTACTCTTTATGCAAGTATATATTTAGTGTATTAGGTTTGTTTAAAATGAGAAAGATTTTGGGGTGCCTGAGTGGCTCAGTCGTTAAGCGTCTGCCTTTGGCTCAGGTCATGATCGCAGGGTCCTGGGATCGAGCCCCGCATCGGGCTCCCTGCTCCGCGGGGAGCCTACTTCTCCCTCTCCCACTCCCCCTGCTTGTGTTCCCTCTCTCGCTGTGTCTCTCTCTGTCAAATAAATAAAATCTTAAAAAAAAAATAAAATAAACTGAGAAAGATTTTTATGGGTCTTTACACTAATTTGAATACCTTTAATAATTTAAAACAGTAATCCCTAATGCTTGTAAAGACATGGTGGGACAGGTACATTCATATATTGTAGGTAATGAGGTGAAAGATTTACAAATCAACATCCATAAAATTATGGATGTTTTGGTCCAGTAATATCACTTGGGGATATAACCCAAGGAAATAATGCAAAGCAGGCAGACAAAGCTGTAAGCATCAAAATGCTTATTACAATGTGATTATTTAATAGAGAAGGGTGGGAAACTTTCCAAATGTTCTGCAAAAGGATCTTGTTGGAAAAAAATAATAAAACTTTCACTCTTTGAAATATTATGTGATTTTTTTAAACATACTAAATATGAAGTCACTCAAGGAAGATAAAAAATATTTGTTATGGAGGCTGCATTAGTCAGGATAGGTTAAGTTATCATGCAGTAACAATCCCTAATCTTGATGACTTAACACAACAAAAGTTAATTTCTTGCTCATACCACATGCCTACCACGGTAAGGGGCTTTGCTGACGGGAGACATTCAGGGACCCAGGCTGACCTAGGCTTCATCTCCACACATGCTTCGTGTTCCTAAGCTTCAAAAAGGCTGTGGCCAATCATGTGCTAATTTTATGGCTTCCAGAAGAAAGTGCACATGCCATCTCTGCTCCCAATTCATTCACCAAAGCAGGTCAAGTGACCACTTCTTTTTTTTTAAAGATTTTATTTATTTATTTATTTACCTATTAGAAAGAGAGAGTGGAGAGAAAGAGAGAGAGCAAGGGAAGGGGCAAAGGGAGAGGGAGAGAGAATCCTAAGGAGACTCCCCACTGAGTGCAGAGCCAAATGCAGGTCTCGATCCCATGACCCTGAGATCATGACCTGAGCCAAAACCAAGAGTTGGACAGTTAACTGACTGAACCACCCCAGGTGCCCCAAGTCATGTGACCACTACTAATTTCAAGGGGACAGAGAGGTACAATCCTATTGTAGCCTTGGAAAACACCGGACACAACTGATGAATAGAATTGATGACAACTAAGGAGGATAAAATAAAGCCTATAAAGAAACAATAACAGAATACGTGCTGCATATAAGAACCTTGCGATAGCACACTTTCATTTCTCTCTTTCTGGCCCTTATGCTATTCTTTTCAAAAAAGGTTGGTTTTCTCAAGATAGAATTCACAGACCATAAAATCCACCATTTTAGAATGTACAAGTCAGTGGTTTTTTTTTTTTTTTTTGGTACATTCACAAAGTTGGGCAGTCCTCACCACTGTCTAGTTCCATAACATTTTCAGCACCCTAAAAAGAAGCCCCATAACCATTGGCAAACACTCCGTCTATCCTTCTTCTCCCAGTTTGTGGCAACTAAGCTACTTCCTATCTCTGTGGTTTTGCCTGTTTGGGAAATTTCATATAAATAGAATCACACAGTACGTAGCTTTTTGTGTCTGGCTGCTTTCATCTAGCATAATGAATCCAAGGATCGTCTATGCTGTAGCATGGGTCAGTACCACATTCCTTTTGTGGCCAACTAGTATCCCATGTATGGACATACCACAATTTGTTTATCTGCTCATCAGTCAATGGACATCCCCCCACCCTGTACTTTTGGCTATTGTGAGTAATGCTGCTATAAACATTTGTGTGCAAGCTTTTGTGTGAATATGTGTTTTCATTTCTTTTGGGCTTATACTTAGGAGTGGCATTATTGAACCATTTGGAATCTCTATGTTTAACTTTCTGAGGGATAGCCAAATTTTTTGGCTATTGCACCATTTTACATTCCCACCAGCAATGTATGAAGGTTCTAATTTCTCCACATCCTTGCCAACACTGTTTGTTTTCCATTTTTTCGATGAAGGTCATCCTAATGGGTATGAAGTAGTATCTCTTTGTGGTTTTGATTTCCATTTCCCTAATGAATAATGATGCTGAGCATCTTTTCATGTGCTTACTGGCCATTTGTAGAGCTTCTTTGGAGAAATGTCTATCCACGTCCTTTTCCCATTTTTAAATTGGCTTTGTTGTTGTTGTCTTTAAGAGTTCTTTGTATATTCTGAGATGTCTTTCTCTAGTTTTGGTATCAGGGTAATATTTGTCTCATGGAATGGCTTGGGAAGTGTTGCCTCCTCTTCTATATTTTTGTAAGGACTTGTGAAATATTAGCGTTAATTTTTCCTCTAATGTTCGGTAGAATTCACCGGTGAAGCCATCTGGACTTTACTTTGTGGGAAGTTTTCTGACTACTAATTCAATCTGTTTGTTATAGGCTTATTGGATTTTCTACTTTTGGAGTCAGTCCTGGTAATTTGTGTCTTTCTAGGAATTTGTCCATTTCATCTAGAATGTCTACTTTGTTGGCATATAGTTGTTTACAGAATTTCCTTATAATCGTTTTTAGTTCTCCAAGGTCAGTAGTAGTATTCGCTCTTTCCTTCATGATTGTAGAAATTCCAGTCTCCTCTCTTTTTTCTTGGTCAGCCTAGCTAGAAGTTTGTCAGTTTTGTCGATCTATTCAAAGAAGCAAATTTTGCTTTTGTTGATTTCTCAATTGTTTCCTACCCTCTCTTTCAGTTATTGGATTTCCATCCAATCTTCATTCTTTCCTTCCTTCTACTTGCTTTGGGTTTAGGTTGCTCTTCATTTTTCCATGTGTTAAGGTGAAAGGTTTGCTTATCTCCCTCTAAACACTGACTTAGCTGCCTCACATAGTTTTGATGTATTGTGTTTTCATTTTCTTTCCTCTCGAAGTATTTTCTAATTTCCCTTGTGACTTCTTCTTTGACCCATTCATTATTTAGGGATGTGGTGTCTATTTTCCACATATTTGTGAATTTCTCAAACTTCCATCTGTTATTCATTTCTAATTGCATTCTATTTTGGTCAGAAGACACACTCCGCATGATTTCAATCCTTTAAATTCTATTTAGATTTATTTTATGACCTAATATAGGGTCTATCCTGGAGTATGTTTGATGGGCGCTTGGGTGGAATGTGTATGCTCTGGTGGTTGGGTGGGGCACTCAGCAGATGGCTGTTAGGTCTGGTTGGTCTAGAGTACAGCTCACGGTCTCTGTGTTCTTGTTGATCTTCGGTCAGGTGTCTGATCTATTATTGAAAGTGGGTCAGTGACATCCCCAATTATTATTATTGAGTTGTCTGTTTCTTCCTGGGATTCTTTCAATCTTTGCTTCATGTATTATGCAGCTTTTTGTTAGGCTTATGTGTGTTTATATTTGTTATGGATCTGTCTTCTTGTCATAAAATGTCCTTTTTGTCTCTAGTGACAATTTTTGTCTTAAATTCTGTTTTTCTGATATTAGCATTGCTGTTCTTAGCTCTTCAAGCTGTCCTTGTCATACATTTTACTTCTACATATGTCATAACCCCACACCACATTGTTATTATTTTAGCATACAGTCAGTTATCTTTTAGAGATACTTAAAAATTAAGAAAAAAATCATTTTTTAATTTACCCACATGTTTATTATTTCTGATGATGTTTATTATTATGTGTAGATATATATTTCCATCTAGTATCATTTTTTTGCAGGTCTTTATAACTGAAAAGTTTTAAATTTTGTTTCTTTACAGTAATTACCTTTGTTGGTGATAGAATTCTATATTGACAGGTATTTTCCCCATACTTAAAAATGTCATTCCATTGTCTAGCCATTTACATTTTCCTGACAAGAATTCTGTCATCCTCATCTCTGTTCCTCTTTGTGTTATGTTCTTTATCCTCCTGACTGGTTTTAAGATTTTTTTTTTTCTATATCATCGATGTTAAGCAATCTGAGTATGATGTACCTTGGCTTAGTTATTTTTCGTCTTTCTTGTACTTGAAGTTCATCAAGCTTCTTGGATCTATGGCTTTATAGATACATCGAATTTGGAAATCTTCTGGGATGCCTGGGTGGTTCAGTTGGTTAAGTGTTGGACTTTAGATTTTGGCTCAGGTTATGATCTCAGGGTTGTGAGATCAAGCCCCATGTTGGGCTCTGTGCTGGGAGTGGAGCCTGTTTCAGATTCTCTCTCTCCTTCTCCTTCTGCCCCTCTCCCTAAAAAAATTTGGAAATCTTCAACCACTCTGTGTCCTCTCTTTGGAGGAGTTCAAGGGCATCTACGTTGGCTGCTTGGAATTGTCTCATAGGGCACTGATACACCATCTTTTTTTTTTAAGATTTATTTATTTCAGAGACAGCAAGAAAGAGAGAGAACACAGGATGTGGGAGAGGGAGAGGAAGAGAGAAACTCAAGCAGACTCCATGCTGAGTGTGCTGACCACGGAGCCAGATGAGGGGCTCCATCTCACAACCCTAAGATCATGACCTGAGCCGAAACCAAGAGTTGGATGCTCAACCGACTGTGCCACCCAGGTGCACTTCCATTCATCTTTTTAAATTATTATTCTTTTTTCTCTCAGTGCTTTATTTTGGAAATTTTCTACTCACTGATATTTTCTTATATAATGCCTAATATGCCATTAATTCCATCAGCGTATCATTTATCTCAGATATTATACTTCAATTGGGTCTTTAAAAGTCTCTCCCATGTCTCTATTCAACTTTTTGAATATACGGAATACAGTTATAATCACTTTTAATGTCTTGGCCTGCTGATTCTGATGTGTGTGTGTTCCAGTTCAGTTGCCATTGGTTGAATTTTCTCCTCATCATGAGTTGTATTTTCTGGCATCTTTGCATACCTGGAAATCTTGTTTGGAATGCAGACATTGTGAATTTCACCTTGGGGAGGACTGATATTTTTGTACTGTCATAAATATTCTTCAACTTCATCCTGGGAAGAAATTAGGCTACTGAAAACTAAAATTACTAAAAACATTTGGTCCTTTCGGTTCTTGTTCTTAAGATTTTTCTTAGGTAGGACCAGGGTCAACTTTAACTAGGTTCTCATTTTTTCCTATTACTGATTGTTGTACCCAATGCCCCATGAGTCTTGAGGTTTCTGATCTGGCCTGGGGGAGCAGGCACTGTCCTTTTCCCTGTGAGGGTGCCACATAGCATTTCCTGTAATCATTTCAGTGTTCCTACCCTGGCCTCAGGTAATCTCTTCCCTGCATTCACTCATCAGTGCTTGTGAGTTCTCCCTCCGTCTTCTGTCTCTCCCTCCTTCACTCTGTCCTGTGATTGGCCTTGCAGCTCTGTCTCCTCCAACTAGGGAGGTCTTCCGATACCTGGGTCCCTCCCTGTGTGCTATAATTTTAGAGCTCATCTGGTTTGTTTCCTGTCTCTTGGTGATCACTGTCCTTTGTTAAGTGTTGTCTGGCATCTTGAAAACTGTTATTTCTTATATTTTATTATTGTTTTTCCTGTTGTTTTTTTTTTCATCAGGAGGATAAATACTATATCTATTACTCCATATTGGCCAGAGGTGGAACCCCCAGCATTGCTTTTACATATTTTATGTTATGTTTTCACTTAAGATTTTGTTTGAATATTGTGTTCTGGAAAACAAAATTTTAACACTTCTTGCTTAGATCAGCGATTGCAAGAAAGGAGTGGGCTGAGAGAAGAGACCTGGATTTTATTATGTGCATTTCATGCCAGAAATGTCAGGTGCACCTCCTCTGCCTATAAAATTCTAATTCATCCTCAACCCTTTCCCCTTTAGAAATGCTCTGTACACGGAGTCTTCCTGCAGAAGTCTTCCTGCACTGCCCTCAAATTAAGCATTCCACCTTTGTGTCATCATTTCATCCTACTTTAATATCTTATGTATATTTGTTACTGCCTGTAATATAATTCTTTTCAAACTTCTCTCTTTACTTGACTGCCCGCTCCATGCACATCCAAGAGGATGTGTTCAATATGTCTTTGGTCTATAGACTTATAATGCCTGGTTCATATTCATTGCACTAAACTGATTGTATACATCTTTTTTAGTTACCAAGTCAAGTCTATTATGTAAGGAAGCTGGTTTTCTCTCTCTTTTAGTGGGGAGAGGAAAGAAATGAAAAAGATAACATGTTTTGCCTAAGGTGAATGGTCATGAAACTGGAGAGCTGGAATTGGAAACCCGGTCATGATTCTAATTTCATCTTTGTGCTTCATCATTTGCTTCTCTTGAGCAGTACTATGTAGTAGAACTTCCAGCATCAGTGAAAATGTTCTGTGTCTGAGCTCTGCAATTAGGTGGCCTCTTGCCACATGTGGCTAATGAGCGTTCAATCCATGTGACTGAGGAATGAATATGTAGTTTTAACGAAATGGAATTTAGATGGCCACATGTGGCCATTGGCTACCATACTGAGCATTCAGCTTGAGGGCATTACAGACAGAACTCTTTCTGCTTCGGCCTGAACTGCACATGTTCAGTAGACAGGAAGTCCTGAACCTGGGTTTTTTTAGTTGTTTTGTGGACAAAGAAGGAATTCCACAAAAGGTTCCAACCAATAGTTTTGCCAAAAGAGAAAGAAAAATGTCTAAAACAAAAAGCTTTCTTTGACCTTGAAGTTCTATATTGCTAAGTGACTTCTCTGGTAAATATATGTATATATTGATGTTTATATTTTAACATAATAATATTTATGTTTATATTTTAATATAATGTGTTTATGTTATATGTATAATATGTAATATATTATATAAATATAGGTACAGTATTATAATATATAACCTATTATATTATAAAATATATATATATTCATCTGTTGGGTCTGCTATAAAAAAAATACCATACTCTGGGTGGCATAAACAAAAAATGTTTTTTAAAGATTTTATTTATTTATTTATTTATTTATTTATTTATTTATTTAGAGAAAGAGAGAGCACAAGTGGGGGAAAGGGCAGTGGGAGGAGAATCTCAGGTAGATTCCCTGCTGAGCACGGAGCCCTCAGTGGGGCTTGATCCCAGGTCCCTGAGATCATGATCTGAGCCAAAATCAAGAGCTGGAAACTTAAATGACTGAGCCACCCAGGAACCCCCCAAAAACATTTATTTATTACAGTTCTGGAAGCTGGAACTTCAAGATCAAGTCCCCTGTTGATTTGGTTTCTGGTGAGAACCTGCTTCCTGGTTCATGGACGGCCATCTTCTGCATCTTCCCATGGTGGAAGGAGAGCTAGCTCTCTAGGGTCTCTTTTATAAGGGCACTAATCCCATTGAGGGCTCTACCATCATGACCTAATCACCTCCCAAAGTCCCCATCTTCAAATACTATCACCTTGGAGATTAGGATTTCAATGTATGAATTTTAGGAGAACACAAACATTCAGTCTCTCTTTCTCTCTCTCTCTCTCTCTATCTAATTGTACTCTTAAACTCAACTCTATTGTCCTTTCAGGAGGGAAAAATCTCCCTCCAATTCAGGGGCTATCTATGTCAATGTAAGTCATTCCCTATCCTTCTGTGGTAGGGGCATCAGAAAGATCACCTTTGCCCTGACCAGCTTGCCTGGCTTCTTCTTCTTGAAGGCCAGTGTGTTAATTTGCTAGGGCCGCCATAACAAAATGCCACAGACTGTGACTTCAGCTACAGAAATTTACTATCTCTCAGTCCTGGAGGCCAGAAGTCTGGTATCAAGGTGCTGGCAGGGTTGGGTCCTTCTGAGGACTGTGAGGAAGAACCTGTTCCATGCCTCTCCCTTAGCTTCTGATGGTGATCTGGCAACCCTTGGCGTTCCATGGCTATCTGCCTTCATGTTCACATGGTGTTCTCCATGTGCTGGTTGCTCTAGGTCCACATTTCCCCTTTTTATAAGGATGCCAATCATACTGGATTAAGTCCCAACTAAATGACCTCATCTTAACTTGGCTACATCTGCAGATACTTCACTTCCAAATGAGATACAGGGGTTTAGGATTCCGACATCTTCAAGGGACACACAGTTCACCCAAAACCAGACAGCCATGACTGAATATGGAGAGCAGGTGAGAATAAACCTGTTGACTCTACCCATCATTTGCTCCAGAAGGTTTGGTAAAAGGTGAGGATAAGAGGGGATAGCCATTACTGGGGGTCTGTGGAGTCCACATCATTTCTCCCTATGGAGGGGATAAGCTCTCTGTATATCATGTGCACTTGTCTCCTGGACCAAAATAGATTCCTGAGAGAAACTGACAGGGTATGCTAGTGCTTGGGAATCAGAAGTAGGATGGAGAGAGTCTGGTCAGTCTCTGAATGGAAGTTTGTGAACTTACGTCCTCAGGGATGGTCTTATTTGGCCAAAGTGGGTGTTGAGGGGAGGGTGGGGAGGGAAAGGCTGCTCTATTCCATTGCCATCTTCTACGTCCATCCCCACCTGAAGCCTGCCTATGTGCCTTTCTTTGCATTTGCTGAGATAACCCGATATTCTACCATATGTTCCATTTTTCTTGGCAAAAGTCATGGACGGTGAATTTATTTTTTGCAATGGGAAGTCCCAAGGTCAGTGGGGATGAGGTGTCCTGAACATTGAACACCTACTCAGAGGCAGGGAGTCTATTTGGAGAGAATTGCTCCTTTTTCCTCCAAAGCCCCAAGCAAGTGGTAGGTGCCTATCTAGAAAACAGGTATTGCTCTCTGGTTTCCATAGATCAGTTCCAGTGAGTAAGATGAAGCTTTGTTTACTGTCACGTCCCCACCCCAGCCACACTCAGACAAGCAGCGAAAACCTTCGTCATCAGTTGAGGCAAATTATAAACTTCTAAGCGTGTGGCTTCTCAGAGATACCACATTTCCCTTGTATAATGAGCCTGCAGTTTGTGGCAAAGAATGACTTAAGAACAAGTGAACTCACTGTCTAAAAGCAGAATTTTTATCACTATCAATTGCTCTCTGACTGACAGGGCTGTTATTTTGTTCAGGAGGAGAAAGAGCTAAAGTACAGAGAGCAGCCTAGAAATAAACACAGCCCGCCTAATGGCAAGGTTTTGTGTCACCAAAGTCAAACAGCAAGCTCCTGGGTAAGAAACCTCATTTATTCTTGCCCCTGCCACAGTGAGTTTTATCATCCAGGTCAATGTGAAGGACAGCCACTGTACTGTTGTGGCTGGGGTCGGCTGGGCAGGGCTGGGATGAGGAGCAACCATAATGCAATGCTGTCCATGGAGCTCAGAGTTGAACAGAAGATGATGGTAACAAAGCATTAGGATTCCACATGATGAGCCCTCCCATAGAGGTGGTATATATTGCCTTATGCACACAGACAGAGGGCCATTTGATTCTGTGGGCAGGCATCACGGAGGAGGTGACGTTTGAGGTCAATGTTGCAGGATACGTGGGAGTTGCTGCACAGAAGAGGAGAGAAAAACATGGCCCTTTAGAGACAACATGGGGTGTGGGGAGAGGTATGGTGGGTTCAGTCAGTAACCAGTGACCTAGCCTGGTTAGAATGAGGGTATGGGGGGTGGGCGCTGGGAGGACAGCCTGGAGCAGGGGGCGGGGTCACAGAGCATCCAGTTGGCAGTGGTGAGGAGAGAGAATGCCACATAAGGCTTTTAAGTAGTGGCTCATATTCCAGGCCTAAGCTTTAGCAAATAATTCTGGCAGCAATGTGGAAGATGTATTGGGAAGACACAAAATGGCAAGAAATGGGGTAGCAGGCTGCTGTAGGAATCCAGGCGAGGTGTGCGAGCACAACTTTGAGGGGTGATCTGTACTTCTTTGAGGGGTGCTTTTGTAAAGGCAAGAGAAAGTTGAACCAAGTTTTCATTTTTAAATGTCTGCCCTCCTGTGAATTTCATATTGTTACCAGTTAAATTCACAGAGGCAGCAGCAGAAGGCACATTGCATATGGCGGAGATATTTTTCACAGCTTTTACGGTGGATAACAATATACTTGACATTTTTCTCATTAGATGTGAGATTTGCTGTATGATTACACATGCTAGGCATCTGTGGTCTAAAATTACAAATGTGAAAAGCAACAGCTCAAATGTTTCAGTCAATAAATATACAGGAGACAGTCAACACGAAACAACTCCTTCATATGCTGCCTTCGAGGAAGACATGAGTTGACATCAACAACGTTTTTGGCAATGGCTTTGCCTTCCTACTAAGGCAAGTCCCAGACTGCTCATTACCCCTGAGATTCCAACAGAAGTGAGTGGTTTCCATTAGGAAATCTCAAGGCTGAGGGCTGGCAGGGCTGCAGAGGGAATGCAGGTTTTTCTTGTGGCAATTAGGGAATTTCCAAAGGGAGTCAGGGAGGGGTAGAATTTCACTTGGCAGTCCAGACATCATGGAGACATGTGTAAGGTCAGTGGACAAGTCCAGTGACACCAGGCAGCAAAAATGCTTATCTTCTTGCTGGAGGCCAAGCTCATCAGTGTGCGTGCATGTGAGCGTGTGCATGTGTGCACGCAGAAGTGCAAACTGCAGTCTGCTGAAGGAGAAGATGAGGATTCGTGAATCACAACTCTCTTCTCACAAACCGACCATGGACGATGGAAAACTTTTCCCTTTCCTCAACTGCTCTACTCCACGGGCAGGGCCACTTAGGTTGGGGAGGACAGATCAATTAGTGATGTCTGCCACGGGTACAGAATACCAGCGTGTCAGGACCGCTGCCCATGTGCCATTTAGCCACATGTACACAAACAGTAACTGTGAAGATGCAGATTCTAACAGACTGAAGAGGATTCAAACATGAATAATGAGAATGAGTGAAAGAATAAGTCCCCGATGAAGACATTCTTTGATGTCATGGAATAAGGATGAGGCTTTTTATCACACTGAGTGGGTCTACGTGTTGCAGAGAAGACATAACATGGCGTGTTAAATGTATGATGATGGGGGGGGGTCCCAGTAGAGTCTGGATGGTGGAGGGAAGAGTCGCATGGCCATGTAGGGGGAAGGCCGCTCTGGATGGATGAAATTCAGCAGTAGATATCGCGACCGCAAGACCAGACTTGCGGCAAGGATAGTCACAACCCTGTGCACAAACACGGCCCTATTTCTGAGTCATGTTGATGTGGATTTCATCTCTTTTTGGGTATGAGAGCCACCAGGCTGCTTAAAAACCCAAATTACTGAGCATCATTGTCACACGGGGCTGTGTTAGTCTGGTGGGACTGCCCTAACAAAGTTCCACAGACCAGGCGGCTTGAAAAACACCTATCGTCTCACACTTGTGGAAGCTAGAAGTCTGAGATCCAGCTGTCGGCACAGTTGGTTCCTCCTGAGGCCTCTCCTGGGCGTGCAGATGGCTGTCTCCGCCCCGTGTCCTCTTGTGGTCATCCCTCTGTGTGTGTCTATGTCCTGATCCCCTCTTCTTATAAGGACACCAGTCTGACTGGAGTAGAGCTCAATCCAATGACCTCATTTTAACTACCTTTGTAAAGATCCTATTTCTTAAGATAGTCACATCTGAGGTACTGGGGGTTGGCCCTTTAACACATGAATTTGGGGGGAACACAATGTAGCCCATAGCAGTGACCTGGGACCCTCACAGAAGGCCCAATGTTTCATCTCCCAGAGCTTATTCAGGATGTCCACGTCGTTGTGACCCTGGTTATGCTCCCCGATCTGGAGGTCCGAGACCTTAGACCTGAGAACTCTGGTAGTGTGCCCATTGCTGGAAGAATGCAACTGCCTGACATTGGCTCTCATGACCTCTGGCCATCAGCCAGTAACTGAGACACATGTTGTCCTGACCTGCAGTTAATGTTGTGCCTAGGGCAGCAGGTGGGGATGACCCTCTTCTTCTCCTCGGCATATTCACACGAAAACGTGAGCATCTCAAAGAGAAGGGGTGGGGTCTCCCAGACAGGGTGTGTATTAAAAGCAGCAGAGGCATGTCCCTCCAACCTGACTTCACTCACCTGCGTCTCTCATCCCATCTGGACCAGCAAGAGGAGTCTGGCTCCTCCTTGTTGCCTTTGCACTCCTCCTAAGTCAGAGAATAACAGTGGTGGGATCCCAACAGCCTTTGCAGCACATTTTTAATGGCTTAAAGTTTCTGCTTATGAGTGGCTCCACCTTTATCTTGTGGTTGGCCCCCTGAGGCAGGGCTTAATTTAGCCTGTGACCAAACGGGTAATCTTGGGTTTGTCAGCTCCTGAGGTCTCAACTGGAGACTGAGTTGTGAAGCCCAATTTTGTCCCCTAATCTACCTCTCAAGGGAGCCCCATACTTTTAATAAGTTAATAATGTGCTACGCTTTTACTCAGATCAGTGAGACCCCAAGAGGAAAGGGGTGGAATTTGCTCACCAAAGTCTGCATTGAATCTCCAACCATTCTGAATTTTATTAAGTTGTTGGGAGGATTAAATTAAATAACAAATGTGAAATGCCTAGAATTTGTCAAAGCTGGTGTAAGGTTGATACTGAGCTGTCAGTCCTTCCCTCTGCCCATCTAAGAAGACCTCTTTGGCACTCTTTAGGCCCTGCTAACAGCCTTGTTCAGGGACTGCCCAGCATGAGGAAGTGTTAGCTCAGAGGAAGAAAAAAGTCTTGGCTTTGAAACCCAAGGCTCCAGCATGGGTGCCATGCCCAAAATGCATGTTGCAGAAAACATGGAGGATGGAGCTGAGAGACTGGGTAGGAATGAGCACTCTTTCTGTTCCATACATGCTTACCTGTTGTCTGTTCTCTACACTGCAACAGAGTGGTTCCATTACATTGCCAGTTACAGCATGTCTTTTCCTGCTAAAAACCCTCTGGTAGCATCCGTTCATATTGAAGTGAAGCAAAAGTCTTTACAATGGCCCATAAATCCCTTCCTGAGCTCAAACCCCTTGACTCCTGTGACCTTGCCCCTCATGTTGCTATGCCTTGAGTGTGCCTGGCAAGCTCCCCTGCTTAGCCTCCATCCTTGCCCTTCCCTCATCTTTTGATGTCCCCCATCAATAATGGCACACCTCTGGGCTTTTACTCAAATGTCATCTTCTCAGTAACCTTCACTGTCCCCATTTCCTGTTTTATTTTTCACCACAGTACTTATCACTAGCTAACATAGCCTATATTTTATTTCTATATGTTTTTCATTTTGTTTTTGTAATTACTTCCACCATGAAAATAAATTCCTGAGATTAGGGATTTTTAAAAAAATTTTTTATCCATTTTTATTGCTATATCCCTAGTATTCCTGGCATATAGTCAGTGACCAAAATATTAGAATTAGGTGGATAAATCCATGTTCTGAGAGGGAAAAATCTGCTAGTCCTCACCTGCTGTACTCCATCCAGCTGCAGAGAGGAAAGACCTTCAGTCTAATTGCAGCTAAGCTAATTGCAATCAAGCCTATGAAGGTTATTTGAGCCCCATACTCATGTTAAATTGTCTTATTATAGCGAGAAGTGGCTTTCAGGCAAGAGTAATATAAGCCATTTACTAGGAAACTATAATGGTAATCATTCTATTACTAAGGTGTCAGGAAACTAACAATTCAATGCATACTCATGGGCCAGGATTGGGAATAAATGCAAGGGATATAAGGTCTGTCAAGAGATCCCCAAGTACACATTTATGGAAAAGAACACTTACAAAATGAAAAATGGCAATGTCACAGAAAGAAAAGCCATAACCTTGCTGCTGGACAAAAAGTTCTTGGACATCATTAAAAAGAACCATGGAGTACCATATGATTTCAACTCATCTGTGGAATTTAGGAAACAAAACAGATAAACATAGGGGAAGGGAAGGAAAAATAAAAGAAGATAGAAACAGAGAGGGAGGCAAACCATAAGAGACTCTAAACTATAGGAAACAATCTGAGGGTTGCTGGAAGGGAGGTGAGTGGGAGGATGGGATAACTGGATGATGGGCATTAAGCAGGGCACTTGATGTAATGAGCAATGGGTGTTATATACATCTGATGAATCACTAAACTCTACCCCTGAAATTAATAATACACTATATGTTAACTAAATTGAATTTAAATAAAAATAATTTTAAAAAAGAACTGTGAAAATGGAGCTACTTGTTAGGAATACAATGGAATTAGCATTAAAACAGGTAGTCCCTCGGATGGAGCATGTGTAGCATATGTATGTGATGTGTGTGAAGGAAACTTCACAATGACTTAACCAATGCATGGGGAAGACAAGGAATGAGTCACTCTTTTGACCACTATGTTCCCATTGTCAGCACAAAGCCTGGCATGTCATAGATAATATTTATCAAATGAGTACATGTTAAAAATCAGAATCTACCATTCATGTCAAAATTTTCAGTAAGCTAGCAATAGAGGGGAATTCCTCAACTTGGTAAAGGATATCTACAAAAAGACCTAGAACTAAAAACAACAGTAACAACCACAGCAACATCTACAGCTAGGTTCATGCTTAATGGTGAGAAACTCAGAGTTTTCTCACTAAGGTGAGGTACCAAAAAAAAGTGTTTCCCTTCTCCCCACTCCTTCTGAAAATTGCACTAGAAATCCTAGGTAGGACAAGAAAAGGAAATAAAAGATACACAGATTGGGAAGAAAAACATAAAACTGTCTTTGTTCATAGATGATATGATTGTCTATGTAGAAAATCTGGAAGAATCAACAACAACAAAAACCTCTTGGAACTAATAAGTGATTTAGCAAGGTTGTAGGATGCAAGGTTAATATACAAAAGTCAATTACTTTCCTATATACCAACAACAAACAAGTAGAATTTGAAATTAAAAATACAATGGCATTCATATTAGCACCCCCAAATGAAATATTTAGGTATGAATCTAACAAAATATGTATAAGATCTATATGATGAAACGTATAAAATTCTGATAAACAAAATAAAAAAATTAAATAAACAGAGAGATATTCATGTTTATGGATAGGGAGACTCAATACTGTTAAGATACCACCTCTTCCCAACTTGGTCTATCGATTCAATACAATCCCAATCAAAATCCCAGCAAGTTATTTTGTAGATATCAACAAGCTGATTCTAGGGGCGTCTGGGTGGCTCAGTTTGTTAAGCAGCTGCCTTCGGCTCAGGTCATGATCCTGGAGTCCCAGGATCGAGTCCCGCATCAGGCTCCCTGCTCAGCAGGGAGTCTGCTTCTCCCTCTCCTGCTCCCCCCTCTTGTGCTCTGTCTCTAAAATAAATAAATAAAATCTTAAAAAAAAAAAAAACAAAAACAAAAACAAAAAAACCCAAGCTGATTCTAAAGTTTATATGGAGAGCTATACCATGTGGTAAGGGTTATATGGATGGTAAAAGACCCAGAATTGCCAACACAATATTGAAGAAGAACAAAGATGGAGGACTGATATTACCTGATATCAGGACTTACTATAAAGCAACAGTGTGATATTGGCAAGAGTAAACAAATACAACAATGAAACAGAATAGAAAGCCCAGAAATAGACTCTTAGAAATATAGTCATCTGGTCCTTGACAAAGGGGCAACAGCAACACAATGGAGCCAAGATAGTCTTACCAAAAAACGGTGCTGCAACAACTGAACATCCACATGCAAAAAAAATGAATCTAGACATAGACTTTATACTTTTCACACAAAATACCTCAAAATGGATCACACACCTAAATGTAAAATGCAAAACCATAAAACTCCTGGAAGGTAACATAGGAGAAAATCCAGATGACCTTGGGTCTGGCAGTGACATTTAGACGCAGTGCCAAAGGCATCATCCATGAAAGAAATAATTGATAAGCTAGACTTTGTTAAAATAAAAAAAAAATTCTGTCTGTGAAAGACAGGGTCAAGAGAAAGAGAAGATGAACCACAGACTGGGAAAGAGTATTTGCAAAAGATAGTCATTTGATAAGAACAAAATATACAAGGAACTCTTAAAACTCAACAACAAGAGAAGACATCTCACCAAAGAAGATATACAGGTGGCAAAAAAGAATGGAGAAAGATGATCTATGTTGTATGTTATCAGGAAAAGGCAAAGTAAAACAACAATAGATATCCTCACACACCTATTAGGATGGCCCAAATCCAGAACAGTGACAGCACCAGATGCTGGCAGGGATGTGGAGCAACAGGAACTCTCATTCGTTGCTGGTGGGAATGCAAAATGGTACAGACACTTTGGAAGACAGTTTGGCAGTTTCTCATAAAACTAAACACATCATATGACCAAGCGATTGATCGTGTATTTACCCAAAAAAAAGTTAAAAACTTATGTCCACACAGAAACCTGCACATGATGTTTATAGCAGCTCTATTCATAATTACCAAAACTTGGAAGCAACTAAGATGTCCTTCAGCGGATGAATGAATAATAAACTGTGCAACATCCAGACAATGAAATAGTATTCATCCCTGAAAAGAAATAAGCTGTTAAGCCATGAGAAGACACAAAGGAACTTTAAATGAATATTGCTCAGTGAAAGAAGCCAATCTGGAAGGGCTACATGCTATATGATTCCAACCATATTCTGGAAAAGGCAGAACTACGGAGACAGTAAAAAGATTAGGGGTTGTGGAGATTCAGTGGTGGGGGAGGAATGAATAGGGGATACACAGAGGATCTTTAGGGCAGTGAATCTAGTCTGTATGATACTATACTGATGGATACATGTCCTCATACCTTTGTCCAAACTCATGGGATGCACAATACCAAGAGTGAACCATATTGTGAACCATGGACTTTGCTCAATGGGTGTCCATTCTAACTGTGCCCTTTAAAGAAGATAAAGGACAAGTATGTAATATAAGTCCTTCATTTCCTCCTTTCAAGCAAGACAGGGAAGAAAGAGGTGGTGCTTGTTTTGCCCGGTGGAAGCTGGGAATAGGTCAGGGCTTGATTTCTTCTGGAAGCAGGAAGGGGGTATGGAGTTTCTTCCAAGGATACCCAGCACTAAAGAAATGAGCTAAGATGGAGCCTACTGGAGAGAGCCAAGTTCAAAATATGGGTGGGCAGGACCAGGTTTGTGCTCAATGCCAGGGGGTCAGACACACATTAAAGTTTAGTGACGAGCACAGAGCTGAAGTAGAAAGAGAGGCAAAGAGAACCCAGATTAGGAACAGAAAGAACACAGGTGGGGGAGCCAGTCCCAGCATTTTATCTGGAATTCCATCTCTTCCTGGCTCCTCACTGGTTTGGGCATGAGTCCCACTTGCTCAAACACATGGATGACCCTGCAGGACATTATGCTGAGTGAAATAAGCCGGTCACACAAGGAGAAATGCCTCACGAGCCCACTTACATGAGGAATCTAAAACAGTCAAACTCACAGAAACAGAGAGTAGAAGAGTGCTTGCCAGGGGCTACAGAAGGGGCAATGGAGAGATGCTGTTTGAAATTTCAGTTATGCAAGATGAATAGATGTCACGTTAAGTGCTCTTAGTGCGATTTGAAAAAAAAAAATAAAGAATCACTTAAAAGGTCAGGGACGGGGCTTGCAAGTAACGAGAATGGCAAGGCAGCCCAAGGAATTCTAGTGAGCTCAGATTTAAATAGCACATGAATAAAAGATAGGAAAATGGCATCATGTTCCACAGGGAATAAAAGAGAAGTGTGGGTTCGTAAGAATAGCTTCTGGGAGACTAAGGCCTGATGTGTGTTGCATGTTTCAGAAATTCCTGAAAGCAACAAAAGAGCTCAGGGTCAAGAACAAGGAGGAAGTAGGCCTGTGCTGGGGCCTGGGGCACTGCTGGGATGGGCAGCAAAGACAGACAGACAGACAGACAAAACAAAGGATGACAGTGATAAAACACCCCTTTGGCCCTACCTCAAGAACATACTAGCATTAGCATGAAGCCGGATGGGAGTGAGAGAGGATCAGGAGTATCTACCTCCCCAGTAGCTGCCATCAGGAATAGTCTATCGATGGGTTTTGTCTTGACCTGAATGGAACCTCCAATTAAAAACAGGAACCAAAAACTTAAAAATCTGCGTATTTTTCCTGCTTGGTTAAAATCATAATATCTAGAATGAGGAAGAAAAGTCCTGGTCCACTGGGGACATATGCTAACCATAGCAGATGCTCTCCTCTCAGACATATTTATTCTGCTTTTTATCCCAACATTTTTTATTATGGGAAAGATCAAGCGTACGGAAAAGTTGAAGTTTACGGTAATGAATGCTTGTGTATTCACCACTCAGATTCAACAGTTTATAAGAATTTGGCACATTTGCTTTATTCATTTATATATGTGTGTGAGCATGTGTGTGTGTGTGTGTGTGTTTGCACATCTTTTTTATGAACAATTTGAAAGTAGATTTGCAGGCATCAAAGCCCTTCATCCCAGAACGCCTCCGCCTGCATCTTCTGAGGACAAGGACCATCTCCTATATGACCACTATACTACCAACATAACACAAGAAAATTGCCAATAATCTTAAATATAATCCAACATCCAGTCCACAGGAAAATTTCTCCTGTACTCTAAAGTGTCGTTTTTTCTTTCAAGATTTTATTTATTTCAGAGAAAGAGCAGGGAGAGGGAGAGAGGGGATCTCAAGCTGACTCCACACTGAGCATGGAGCCCAGTGTGGGGCTTGATCCCAGGACCCTGAAATCATGACCTGAGCTGAATTCAGGAGTCAGATGCTTAACCAACCGAGCCACCCAGGCGTCCTGCCTCTAAAATGTCTTTTATAGCTATTTTGATCATTTCTTCAATAAGTGAACTAAATCTTCTGTTTGTTTATTTTCTTACTACGTGGTCTGGCCACGAATTGGGTGGATGTTGGTAGAATTCACTGTGAATGGTCTTGTAGGAGGAAGCACAATTTGGGGGATGAAAGTGATGAGCTCTGTTTTATAAACTTTTGCTACAGGCCTGGAGCTCAGAGGAGCAGTCTGTGCTAAAGACGTACATTTGGGAGCTCTCGAACCATGGGTAGAAGCTGAGATGTTGGGGGTGTATGGGGTCATTGAGGGACATTAGGGTCATTGTCACCATCCTCCCTATTTATTGAGACACCACAATCTGCTCAGCATTGCACTAAGCACTGTTTACCATCACTTCATTTTCTTACTGCAATCTTGTATCCTGGACTCAGCGTGGCCCGTCACTGCTCGGGCATGTGGGGGCTGAGTTTGGAGCTTGCCTCTCAGGCACCTGTCATGGCCCTTGTACCTGACTGCCCCCTGCACCAAGGGGCACGGAGGCTGAGAACGCCAGGCGCAGACAGGGGAGGATCCAGTCAGGGAGCCTGAGAAGAAATGAGTGGAGGAAATCCAGAAGGAAATGATATCAGGGAAACCGAAGGGGGAACAAGTTCAAGAAAGAGGCCCCGGCACCTTCACATTTCTCCTTGCGTTCTCTCAACGGATACTCAGGCCCTGAGCTTCTCACGCACGGCGAGTGGCCCCCAGGTAGGCTGGTGGATAATACAGACATCCTCAGTTGTAGTGAGGAGGCACCATCAGTTAAAACACAGAGTGTGGACCTGAGCAGGACACATTCCGAGCTGTGTGTGTGAGGGGAGGCCCCAGGTGGCTCCTGACAGGTGGTTCTAGAGCAGCGCTGGGGCCATGTGAACAAGGGCAGGTGCAAGCGGTCCAGGATCTGGTCTTGCTGGATGCTCGGTGGCAAAGGAAAGAGACATACGTGCAGGGGACTGATGGGAAACTGGAGCCCAAAGCAGGTTTGGTTTGCTTGTTAAAGAATGGGAGAGACTTCAGAGTGTTTCTAGATGGAGAAAAGACAGTAGGCAAGAGGAGCTCAAATATAAATGCTAATCAGAGCAAAGTGAGAGAGAAAAGCGTCCCTGGGAAGACAGGGGTCATGGCTGAGCAGGGGAGACGTGCCTGTTTCTCTGAAATGGAAGCACGGTAGATAGGAGGAGGAGCTTGAGGCTCGTCATCATGGGAACAGGAGCCCAGGGTCTGCTTTCCCACACGGTGGCCTTTACTGTCTTGTCAAGCAGGAGGAGAGCTCCCAGCTGACAATGGGGACAGTGGAGGTTGGCAGGTTTGGAGAACATGGCACAGTCTGGGAGAAATGAGAGGGAGCTGGCCCCCCAGCCGGGACAAGGAATGACACCAGGGCTGTGATGGAAAGGCCACCACAGGCCGGGGCCAGGGCCCACAGAGTGCAGTCTGTGGGACGTGCCCATGCCAGGTTCTGCTGCTTGGGGCCAGGAGTGGGGACAACAGGGGACATGGATGGTACCCTTGTCCAGATATGGGCACACACCACAGGTTGCGGGTTCAGGGAGCTCAGGATTTGCGGGGGGAGCAGGTCAAGGCACTGATCAGTGAGAGATGACAGGATGGGGGATGGAGGCAAAGGCAGAGGACTGAGGATATGGGAGGAGGATGGGGTCTGAAGACCCTCTGAGTAGGGACAGGAGCCTAGGAGAAGGGAGGGATTAAGGGACTTCATCACATTGGTAGAAATACGATGGTTTCAGGTTTCCAAGGTACAGTGGTTGAGGTCATGACAAGGTACAAGGGGTGTCCATGGGTGTGGGTTGTTAAGTTGGGGGAAATGCAGGTCTGTGAGTGGATAAGGTTGAGCTCCGGGATGCCAGTTCCTCCCTCTTTTCCTCCGTCTTTCAGGGTGTGGACATTTGAGAAATGTATGTGGGGAGCCAGCGGGCTGTTCCCTTTATTACTGGCTGTCTGGATGGGAGAAAGCAGGAGTGGCTTTCACCTCCCTTTGTGAACCTTAACCTTGGGATTGGCACAGCTCTGACTTCCGTACCCAGGTTTGGGCAGAGAAGAAGGTCAGCAGGACACAGAGATGTGGACAGGTTGGCTACACCCCACAGAGCAGGATGAGCCCAGCAGCCCGGGTGCAGGTCACTCCAGAGGGGAAGCGAAAGGGGTTCCTGCTGCCGTCAGGTGGGAAGGAGGGAGGGAGAGATCCTGCAGGTTATTTGTCAGTGTGGGTGTCTCTGACCCTCTCTGACACGTGGTGTTGGATGTCAGAGGGGTCAGGTTTCCCAGTGGGGCTGGGGCTGGCCCGGTAGAGACTCTGAGCCACATACAGGCACAAAGCCCTCAGTGGGGGCCACCTGGCTGAGAGGTGTCTGCAGCCCCTGGGAAGGTTCCAGGGACCAGCTCGCATGCTGAGGTCTTCGGAGCAGTGATGTGCATGGTCAGGAGAGAGTCAGGGTCTGGGATGAGGACAGGAGCCCCAGATTAGCCTGCTGATTTCCTGTTATCAATTCCTCTATGGTAGAAATGTTCTTCCTCTTTCTATTTGGCCTCCCTTATTTTGCTTTGAAAATATTACATTAAATATTATTTTTTAAATTTGAGAGAAAAATAAGAAACGGACCATAAAATAATTCCACAGTTTTGATTTATTTTGGTGTATTTACTCTCAAGTTGTCACTTTTTAAAAACCTGAGCTTAATTTTGTGTCATTTAAGAAGGATGCTTTCAATTTCCCCATCCAAGGAACTGATGAACATTTTGCATGTTTTGGGTTACAGAGAAGGTTCCAGCAATGCATCCCTGGGCCATCCGCTTCCCTTCCTGCATGGGTATCACTAGTGTTATGAACCGGCATCGGAAGGATGGACGAGCCACACAGCTCCCATGTTCTGATGAGGCGAATGGTACAGGGTCCACACTCAAATACTGTCACCCCACCTCTTCCAGGACTCCCATCCAGAAGTCACCTTAGCAGAGAAGGAAGTAATCACAGAGTTACCTGTCCTTTGGCTTTGCTCCCAACAGCACCTGTGTGGCTCTTAGTTGGGGGTGGGGGGGGCTTACATGCTAGACCTGGCATCTTATTGGACACCACATCCAAGAATCGTTGGAAAGTGCAGGAACTGTTCCCAATTCTGGACAGGCTTCTCATGGATCGAGCCGTAAGGTATTTCAGAAACCATTTTCAGGTCCTTTCACCTTTTACCACAAAATAGTCCTTCTTATTCTCTTCTTTTCAGTGTTTTGTCCCACATACTCTCTAATGTGAAAACTTCAGGATTTCTCAACTCCTTTCTCTTACTTGAGGAAAATGACCCTGGGTTGACAGAGGGGGTGATCACTAGCTTCCAATACCAACCCCCAGGACACATCTATTCTGTAATGAGTTTTGGGCTGCAGAGGTGGGTCTGCAAACACTCTAACAATCTACACTTGCATCTATTCATCTATGACATGGGTAAACATACAGGGAACCATGAAATGAAATCATGGTGGAGGATAATTTCCTTGTGAGGCTGAACTCCAGCAATGCACCTTTTATATTTCATATTATTGACATCATAAATGAACTGAAATGGGATTTAATGATCAAAAGTGGGATGATTAAAAACCCTTACAGTTCAACTCTATTATACTGATATTAATATATAATGGGAAATGAGACATGCTTTGTTTTAATGAAACGGTAAGCTGAGTCCTGAATAGATAAAGTCTGAAGGTAGAATGAAGGGTGAAGCTCAAACAGAATGGAGAAAAGACCAATGACCTTGTTAAAAATAGCAAGGAGAAAGGAAATTTATGAAGAAAAGAGAGAAGCATTCGCAGTTGGTCTGAAAATGATTTAGAATCACAGTGAATGTGTTTCTTTCCCCCTGATGCCTGCAATTCCCTCTAGCTGACTCGCCTTAGCTTAGACTTCACTCTTGCATCTGAGAAAAAGGCAGCAAAGATGCTGACCCTTCCTTGGGGCTTTGACGTCGGCTGCTGAGAGCACACAGTAGACAAGCTAAGTGCGGGAATGCTCTGGAAGCCAGCAGAACCACGGGGCACCGAAGAGGACGCGGATGCAGTCAGACCGGTGCTGCTCACCTCCGCCGCACGTGGGGCTCACCACCCACTGTGACCACCAACCACCATCAAGGTTTCTGGAGTCTGAGGGGGAATTCAGGCCCAGCTATTTAGAAACCTCTCCTCGGGCAATTTGAATGTGCAGCGCGAGTTAAACACTGCTCAAGTGCACAGACTGGATTAGCCGGTTTGACCATCCCTGGGACCCTGGCTCAGTTATTGCCCGACCACCTTCTGCTTCGGTTTTCTCAAGTGTGAAATGGGTTAACAGCACTTACCTGACTACATGATTGTAACAACAAAAGGCATAATTGGGCGAAGTGCTTGAACACATCCTTACCTGCAACTGTTACTGTTGACATCTGCCTGGGTGGACGGTCAACACGCCTAAGGCGGTGACACCATGTCCCCCAGTGAACGTGGCGCAGCCAGTCCTAAGAGCTGACAGCTGGAAGTTGTCCCTGGCCGGTGTGGACAACACAGAAGGATCCGTGCAGACGAATGCAGGCTCTTTGCATGTCCCGCAAGGTCCCAGGAGAGTCAACCCAAACGTCATCGGAGCCTCCGGGACCGGCCCTGCTCAGGCCGTATCTCAAGGGCTTCTTTTAACTCCAAGTAAAAGAAGTCAAAACAGACTGTTGGAAAATGCCTGAGCCATGCTTCATAATGACGACATGACTCCAGCTGCTGGCTGTTTGCCCTCCTGCACTAACCTGTCACGCAGGGCAGAGGGGACTGCAGGCATCCTTCTGGCGTCAGCCAGGCCCTGTGTGGTCCTCGCATCGAAGTCCGGGACCCATGAGGGCCACTGGGTCTCCATGTTGGTGCCGGGTCAGTCAGCCTGATCTACAGCGCCAGGTCTGCCCTGAGTCTCTGAGAGTCTCCTGTTTCTTCAGCTGTTCTGGATCATCACCGCGCCCCCCCCCCGCCATCCATGTAGATGCAACACTAGATTTCTTAGCGACCAGGGGGGGCCTGCTTTTATTTATTTATTTATTTATTTATTTATTTAAGACAGAGAGCATGAGAGGGAGGAGGGTCAGAGGGAGAAGCAGATTCCCTGCCGAGCAGGGAGCCCGATGCGGGACTCGATCCAGGGACTCCAGGATCATGACCTGAGCCGAAGGCAGTCGCTTAACCAGCTGAGCCACCCAGGTGCCCCAAGGGGGGCCTGCTTTTAGCGGACTCTGCAGAAATGCCCCCCAAATGTCTCTTCCACACAGGAAAGGGTCCTGGAGCTGCCGCTGCAGCGGAAGAGAAGGGCCCTTTTTGCTCGGTTGTTCTGGAAACGCCTTATCACTAAGCACCCTTGAGGCTCAGGGGGCTTCCTTCTGCGGCCACTGTCAGGTGGAAGGGCATCCAGGGAGAAAGTTTCCTTTCAAGGATCTTTGACTATGCCCTGAATTAGCCAAGCCCGAGGCCCTGCTGGCTCCACACCTCTTGTCACATAAAAAAAGAGAGTCCTTATTATTTAAACACACTGAGCTGAAGTTTTCTGTTAAATAAGCTGGAAGAATCTTACTTTTTTGGGGACAGAAAAAGATAAACACAAACATCAAATTCTCCATCTAAGAAAAGCACAGGGACCCATTTCTGTGTAACTTTTCCACAAGCACAAGGATTTCAGCATCACTACAGGTAACATCTTTCCCTCCAACTGGGAAGAGTCCCTAAGCAAACTTGAATCAGAAGTTAATGGCAGTGGTGTCTTGGGCGAGAGGCCTTTAGAAACCAAGCTTGGAAGAGATAAAAAAAAAAAAAAAAAAAAAAAGTGGGGCAAGAGGACATGCTTCTCAGGCGCCAGGGGGGCTCAGTCGTCAAGCGTCTGTCTTGGGCTCAGATCATGATCCGGGGATCCAGGGATCAAGTCCTGCGTCGGGCTCCCTGCTTGGCGGAAGCCTGCTTCTCCCTCTCCCTCTGCCTCTCTGTCTCTCATGAATAAATAAATAAAATCTTCCTAGCAACGGAAAACGGCTGAGATGGTTTCATGAGATGCTGAGAATATATCCTTTGCCGCCGAATCGTCATCGATTGAACTGGGCCGAGATGCCGCTGCTCATCAGGAACAATAATTAACAGGCACCACAGTCTGGCCGAGCCTGCCACGCACCGTACACTCATCATCTCCTCCGGCCCTTGCAACAAGCACACGAAGGGGGTCCTGTGAGTTTCCTTCTTTTCACTGCTAAGAAAACTAAGTCTTGTTCAGTCTTGTTTAGCCAATTCTCAAGGCCATTCCGACATCAAATATTCAAGCCTACGCCTCCGGGGGGACCCGAGAAGCAGGATTCAATAATTCGGATTCATAACACGAGCAGAATACGAACATTTTGATGGAAGACCGTATACACAGGTAAGAATGTCTCTGTACCATGCATATTACCTGCATCAGAAGAAAGCTAGAGGTACATATGTCACAGAAATTTCTGGGCCAGGCTTGGCAGCATTGCTGGGAAGGAAGAAATGGTGACAAAGTGATTTTACAGAATTGTTTGTTACGTGTTTAAGATGGGAACTGATATCGGTAATCCTTTTTAGCATCCTGTCTTCTTAGTGAACTTAATTCATATTTACGCGCTCTCTGATTTTTTTCCTCTGGCTTTTAAGAGTGTCTGTTACAAATTCCCTCCCCATTAGGTTTGCACTACCTTACCTTTGCTGTTGGGGACCCACTATTGTGCACAAAAGAAAAGCAAGATAAGCAGAAGCCACATGTCTAGAAATGGGATTGAGTGATACGTCCGCAGGAACCATGGATTAAACCAGCAGGAGACCTGGCGGAGTTATTTTGATAAGGAAGCCTGTTGCAGGTGAACTGAAGGTCAACAAACCAAAGGAATTGTCTGAAACAGCTGAGAACTTCACTTGCCAAGAGAATTACACAAAATCCTAGACACATTGCATCATTGTGTAGGTCTCAATGCAGACAGGGTTTGGGGGTTGACCTGCTCTTATCTGGGGACATCACACTCCTGATGGGGAGATGAGGCTGTGAGCACTTCCTTTGGCCTTTATCTCTGAAAACGAAAAGATAGATCCTTTTAAATGTCATGGATAGGGGACCTGTGATGTGATTCAGTATAATGTTATTTCAAAATAAATCACATGGCCTGAACATGAACTTTACATTTGCTAATTTCTAGCTCACTTTGTTAAAGGGGCAAAATGGAGCAAATACAACCGGGAAAGTGTACTTGCCTATTTTTCCTCACATCACATTTTCCAGTGATTCAGTTCAATTCCCATGATATTGTGTCTTTGAGATTGTCCCCCGTGAAGCACAGAATAAACACAGCTCCAAAGCCGAGCCAAGAATGCCAATAGAGAAACCTGCCTTCCTGGTCTTAAAGGCAGAGGAATCCAAATAGCGGAACATTACCCTTTAATTAGATTCAGACTTATTTGTTTATCAGATGAGCTGCTGTGAATTTCAATTTCTATGTTCTAAAGCTTAAATAATGGGAAGAATTTTATTAACATGACAGGTAACATTTTTGTAATCCTTCATCGTTTCCAAAGGTCATTTTAACATTTGTGATTTGACCCTCAAGCTAACACCCATTAGGTAGCTAGCATAATTATTATGATCTTCATGTTACAGAGGAGGAACCCGAGGGTCAGAAACAGAGTAATTTTTCAAATTCAAATTTTTCAAATTATTTTTCAAATAAATGGCATTGCCAAGAATAGAATCCACATCCATCTCTATTTTGGTGCACTTTCTCCTTTAAAGGGCAAAAGATGGAAAAGTGCTATCACAAATTCTAAAGCCAAAGATGAACTGATGCTTATAAATATATTCAGGATACTTGGGTGTGGGATGCTTTCAGTGTTGCTTAAAACGAAGAGGGACACCTGGGTGGCTCAGTCAGTTAAGCATCTGCCTTTGGTTCAGGTCATGATCCCGGAGTCCTGGGATGGAGTCCCACGTCGGGCTCCCAACTCAGCGGGGAGCCTGCTTCTCCCTCTCTCTCTGCTGCTCCCCCTGCTTTTTCTCTCTCTCTCAATCTCTCTCTCTCTCTGATAAATAAATAAAATATTTTTAAAAAGCAAGGAAAATGAAGGATGGAGAAGTTGGTGTTAATATTGATAGAGAAAAATGCTTCTGGGCACCTGGGTGGCTCAGTTGGTTAAGCGACTGCCTTCGGCTCAGGTCATGATCCTGGAGTCCCTGGATCGAGTGCCGCATCGGGCTCCCTGCTCGGTGGGGGGTCTGCTTCTCCCTCTGACCCTCCCCCCTCTCATGTGCTTGCTCTCTCTCATTCTTTCTCTCTCAAAGAAAGAAAGAAAGAAAGAAAGAAAGAAAGAAAGAAAGAAAGAAGAAGAAAAATGCTTCTGCCTCTCTTCTGCATGCCCCATCTCAGGTAAGGACTCAGAGCTTCACACTGGGTAGAAATAAAATGGGTAAGAGGAAATCTAAATGAAGCTAGGAGATAAAAAAGAGAAAGTGGCAAGTCATGGGGTCAGAGACTGGTAGGGCAGGTCCCAAAGATCCGTGAGCCTGTTGGCGTGGTCTAAGGAACTGGGGATACAAGGCCATGTGCAATATGTGGACAGTTCGGAGATACAGAGTTTCGACCACCCCCCAACACACACACACACACACACACACAAACGAAAGTCGAAGGAACTCTCAAACACTGGTTGGTGACTCTGAAGTGCATCCTATCAAGATGACAAAGTTAATTATGTATGATAGTTTATATACTCACTACAATAGGAATCCCCTGAAGATAGGGATTATGCTGTCTTCCCAGCAGCAACAACAGTGACTTACACATCACAGGCTCTTGGTAAATGTTTGTGACCACACTTGGGTATAGCAAACAAAGCGGCCGCCATTAACTGCCCAGAGGGGTTCACGCAGAAAAAACAGGGAGACCACGTGACTTTTTGGATGTAGTCCCTAGGCTGCTAGATAAGTCTTTGTATCTGGATTGCAATAAGATGTTGGGACAACGACCTCATATCTCTGTAGACAAGACTAAGAAGGATGGCTGGGAAGATGGCCCAGTTATGTGGATTAGTAACTGCTTGAATATGCACTCAGAGGGTGAAAAATCGATGAATGTAAACATGATATGATGTCTCCAGAGGCCTGTGTTCAGCCCTACTTGTTTTTGTAACATTTTATCCTGCACACTGATGAGAACATCGTAGGTGATTCCTGCTCTAGATAGCGCAGTAAATCCTGTTTCAAGTTTAATAGCATTTTTAATGTGACTATGTCACCTTGCTTAATTTAACTCCAGAACGCTTTTTAAAACATCTTCGTTTTCCATATAACATTGTTAATCACTGAATGGTCATGTCATGATTAAATTCAACACCTTTTTTTTTCCCCATTTTTTTTTTTTAAGTAGGCTCCACACTCAGCGCAGAGCCCAATGTGGGGCTCAAACTCCCAACTGTGAGATCAAGACCTGAGCCGAGATCAAGAGTCAGACTCTCAACCAATTGAGCCACCCAGGCGCCCCTCCATTTTTTAATTGGGTTAAATATACATGACACGTAATTTACCATTTTAACTATTGGTAAATGTACAGCTCTATAGCATTAAATACATTCACACTGTTGTGCATCCATCACCAACATCTATCTCCAGAACTTTTTTCATTTTCCCAGCCTTGAAAGTCCATACCCATTAAACACGAACTTCTCATTCCCTCCCTCTCCTCAACCCCTAGCAATTGCCACAGTGCACTAAACTTAAACAGTGAATGTACCACTCCTGAATGATAAGTAACGTGCAGAAAGAGACAGTTTAAAAATCATGGGGACAAACATCTCTGTGGAACAGAATTAGCAGAATAATGCAGGAGAGAGCATGCAGCCCATTGGTCAGAAGGGCTGTGAGCCTACAAACAGGCCATATAGACGGAAAATGGGGTGCCTATGGAGTAATAAAGAAGAAAAGTCCTCCACTGGAAACAGAAACCAGAACCAGGCTTAGGACTGGAACCCGCAGCCTAGGATGGCAAACTGGAGGGCAACACGACACATCAGAACCCCAAACAAACCTACTGGTGTGTTAAGCACAATACCATGGACATGCCCCTCCAAAGCTTCAGAAGACCCGGTTTTTACCAGGGACACATGAGTGACAGATAAAAGCAACCACAAAATCTTGGGAAAGAAAGTAAACGTGAAAGAAGAGAGAGAAACGAAGGAAAAAAATATCTCCTACTCAAAATGAGCCTCTAAACCAAATTTCCAAAATAAGTAAAGAAATGTACTGCTAAAAATAAAGACCAACCACAACAAAATAAAACGTGAATTCACCTCATACAACATGAATTTTTAAGTGGTGTAATAAAGAATCTGCTGTGGGTATGCACGAGATGCTCCAAGAGTTAAGTTAAGGAAGCATAAACATCAAATGAACACAAATCACGAAATAAAGACAGAGAGGGCTTCCACTGCCTACCATAACTGAGGATGATCCCATTACATAGCTGAGAGCAATCCCATTACCATAGCTGAGGATGATCCCATTACCATAACTGAGGATGATCCTATTACATAGCTGAGAACAATCCCATTACCATAGCTGAGGATGATCTCATTAGCATAGCTGAGGACGATCCCATTAGCATAGCTGAGGATGATCCCATGGGACCAATCTTCCGCACAGATCACAATTGTCAACCGGGAGACGGAGATTGAACAGAAACATCAGGTTCTGGTAGGGAGCCGATGCTCACGTGGAAAAGCCGCAGAGTGTCCCTGTTTTTACCACTTGTAGTTTGTGGGGAAGTGCAGTTGGGATGGTGTGGGACACTGGAGGGGTACTGGTCCAGTGAACCAGAGGACTGAATGTGGACACTGTGGCTGGTGGAGTCAGGAGATGGGCAGAGGACTCCTGGAAGGAAGACAGTTGGAAAGGGGAATCTCTAATTTCTCCCTGCACACAACTCGGGTTTACCCCTACAGACACAGGCATGCAACAGATTAAAGGCAGCCCAGCTACACACAAAATTACTGGACTGATGTGGGGCTACCATACAAGAAACAGAGTGCAGTCGAATTGACTGCCTGCTACAATAGCAAGAACACTTATCAGAGAAAATCTGTATTTCTGAGTTCCCACAACTTAAATTCAGAGTATCTAGGATAAAAACCAAAATTGCCCAACAAAGAATTGGGACTATAGGATGCATTTTTTAAAAAGAAGAAAAGAGGGATGCCTGGGTGTCTCAGTTAGTTAAGCGTCTGCCTGCGGCTTAGGTCATGATCCAGAGGTCCTGGAATCAACTCCCGCATCCGCATCTGGCTTCTTGCTCAGCGGGGAGCCGCTTCTCCCTCTGCCTGCCCCTCCCCCTGCTCAGGCTCTGTCTCTCTCTCTCTCTCTCTCTCTCTCTCTGACAAATAAATAAAAAATCTTAAAAAAAAAAAAAAGGAAGAGAAAAAGAAAAAAAGACAATCAGTAGATACCAGATGAGTGAGATCCAACCAGACTGGCCTTTCCACAGATTACAATTGCGTACGAGAGGTATGATACAAGGATCTACCTGAGCATTGCACAAGACCATCAACCATCTTACCTTGTGTGATGTTTGTAGAATACCATATCTAGTGGCAAAAACACATTATCCATGTGCACATGGTATATTCAACAGAGCCAAACATTGCTGGGCCATAAGATAAGCTTAAATTTATAAAGATTGAAATCTTGCTGGGTATATTTTCTTACTATCACAGAATTCAAAACCAATAGCTGTAAGATACAGAAAATCCCAATTATTTGGAAGTTAAGCAACATACTTCTAAATAACCCATGAGTCAAAATAGAAGCCAGAAAAGGAATTAGAAAGTATTTTGGATTAAATAATGAAAAAAACCACACGAAGTTTGTGTGATACATCTAAAACACAGTCTAGAGAAAAATTTTGCTTATATTGGAAGACCTAAAATCAATGATCTAAATTTCCATCTTAAGAAATTAGAGAAAGAAGAGAAATTAAAGCCAAAATAAGTAGAGATGAGGGAGTAATAAAAATAAAAGCATGAATCAATTAATAATAGAAACAAGAGCAGATATCCATGAAACATACAGAAAAAAAATCATTCCTTTGGAAATTTAAGAAGTCCTAAATAAACGGAGAGACCATATTCATGATTTGTAAGACTCAATATGGTCAGGATGTCAATTCTTCCCAAATTGACCCATAGATTTAAGGCAATCTCAATCAAAATTCTAGGAAGTTTTTCTGAAGAAATTGACAAGTTGATTTTAAAATTTGTATAAGAATTCAAAGCACCTAAAATAGGCAAAACAATTTTTCATATTTTTCCCATTTTGTTTTCCCCCTTTTAACAAACATTATTTTTTAGAGTAGTTTTAGGTTCACAATAAATCTGAACAGAAAGTACAGAGAGTTTTTACACAATTTGATTCTCCCCCCAACACAATTCCCCCACTAACAATGTCCCCTACCAGAGTGGTACATTTGTTACAATTGACGATCTTACACTGATACATCCTTATCACCCAAAATCCGTAGTTTACATTAGGGTTCACTCCTCGTGTGGTACCCTCTATGAGTTTGGACAAGTGTATGATGACATGTGTCCATCATTATAGTAACGCACAGAGTAGTTTCAAGCCCTAAAAATCTTCTATGTTTCTCCTATTCATCCCTCCCCCACAACCCTTGGTAACCCAAATCCTTTTACTTTCTCCATAGTTTTGCCTTTCCCAGAATATCATATAGTTGGAATCACACACAGTATATAGCCTTTCCTGATTGGCTTCTTTTATTTAGTAACATGCATTTAAGATTCCAACCTGTCTTTCCATAAATTTGATCACTCATTTATTTTTCACACTAATACTCCATTTATTATCCATCCATTGTCTGGATGTACTACAGTTTTATTATTCATTCACCTACTGAAAGATAATTTTGGTTGCTTCCAAGTTTTGGCAGTTATGAGTAAAACTGCGACAAACATTTGTGTTCAGATTTTTGGGTAGAACATATGTTTTAGCTTTTTTGGGTAAATACAGAAAAGCGTGACTGCCGGATCATATGGTTTGAATATGTATAGTTTTATTAAAAACTGCCAGCCTGTGTTCCAAAGTGGCTGCACCATTTTGCATTCCCACCAGCAGTGAGTGAGAGTTCCTGTTGTTCCAGATCCCTGTCAGCATTTGGTGTCATCCATGTTCCAGATTTTGGCCATTGTAACAGATGTGTCCTAGGATTTCATTGTTGTTTAAATCTGTAATTCCCCTAATAACATATGATATGACTCATCTTTTCATATGCCTATTAACTTTTAAAAAGGAGAAAAACAAATGGAGAATTTGTACTATTTAATTTCAAGACTTAGTACAGAATTCAAGGCAGCATGGAATCGAGGTATTGACATACATACATCTAGATCAGAGGGACAAAATAGAGAGTGTCTGGAAATCCAGTCTCACGTATATGGCCAACTGATTTGTGACCAAAAAGAATATTCTTAAAAAAAAAAAAGATTTTATTTATTCATTTGAGAGAGAGACAGAGAGCACAAGCAGGGGAAGGGGCAGAGAGAGAGGGAGAAGCAGACTCCCCACTGAGCAAGGAGTCTGTCGCGGGACTCGATCCCAGGACTCTGAGATCATGACATGAGCCGAAGGCAGCTTCTTCACAAACTGAGCCAGCCAGGCATCCCCCAAAAGAATATTCTTTACCTCTAATGATGCTGGTACAACTAGATATCTGTATGAAAGCAAATGAACCTTGATCTTTACCTTAGACCACATTAAAAATAATTGTAAAATTGGGTGCCTGGGTGGCTCAGTCGTTAAGCGTCTGCCTTCGGCTCAGGTCATGATCCCAGAGTTCTGGGATCGAGCCCGCATCGGGCTCTCTGCTTAGCGGGAAGCCTGCTTTTCCCTCTCCCACTCCCCTGCTAGTGTTCCCTCTCTCGCTGTGTCTCTGTCAAATAAATAAATAAAATCTTAAAAAAAGTAAATGTAAAATTTATCATAGATCTAAATGCAACAAAAAAATGATAAAGCTTCTAGAAGAATACATAGGAGAAAAATCACTGTGACTTTGTATTATTAGGCAGTGTTCATTTAAAGAGAACACAAAAGTCAGGCTATGGAAAAAATATTAATAAAATAAACTTCATCAAAGTTACATAATTTGCTTTTTTTAAAAAAAGATTTTATTTTTTTGAGTAATCTCTACACCCAATGTGGAGCTTGAACTTAACAATCCTGAAATCAAGAGTCACATGCTCCACTGACTGAGCCAGCAAGGCGCCCTCCTAATTTGCTTTTTATTTTTTATTTTTTAAAGACTTATTTATTTATTTTAGAGAGACAGAGAGAGAGAGAGAGAGCATGAGCAGGGAGAGGGGCAGATGGAGAGGAGAGAGAGAATCCTTCCGCAGACTCCACACCCAGCACAGAGCCCAATGTGGGGCTTGATCTCACAACCTGAGATTGTGATCTGAGCCTAAATCAAGAGTTGGACGCCTAACCAACTGAGCCCCCCAAGCACCCCCATAATTTGCTTTTAAAAAGACAGTTAAGAAAATGAAAAGACAAGCTACAGAGTGGGGGAAAACATTTGAAAAAGCATATATCTGACAAGGGATTTTTATCCAGAATATATATAACCAGTAAATATATTAAGCCATGTAAAACATCATTAAGTGTCAGGAAATACATAAATTAAAACTGCAAGGAAACACACATGCACTGGAGTGGCTAAAATTTGGAAGGCTGACAATATCAAATGTTGGCAAGGATGTGGGGCAAATAGAAATCTCATACATCATTTTTAGAGTGTAAAATGAGGCAGCGACTTTGGGAAGCAGTTTAGCAGGGCTTTGTAAAGCTAAATATACACTTACTACTTGATCCAACAAAGCCACTCCCAGGTATTTACCCAAGAGAAATGAAAACATGTCCACACAAGGACATAAGTGAATGTTCATACCAGTATTGTTTATAATAGCCCCAAACTGGGATCATCCCAAGAGTCTATTCAATAAATGAATGAATGAATGAACAAGTTATATCCATACTGTAGAATATCACTCAGCATTAAAAAGGAACAAATCACTGATACATGCAGCAACATGGACGCATCATAAAAATGTTATGCTGAGTGAAGGAAGTTAAAAGCAGAGGACTAGGTAATGCACGATTTCTTCTCTCTGAAGTTCTAGAAAAGGCAAATGTTACTAACAGAAAGCAGAGTAATTGTTGCCTGAGGCTGAGTCCGGGATGGATTGGTTACAAAGGGACATCGGGGAATTTGGGGTGGGGTGGGTTATTAGAAAGGCTTCATGTCTTGCATGTGGTGGTGGTTACAAGACTTTACAGTTGCCAAAACCTTCCAATTTAAAATGAGTGATGTAAACTGTACCTCACTAAACTGGGGAAAAAATAGAGTGAGAAAAAGAACAGTGGATATAAAATTGTTTCAACTGTTAAGAAATGAAAAATATAGACTTTTAAATAAAAATATTAAATATAAAATTAGAACAAATTATAAAATGGATGCTATAAGAAAATTAGTCAGTTGGACAATAGTAATGAAGAATTTACCCAGAACTCAAACTAGTGAAATAAAGGGTTTTTTGTTTGTTTTAAGGAAAGAACAGTTAAGAGACATAAAGGACAGATTCAGAGACTACCCTATGTATTTTAGAAATTTCATAAAAAGAGCAGAAAAGGAATAACAGGAAATAAATATTTCATAAGATAATCACTGAGAAATTTCTAGATTTATAGAAAGACAGGATCTTTCGAGCAGTTCACTCTGAGCTCTAACCAGGGCAAATAAAAATAAAACCTCACCCACACACATGGCTGTGAAATGGCAGAACACCAAAAATAAAGAGAACATCTTTGAGCTAACACATTAAAAAAAAAAATAGATTACCACAAAGCTCTAACACTCCGCCATCAGACTTCTAATCAGCAGTAATGAAGTATCATTTTCAAAGGGGCCAAGGCAGAATAATTACCAACTTTAAACTTTGAACACGGTCATTCCTCAAATGAGAGTGCAAAACCAGGACCTTTTCTGCTTTTCAAAGACTAAGAGTTTACCAACTAAGGTCTGAAGGAGTAAATTAAGAATGTTCTTCTACATAAAAAAAAAAAAAAGACTGTTCTCTTTGGCAAGAAAAGGAACCCTAGAGAAGACGGGATAGGGAAACGCTGGTGAGTCCAGAAACAGGTCATTTGATGGAAGTAGCTATTGACTGGGAAAAATGACTGTTCTGTGTTTTAAAATAAAAGTTTCCATAACAAATGGGTGTAGGAGCCTCTTTCCATTCCGGAGGAGAAGAATGCCACCAAATAGAACAGTGTCAGACTCTAGAAAAAAATTTAGATTGATGCACGTCACAAAATGCCAGGAGCACCACAGACACACAAAAACCCCTTATGTGACAAATCGAGTCTGGCTAAGCTTATGGAATTTTGGTGGTTCTCTGGCTATACCACCATCGTGGGGAGGGGTCTCTGTATAATCCACATGTGGGGCTTCACTCCACCCTCCCCCGGCAAGTGTCGTTATTAATGTGATATTTTTCTTTGGAGCTTACAATGTCTCCTAAGCTCAGTGAAGCCTTTGGACATTGGATACAGAATTGAATGGTGGAATTCATGTTTAGTACATCTGCAGTGTGATTTAAGTATTGATGCTATACGAGAGGAAAGGGTGTGACTGCCTTTTACCTGCATAATCTTCAGTCTCCTGCCTCTGTGGCAGAATCACTTGTTAAAACTTATTTTTGCTACCTTTGTTATTATTGTGTCTCATGAATTTCCCTGTTTCTTAATTTTTTACTGAATATCACACATACAGAAGAGGGGGAAGAACACAAAAATTTCAGCTCAACCCATTACCACTTACTGAGCAAAATCATGTAACCACCTCCCGCTTCTAGAAATAGAACATCAGCCGCACCCAAGAAACCGCTGAGTGGCTCCTCCTTCCTCCCAAAGGGCTGCAAGCCCTTAGTTCTATCACAATCATTTATTTTCTCCTGTTCTTGTACTTTTACGTATATGCAATCCTATACTACGTGTTCTTCTGTGTCTGGCTTTTTTCCACTTACTCATGTGTTTGTGAGATTCATCCCTGTTTGCGGTGTGTTTATTTGTATTGCCAAATAGTATTATGTTGTATGGATATTCCATAAAATATCCAGTCTTCCATTGGTGAATTGTACACATCTTTGGTGAACATGTGAATGCATTTCTACAGGGTTGCAACTCAGGTCGATTTTCTGGGGCATCAGGTACACATAGGCTCAGCTTCAGTTGACAACGTTGGTTTTTCAAATGTGGTTTTGCCAATATTTGCACCCATCGACAATGTCTGAGGGTTCCAGGTACTCTCTACCTTCTCTGTGAGATTGGTTGTGCCAGGATTTTATTTTATTTTATTTTTTTGAAGATTTTATTTATTTATTTGACAGAGAGAGACACAGCGAGAGAGGGAACACAAGCAGGGGGAGTGGGAGAGAGAGAAGCAGGCTTCCCGCCGAGCAGGGAGCCTGATGCGGGGCTCGATCCCAGGACCCTGGGACCATGACCTGAGCCGAAGGCAGACGCTTAACGACTGAGCCACCCAGGCGCCCCTGTGCCAGGATTTTAAATGGGACCATTTTAGTGGGTGTATAGTGGCAATTTTAATTTACATTTCTTTCATTACTAATAAGGTTGAATCCTTTTTCATGTATTTATTGTCATTTGAGCATCTCTTCTTTGAATGTCACTTCAAGTTTCTTACCCACTTTTCTTTTACCCTGTTTATTGTCTTACTGATTTGAAAGAGCTCTTTATAACATCCTGGACACAAGCCCTCTGTCAGTTACATGTGTTGTAAATATCTTCTCCCATGGTGTTGTTTTAATATATTTTCCAACCACTTTTGATCATTTTTCAAAACTTTTCCATTCAAAATAATTTCAGACTTATGTAAAAATTGCCATTCTACAAAGAACTCTCATATACCCTTTACCTAGATTGGACAAATGTTAATATTTTAACATATTTTTTTCTATCATTTCTGTCTCTTTTCTGAACCATTTGAAAATAAGCATTTAGTTTACCCCTATACTTTAGTGTGTATTTCCTAAAACACAAAGACATTCTCTTACATAACTATAGTACCATGATAAACATTAGGAAATTTACACAAATTCTGTGGATCTTATTCAAGCCTCACCAATTGTAAGAATGTTGTTTATAGCAAGAGAAAACAATGTTTTTGGTACTGGTTCTAATCCAGGATCTTCATGCCTTATATTTTAGTTACCATGTCTTTTTACAGTCCCTTAATCTGTACTCCTCATGCTTTGTATTTTATGGTATTAACATTTTTAGTATTTTACTTTAATTTCAATATAGTTAACATACAGTGTAATATTAGTCTCATTCAACACTTGCATATATCACCCTGTGCTCATCATGACAAGTGCCTTCCTTAATCCCCATCTCATGTATCCCCTATTCCTCCCCACCCACCTCCCCTCTGGTGATCATCAGGGTATATTCTATAGTAGTAATCATACTACTGGGTATTTAGCCCTAAAATACAAAAACACTATTCAAAAAGATACATGCACCCTTATGTTTACAATAGCTGATTTATGGGCAGCCCAAGTGGCCATTGATAGATGCATGGATAAAGAAGATGTATACAATGGGATATTACACAGCCATAAAAAAGAGTGAAATCTTGCCCTTTGCAACAACATGGATGGATCTAGAGAGCATTATGCTAAGTGAAATAAGTCAGTCAGAGAAAGACAGTTTATCATATAATTTCACTCATATGTGGAATTTGAGAAACAAAATAAACAAGCAAAGAAAAAAGAGAGAGATAAACCAAGAAACAAACTCATGATATCAACATTTTAAAAGATATTAAAACTGCTATTTTATAGAATATCCCTTGAGTGGATTTATCTGATGTTTCCTTATGATTTGACCCAAAATCACCCATTTTTTGGCAGTAATTACACAAAAGTGATGATATCCTTTTCATATATTGCACTATATTGCATATACTCACTATATTTATTTATTATATTGCATATTATCAGGAGGACATGACAACAGATTGTCCCAATACTGGTGAAGTTGACTTTGATCACACTGACTAAGGAACATACTGACAATTTTCTCTACTGTAAAGTTGTGAGATCTTCCCCTTTGCAATTGATAACTATTCTGTGGAAAGACACTTTGAGACTATGTAAATGTTGTGTTTCTCAAAAAACTTCTACCCACTAGTTTTAGCCACTCCTGATTCTTGCCTAAATCAATTATTACTACAATTCTAATTCCATCATTCCTTCTACTTTCATTAATTGTTATTCTATTGTAAGAAATACTTTTCCATTCTTCCCTTCATTCATCCATTCATTCATTCATTCACTCGTTTTTATTGGTATTAATTTATGGATTTTTATTTCCTTCAGTAGGTTATAATCCATTACTAACATTGACTCTAAGTTTTAAACTGTTCCCACTTTTCCAGTAGAGTCTCTTAAAGCTGGCTGTGTACCCTTTTGAAATTCTCCATCATTTTTTGAGCAATTCCTTACTTTCCTGCATAATAAGATATTCTGTATTTACCTTCCATTTTCCCAATTTCAGATCTGGAATGAACTTATTTATCCAAGGAAACTTTTTTTTTCTTTTTTGTTTTTAAAGATTTATTTATTTGAGAGAGAGAAAGCAGGGGGAGGGGCATTAGGAGAGGGGAAGAGAGAGAATCTCAAGCAGACTCCCCACTGAGCATGGAGCCCGACATGGGGCTCAATCTCATGACCCTGAGATCGTGACCTGAACCAAAATCAAGAGTTCGATGCTTAATTGACTGAGCCACTGAGGCACCCCGAGACTTTTTTCTTTATAATGATAAATATATTTAGAAATCAAGATCTTTGTACTAAGTGTGATTATTGTTGCTGGACTATCATTGCTTTTCACTCTTAGTGGACAGAGTTAGGGAAGATAGATGGTAGATCGAAAGATAGATGATAGATAGATGATAGATTAGATAGATAGATGACAGGTTGATAGATCAATAGATATATAGATAGATAGATGACAGTAGATCAATAGATCAGTAGATCAATAGATGGATAGATGATAGAGACAGACAGATAATATAGACCATGAATTCTTACTGATTCTTCCAATTCTATGATACTATAATACTCAATTACATTCCAGTAAATTCCAACTCTCCCTACATTCACACTTGTAATTGCTTTCTTGAACAGTAAGAAACCTAGTTCCCACTCTCTACTACATATTTACTTACCGCTTGATCTCAGAATATTCCAGAATATAAAAAAAAATCCTTTTAGTTAGTTGTTAAACTAAGCCACACCAAACTTCCCATCAAAGTTCAATCTTTCTTTGCGATTTTTTGTGTTCATTCTGAGGATATACAGTCAACATAGTTTATTTAAAAATTACTTGGTTTATTGTTCTCAGTGTGGTTCTGTTATTACTTTGAAATACCGATAAGTTGATTTGTTTCACTTTGTATACCTTTTAGGGCTTTCTAACATCTTTGTTGATCTTTAAATTTATTATATGTGTGAAACATTAACACAGTTGCAAAAGTCCAAAATACAGAAAAAGCAACACTCACTATCCCATTCCTTCTGTGCTGTGCCCACCACCCGGTCCTTTTCCATCTGCTCCGCCCCCATCTCCCATCATTATCCTGTCTCTTAACTTTCTAGTTTCTCCCTTCCATAGTTCTTCATGCACAAATAAGTACATTTATGTGTATCTCTTGTTCTCCTTCCTTTTTACACAACAGGAAACATACTGTAGCTACTCTTTATCCATTTACTTTTTTAGTTTAACAAACAGTCTTGGAAATCACTTCATTTCAGTTCACAGCGCTCTTCTTCATTCTCTTATGTCTTTACAGCTGCCTAGTACCCCACTGTGACTACAGACTGAAGACTCTCCTATGTATGTGTATCTATGTTGTCTCAAATAAGTTGCAGTTACAAACAATGGTTCATGAGTCACCTTTTGCATGTGTACTTTCTGCATCCTTGGGGTTGTATCTTGCAGGTAAATTCTTACAGGTGAGATTGCTGGGTCATTAAGGAAATGCACACATCATTTTTTTAGATACGGCCAAATCTCAAACAATTTTGGCAAACTATCCTAAAAAATTATCAATTCCATCTAGGTCTTCATTTTCTTTCCATAGAGGTTTATAAAATCATATTTTGTATTTTTAAAAATTTCTTCTGTTTCCATGTTGTTCTCCCTCTTGTCATATCATATTTTGAATGCCATTTTGTATTTTTTCCGTCCTCTCCTTTTTTCAATTAGGCTGGCTAATGCCTTGTTTGTTTTGTTCATTTCTTTAAAAAGATTTTGATGTAGCGATGAATTTACTGGTTTTCTACTCTCTGTCTCATTAATTTACACATTTATCTTTATTTTACCCCTCTTTGTCCTCTCATTTAGTTGACTTTATTGTTCTTCTTCTAACTTTAGGAGTTGAAAATGTAATAAACTCATTTTCATTCTTTCTTTTGCATTGTTGTGTTTAAGGCAATGATTTCTTTGGTAACCAACTTGCACATATCTTCTAGATTCTCATGTGGAGTGTTTTCATTGTCATTGCATTTTAGAAGTTGTGTGCTTTCTGCTTGTATTTCCCCTTTCACCCAATAGTTGTCTAAAGGGATTTTTTTGTTTTTGTAATTTCCAGGTAGATGAGGGAAGAGCCTTTTGTTTATTTTGTGGTAAATTTCTAATTTTATTACCTTGCCATCAGAGAGTGTTGTAATATTTCTACCTTATGGACCCTTATGGTGTTTTCTTTATAACCTAATATATGATTATTTTGGTCAGTGTTGCATGTGTGCTTAAGAAAAGGTTTATTCTCTATTGTAAGGATGTAAAAGATGACATGTAAATAAGATCGACCTATTGATTGTGTCATTTAGATCTTTTATATCCTTACTTATTTTTTGTCCACTTGGTCTGCCTTTTATTAAAATTGAGTGTTGGATTCTCCCACATTAGAATGTTCCTGCCTCCTTGGACCTCCTATAGTTTCCACTTTATAAAGATGTCTCCTATGTTACTTGGCCTGTAGATGTTCATAACTGTTACATCTTCCTTTGTGAATAGTGGTATCCTTAGTCAAGTGCCCTGACACCAACAAGTGTCCTTATTAGTCAAGTTTAATGATTCTTGGCTTGAATTACATTTTGCTGACCTCATGATTGCAACCTCCACACTCTTGTTTCCATTTTCCTGGTAGAAAAAGAAAATCCCTTTATTTTTAGTCTTTCTGAGTCACTCATTTTTTTGGTGGTAAGGGAGGGGTTCTTGTGTACCAGACTTGTATCTTGTTTCATAAGCCAAGTTTAAAATATTTTTTAATGAGGGGCGCCTGGGTGGCTCGGTCGTTAAGCATCTGCCTTTGGCTCAGGTCATGATCCCAGGGTCCTGGGATCGAGTCCCACATCGGGCTCCCTGCTCAGCAGGAAGCCTGCTTCTCCCTGTCCCACTCCCCCTGCTTGTGTTCCTGTTCTCGCTGTCTCTCTCTGTCATATAAATAAATAAATAAAATCTTTAAAAAAAATATATTTTTTTTTTGCAAAACTCTTCTGACTTTATTCAGTTAAAAAACAACACACAAAGAAACGGGCACTAAACGGTCAAACTGCATAAAATGGCCAACATTTTAAAAAAAATATTTTTTAATGAGTCAATTAAGCCCATTCACAATTATTAATAGGACAATTATGCTTGGTCTCAACTCTGTCATATTATTTTGGTTGTAATTACATTGTGTAATACCTTTGTTATTTCTTTGCATGATATTTTGTCTGTATACTTTTATTTTTATATATTTTTACTATTTAAGAACATTTGTATTGTGCGTAAACTTTTATTAACTGGTTAATTTCATTTTTAATCCCCTCATTTGACTCCCATCTGTTTAACTAACAATCAATGAGACTATTGTACTTTCCTCTTTCCTTCCCCCTTCTCAGCCCCTTTGATTAAGGCTTAGATCTACAATTAAAATGTATTAAATGCTCACTACCTTACAGCTTGCGAAGTCTGCTTTGGTTATCTTTTGGTAAGAGGAAGCTTATCTTCTAGAAGATCAGCCAAGAAGGCTTCATGGGAATAGCATTTCCTGATTTCTACATGCTTCAATCTTTTTCTACAATTCTGCTATTTGAGGAATAGCTTGGTTGAATACAAAATACTTGGTCTGCATATTCCTTACTTGATTTCTTAAAAATGCAGCTCCATTATTGCTTGATTTGGATTTTTCCTTTAAGCTACATGATTATATTGTAATTGTAATTATATTGTCCTTGAAGTTATTTGATCTTTTGGCCTGGAGGCCTTGGGCTTTCTTCTTTATATTTTAAGTCAATAATTTCATTAGAATATGTGTCAGAGCTGATGGTTTTGGATCAATTTTCACAAGTACCTGCTGGGTCTTTTTAGTACAAAGATTTAGGTTTTCCTTCATTTCTTGAAAGTTTTATTAAGTTATGGTTTTAAATAGTAATTTTTTTCCACTGTTTTCTTTTTCTTCTTCAGGGACTTAAATTGCATATAGAAGCTGCATCTTCTTTGTATCTTCTATTTCAATGACTTTCTGACTCATTCTCTACCTTCTTTGTCTTGTTTTGATTATCTTTACTATTGTCCTGTTTCTTCTTTGTCCTTATTTAATTTTTACATGAATCCCTCTTCCTTGGGAACTTTTTAGTCTATATTACTGATGTGATTTGATCTTTTTTTTTTTTTTCTATTCTCTTCCTGAAATTCTCATTTTATTTCTTTCAAGGTTCTGCCCAAGGTTAATTTTAGCTACTCTGACTGGTGTGAGGTGATATCTCATTGAGGTTTTGATTTGGATTTCCCTGATGCCGAGCGATGTTGAGCACTTTTTCATGTGTCTGTTGGCCATTTGGATGGCCTCTTTGGAAAAATGTCTGTTCATGTCTTCTGCCCATTTCTTGATTGGATTCTTTGTTCTTTGGGTGTTGAGTTTGATGAGTTCTTTATAGATTTTGGATACTAGCCCTTTATCTGATATGTCATTTGCAAATGTCTTCTCCCATTTTGTCGGTTGTCTTTTGGTTTTGTTGACTGTTTCCTTTGCTTTGCAAAAGCTTTTTATCTTGATGAAGTCCCAATAGTTCATTTTTGCCCTTGCTTCCCTTGCCTTTGGAGATGTTTCTAGGAAGAAGTTGCTGTGGCTGAGGTCGAAGAGGTTGCTGCCTGTGTTCTCCTTTAGGATTTTGATGGACTCCTGTCTCACATTGAGGTCTTTCAACCATTTGGAGTCTATTTTTGTGTGTGGTGTAAGGAAATGGTCCAGTTTCATTCTTCTGCATGTGGCTATCCAATTTTCCCAACACCATTTGTTGAAGACACTGTCTTTGTTCCATTGCACATTCTTTCCTGCTTTGTCGAAGATGAGTTGACCATGGAGTTGAGGGTCCATTTCTGGGCTCTCTGTTCTGTTCCATTGATCTATGTGTCTGTTTTTGTGCCAGTACCATGCTGTCTTGATGATGACAGCTTTGTAATAGAGCTGGAAGTCCGGAATTGTGATGCCACCAGCTTTCCTTTTCTTTTTCAACATTCCTCTGGCTATGCGGGGTCTTTTCTGGTTCCATACAAATTTTAGGATTATTTGTTCCATTTCTTTGAAAAAAGTGGATGGTATTTTGATGGGGATTGCATTGAATGTGTAGATTGCTCTAGGTAGCATTGACATCTTCACAATATTTGTTCTTCCAATCCATGAGCATGGAACGTTTTTCCATTTCTTTGTGCCTTCCTCAATTTCTTTCATGAGTATTTTATAGTTTTCTGAGTACAGATCCTTTGCCTCTTTGGTTAGATTTATTCCTAGGTATCTTATGGGTTTTGGTGCAGTTGTAAATGGGATCGACTCCTTAATTTCTCTTTCTTCTGTCTTGTTAAATCCATTATTTCTTTAGAGAAAAGTGTTGATGGTGGATGATTTTATGCAAATATTTTTATAATTTGGCAAAAAATTTACCCAGGTCCCTTCCATTCTATTCATCCTTTCCTGCAGTTTGCAGAGTAAATATCCTGTGTTTGTAACTTCAGATCAACAGACAGAACATTCTTTCTGATAGTTAGAATTCACATAACAAAATCCCTAAAGGGGGAAAAATCACTTTAAGTAAATTGTGCTCAATTGTCTCTCCTGTACTTTTCGCTCTCCTATCTGGGCCATTACAGACCCATCTGATGTACTTTAAAAGCCAGTGCTGATGGATAGAGCTCATGGATGATGAATATTCATCCCAGCAACCAAACCAGAAATCTAGGCAGCAAAGCTACAGTTCTACAAGCACTACGTGTCACATGGGCTAGCACAGGGATTTGATTTTCTAAGGAAATGCTCTGTTTCTTAGAATTGCTCTCTCTGTGTATGTGTGTCTTGCTCTGTCTTTGTCTCTTTCCTTCTCTCTCATATCCTCACTCTCTCTGTATTTTAATATATACCATTTGAACATCAGGGCAAATGAATTAATAAAATTGTGTAAAGCAGGGGATCTTTATAAGGATGGTAAAGCATTTTCCAGACATCAGCTGGTGAATCCTAACTTCCTGATGAGCTTTCTACACAATGAAAACAAAATGCAAAGAGAGAGAGAAATACCTAGAACTTGGCATGTCACCTAGTATCAACATTAGTATGAATTCAGCCTCAGCAATCTTATTTTCTATGGCAGCATCTATAATAACAGTCTTATTTTCTTAATCTAGTCAATTTGGAGTTCAAAAAGGCATAAAGTTGGAATCATATTCTATATTAAATAAACTGCCTTTATTATAAAAAAATAAAATTACAAAGGAAATGCAGATGTCCAAAATAAATGTTCAGCCACATTGGTGATTAAAAAATCATTTAAAAAGTAATAAACTATTATTTGCTCATCACAATGACAAGGCTAATCCTGTTGCCAACAGATGAAGACAACAGGTCCTCTCACATGTGGCTCGTGGCAAAGCTGATGTCCCAGGACATTCTGGTGGGTGACTGACAATGTACATCAAACAGCCTTGCCATATTTTATATGGCTGGACCCAGCAATTTCATTTCCAGGCTCTCATTTTAAAGAAATAATCATGAATATAGGATATTCATTGCATATTCCTATTGATAGCAAGAAATGAGTAAGTAAGCAAGTAAATAAAAGCAGTCTAAAACCCTCATCTCTCCCCAAAGGGAGAATAGTTAAATATTGATGCACATTGTGTGTTGTAGTTGGTTAGTTTTTGTTTCTGTTTTTGTTTTTTGCACATTGTCTGCTCAGTTCCTCCAAGGACCTGGCTGTTTCCCTCTGTCCCTGCCCCCACACCAGCACCACTGCTTAGAGTTTTCCACCTGACAACCTGCTGGCAACTCCACCACGAATGTCATGGCATTCATGCCCACTGTTTCAGGGGAGGGGTCTCTGCTCCAGCCACAGGGAGGCGAGCCAGTGGGATGGCACCCTTCTGCCTTCCCCATGCCCTCTACCCCCGACCTCCTCCATGGACTGCCTCTAGACTCATCTATGCCGCCTGAAATTGCCAATGTTCAACTGATTGTTTGGGTTTTTTTATACCCAGAAAAACAGCAATTTCATGAGGTTCAACTTGACAGGAAACTCTCCCTCATTCCTTCCCACTTCTTGTCAGACACTCACTTCTTGTTGGGTTGTCAATCTGACTTCGCTAACTTTGCACTTTGCTGTGAGGTGTTCACTCTGCTGGTAACTCCTCAACACCCAGCATAAGACAGAAAAAGAGTGGGGAACCAACAGCAGCTCAGAGATCCATGGGAGGCAGTCTTGAGGACCACCAGGAGTGCAGACAAAGAGCTGGAAGGACAGGCATGCTCCGCTGGTGACGAGGGAAGGGGGGTCTCTGAGGACCACAGGCCAGGAAGGGTTAGGTCAGTGATGATGGAGGGATGAAGATGCTGGGATAAGGAACTCAGGCTTAGTAGATCTGTCAACACAGAGAAGAAATGTGGGGAAAGGTGTTTCATTATTTTGGTACAGAGTTAATGAGACCAGAGCAGACTCCAATGAGGAGGACATGACAGAGCTGCAGTGTTGGGGCTCCAGGGTCTGCGTGAGGCTAGAATATGAGATTGGAGAAAAGGGGAGACATGAATGATAATTCTCAGAAAAATCTGCAGGAACTGTGGGCTACTTGAAAATTATAACTGAGGAACCAGGAAGAGAAAAAAACCTATACAACTGGAATTTCAGTGGTGCCACTGATGTAAATGGGCAGTTTGAGGTAGAAATGTTATTTTCATAGGCTTCGATGAGCTTTCTTGCTAAACTCAGTGTGATATGTGATGGTCAATTTTCTATCAATCCACTTATATGTGGGATCAAAAAAACGAACAACAGAAGCAGACTCATAAAAAGAGAGAACAAATTGGTGGTTACCAGAGTGGGGAGGCATTGGGGGCGATGGGTGAGGTAGGTTATTGGGATTAAGAGGAGCAAACTTCCAGTTATTCCAGAAAGAAGTCATGGGAATGTAACATAGAGCAGAGGAAA